>NC_072410.2:28405000-28708030 GCF_028858775.2 Pan troglodytes
GCTCCTTGAACTTGAGATGTTTCTATCTATGCCTGTTTCTTGTCTTTTTAAAAATACTTTAAATTTACAGCAATAATCTGTTATATTATCTTCTTTGTTTTTAATATTGGTTCATATAATTTCTTAGTGTGCTACTTCTTTCGTTCTTTCAAGAAAAATGAAACTACCCAGAGATGGATTTCCAATCTAAGTTTTCACTACCTTTTGTGCCCTTGAGAGCCAGTAAATCCGGTCTGTTTTGATAATATTTTAGCCATGACACAGGCCAGTCATGGCAAGGAAAAAAAAATGAATTCATAAGAAAAAAATCTGCATATTTGTGAAAAAATCAGGATCTATCATATCCCAAGTTTATTTGGTGGCATTAACATATAATAGTCCATTTGCTTACTCCCCATAAATATGTAAAAAGGCAAAGAGAAAGTAAAAAATAAAATTATTCTTCCACTCACACAAGTGGCTGAATAGGCCTAATCAATATTAACTTCATTGTTCCCCCATAATTCTATGTTTAGCTTTTAAACATCTATCTTTTAAATATGCTATTTTTATTAATTTCAAGTTAATCAACTAAAATAGGTTCATTCCTTTCATTTTACCAGTATTACAAGTGACTGTCTAGGAGCCTGAGTTCTAATGAGGCAGCCATTCCAAACAAGTGCAGACAAAGCAGTGGTTTCCCTGGCAACGAGAACCATGAAAAAGCTCTTAGAATAGTTATTCCCACCCTTACACACAACTCCTTTTCATTTCAGTAAAGCTTCCTGTCAGAACACATTCATCAATGTAATTTGCCAACAAAGTTTAAGAGATTAAATCCCCCTCCCCACAAGAATGTAAAAATAAAAAAACAAAATAAAACCTACAATCAAAAATCAACAGCTATGCTGAAATTGTAGTTAGGTCATCAGGTAATGCTTCAAAGGAAGTAACAGACATCATAAGATTCCTGAATACAGTTAACACCACTTTGAACCTGAGATTAATTTTCATTTGATTTTTGTCAGAGGATACAGAAGGTAGATGCATCAGGAGGAGGGGCAGGTGCCTTTAATCATTACCTCTAGAATTATCACTTTTAACCTCAAAGCAGTTTTTATTTAATTTAGTAAAAGTTTATAAAAATTTAAATTATTGTATGCATCAAATTAAGATTTAAGATGTCCTTCATAAACATTAACCTTTTGTTGGTGATGTTTACCAAGAAAGGTAAACTCTGAAAACATGATGTCATCGTTTCAATTGGTGGAATTAAGTAAAAGATTTTCAAATGAGGCACTTGAACCTATTTTCTATCTACGCATGCAGTAGAAAAAAGCACACAAAACAGGCAGCATTTTGTGTTATGCGGCATTTCAAACAAGAGGGAAAACACATCTGGAAATAAAAGGTGTTTAGTTGAAAGAACTGACCTTAAATAAAACAATTGCAACACTTTATTTGGGCTTCTTACTGGAAATCAAATTCTTTGAGTTTAAAATACACCTACTAAATGGAATACAAAACCAAAATAACACACTTTCAGCATTTCTCAAAATGTTAGTACCCAGCAAATGCAGAGTTTACAGTTCTAGTGATTTTCCCTGTTCTGTTCATGGAATGCATATCTAACCCATTTTTCAGCCAGCATGCTACAGCAAAGGAAGATTCATGTTGTCCAGGGCTATTTCTTTAAAACAGTATGGAAATTACTTTTACCATAAATTAGGTTGTGCTTTAATGCTGAGAAAGGTCTATTTTGCCTTCATTTTGACCCATGACATACTTAGCCTTATAACAGCATAATGAGCATAATGAGGTCAAAACTAATACTGCAAAATAAAACACACACACTCACACAAACACACATTATTTCTCAAGGAAGATGGAAAAAAAAAGGTTACATTGATTTTTTTTTTAAAGCGGGACATTCTCACTACTTTTTTCACCTGAAGATTGAAAAGGAAACTCATTTCAGTTTGTAACATTGCACTGACTGTTCCAGACACAAAATGAATCAAGTCTCCTGTTGGATTATGTGGTTAGCATTTCTTCTCTTCCCTGGTGAGATAATTCGTTACTTACAGCTGTGGTATAAAAACTCAAACATTGTCTTTTGCAGAATGGATTTGAAAAGTGGGCCCCCATTCTATTTTTGTTAGAAAATAATAAAATCACAAATTTTATCATGTATCAAAAATGTAAAGTGAAATATAAATGTGAAAGGTCTGATATTTACTTAATGAATATTTACCAAATACTTAGAATTTGCATATTAAGTACAAGTTTCAGGAAAAAAATGTAGCCATGTTTAAATCTCAACTTTATTTCTTCCTCTTGCTTTATTTTTTGAAAAATAAGAAATATTCACATTAAAGAAAAAAGAGAACATATTTAAAAATATTTTCATCTATATTCTAGTCTAACCAGAGTATCTATAATTTATATTAGTTACCAAATGTATTAGACAAATTAAAACACAAGTGTTTTTATTTATTATTATAATGCTTTTTTAAAATATGGACATTCACAATTTTATGCTTACAAGAGAATATATAATTCAAGTACTCCCATGAAATAAAGTACCAGTTCTCTACAATCAAACCTATAGTGCAAAACATCAGCTGAAAATTACTTATAAAACTTTCAATTAAACTTTTACTAGTTTAGGTATTCTCTTCATAGTTGAGAAATATAATGCATATAAAAGTTGAGTATGCCTCCCTGCCTCCAGCTAAGATGTAAAGTTGATCTTCCATGTCATGTTTCTTAAAAGTAACTCTAAAATAAGTTTCTTTCAAACCTTCTAAATTATTCTCTTTCCCTAATGGCTTGTTGTATTCTTCCCCAGCAGAAATGACTAAAATAGCCCTATTGCACTTAATCTAATTAGGGATTTTTGGAGAAATGGTGGTTACATAGTTCTCATTAACTGACTAAAAAACTGTACCATATCCAGAGGTATAGATTTTAAAAAGCAGGGGAGGGGGATGATTCCTTTTAAAGCTCCAGAAATGAATGTAAGTGTTCATATTCTGGTATGTTAACAGTTTGTTCCAGTACATTGATATTTTATGTGGAAGCCCTACCCTGCAATTAATATGCCTGATGCAAATTGAAAAACCCATAATCCATCCTTCTCTGTTGGAATGAAAGTGTATATTATTATTGAGAAGCTACAGGATACCAGAACCATTTTTTAAACTTGACTGCTCATTACCTTAAATCTGCATATAAAACAGTTTTGCATTCAGATGAGGTAATACATAACGGAATATATTGTGGCGCATATAAATAAAAGTGCTCCAAATAAAAACGACCTGTGGGCTTCCTTTGTAGAAGAAATTTATGCAGTTCCAGGCATTAGGGATTAATGATAGCTAAGAGCAAAAGAGAAGGAATGAGCATTAAAACATTGTGCCTAACTTTCCTGACTACCCCAAGGCTAAAGGACAAAGTGAATTGTCAAATCTCCTTAAAGGTAAGGACTATGAATTTATATTAAGTAAATATGATATTTGGGGATTGCATCTGGTTCTGTCACATTAGTATTCAGAATATTTCTTATAGCTTTAAAGGAGAAAAGACAACCTTAATGGAGGTATGAGAGAAGAAAGATTTTAAAAATCCTTTGTTTCTAACAGCTTAGAGAGCCTCTTTCCTTTGTCTTGTTTCCAAAATTATGCATACAATTCTTCACAGGACATAAAATTGTCTGCTATGATTGACAAAATCCAAGATTTTAATGAAAGTTATACTGTAACTATTTTAAAGGGAAGGGGAACCACACATCCCTAAGAGATTCAAATGTAATATATTCTCAAAAATGGAAAGATTCCAGGGATACAGATTTCTTTCTTTCATGGATTTCTCCTAAGCCTGTTCAATTCATTTGATCATCACCGCCTGTGATCTGGGCTTTATTAACATTTTAGCATTTGGTTGGACCCTTCTTACCTCTCTCTCTATCCATCACTTAAGACATTTAGTGCTGCCTACTGGCAGTTATCTGTGTAATTGTTTTATTTCACTCACTAAATGATAAGATCCTTGAGGCAAGACGCTATGCGATATGGCCTGTATCTTCCACAATAAGTAATCACATTGATTCAAAAGATTCCCTCACAATACATTTTTATTGCAAAAATGATTTTGTATTTATCCATTTTGGAAAAGAAATTTTATCTCTTGAGCCCCTAAAAATGGAATTGTACACATTAAGACCCTTATACATATCACATAATAATCTTCAGGGTCAAACATTATAGTTTTCACCTGCTGCTATTCCTTTGCAGTAGACTAGAATAGAGAATTATATAAAATTTCTATGACTGTCAAAAAAATGATATATTTTTGGAAATCATGTAAAATCAACCTTCTTTATTTTACAGATATAGAAATTTAGATCTGTAAGGACCATCAGTGTGGTGAAGGTCACATGGTAAGTTAATTACAGAATAAAATTTTTCCCTTTCATTTCAATCTGTTTTTAAGTTCTACATGATTCCACTTTCAGGAAAAAGCTATTAAAATACAGACTGGCTTTGGTAAGAGTGATATATATTTTTATGTTTCAGACCAGCATGTTGTTTCATGCTGATGTTAAAAGATAATGGTTGATATCAGATAAATGCCCACACATACACACAAACACAAACTAACTTGGGGTCCAATAAAATAAGACTGGGTGGTTCACATATTTTCCATTAGTGCAAATATTTTAAAGAGATAATTTTCTTTGATGAAGTCTGTGTTCTTAAAACTGATTAACACATAGTCCTTACTAGAAACTCTTTACAAAAAAAAAAAACCCAAAATGAGAGTGCAAAAATTGAGAGAATAAGTCAAAGGAGAAAGAGAAGTTCTACCATAACTGAAATTCATTGTACCTGTACATTAATCAAAGAACAAATTGACTGCCATGTGATTTGACTCATGCTAAAATGTCCCTCACAATGAAAATAATCTATTTTATTGGCCCCTCACAGTGTTTAAAATTTTTCACCATTTAAAAAAAAATTGACTTAAAATACTTCATCTTCTGACATTTTTGTTCACAAAAATAGTAAAATTAAAGGAAAAAGGTAGATAATATACCAACTCTGCAGGGTATTGCAGGAAGTTCGAGAGGGAAAGAAAGAGGAACTATAAATAGTTATCATAAATTACAGCTAAATATTTTAGTTTAGCATAAAGAGGGTATGATGAATGTAAACAACATCACATATAGTTCAAAGTAGAGTTGTGGAATTACTTTTCCATGACAATGTTTAAGAATTGTACAGCTTTGCTGTTATCTAGTGATGTATCCCCATCCAAATCTCACCGTGAATTCCCATGTGTTGTCAGAGGGACCTGGTGGGAGGTAATTGACTCATGGGAACAGGTCTTTCCCATGCTGTTCTCATGGTAGTAAGTTTCATGTGATCTGATGATTTTATAAAGGGAAGTTTCCCTGCACAAGCTCTCTTCTCTTGTCTGCTGCCATGTGAGACATGCCTCTCACCTTCTGCAATGATTGTGAGGCCTCCCCAGCCACATGGAACTGTAAGATCATTAAACCTCTTTCTTTTGTAAATTGCCCAGTCTTGGGTATGTCTTTATCAGCAGTGTAAAAACAGACTAACACAGTAAATTGGTACCAGGAGTGGGGTGGGACTCTGCCCTAAAGATAACTGAAAATGTGGAAGCAACTTTGGAACTGGGTAACAGGCAAAGGTTGGAACAGTCTGGAGGGCTCAAAAAACAACAGAAAAATGTGGGAAAGTTTGGAACTCCCTAAAGACTTGTTCTATGGCTTGACCAAAATGCTGATAGTGATATGGACAATGCAATCCAGTCTGAGGTGGTCTCAGATGGACATGAGGAAATTGTTGGAAACTGGAACAAAGGTGACTCTTGATATGTTTTAGCAAAGAGACTTGTGGCATTTTTCCCCTGCCCTAGAGATTTGTGGAACTTTGAACTTGAGAGAGATGATTTAGGGTATCTGGCAAAAGAAATGTCTAAGCAGCAAAACATTGAAGAGGTGACTTTTTAGCCAGACATGGTAGTGTGCGCCTGTAGTCTCAGCTACTTGGGAGGCTGAGACAGGAGAATTGCTTGAACCCAAGAGGGGGAGGTTGCAGTTAGCTGAGATCATACCCCACTGCACTCCAACCTGGGTGACAGAGTGAGACTCCAAAAAAAAAAAAAAAAGATGTGATTTGTGTGGTGTTAAAGGCACTCAGTTTTAAAAGGAAAACAGATAATAAAAGTCTAGAAAATTTGCAGCCTGACAATGTGACAAAAAAGAAAATCCCATTTTCTGAGGAGAAATTCAAGCTGGCTGCAGAAATTTGCATAAGTAGCAAGGAGCTGAAAGTTAGTCACCAAGACAATGGAGAAAATGTCTACAGGGCATGTCAGAGACCTTTGTGGCAGTCCTTCTCCTCACAGGCTGGGAGGTTTTAGAGGAAAAAATGGTTTCATGAGGCAGGCTCAGGGTCCCTCTGCTATGTGCAGTCTAGGGACCTGGTGCCCTGCATCCCAGCCGCTCTAGCCATGACTAAAAGGGGCCAAGGTACAGCTCAGGCCGTGGCTTCCAAGGGTGCTAGCCCCAAGCCTTGGCAGGTTTTACATGTTGAGCCTGAGGGTACACAGAAGTCAAGAATTGATTTGGCAACCTCTGCCTAGATTTCAGAGAACGTATGGAAGCACCTGGATGTTCAGGCAGAAGTTTGCTGTTGGGGCAGGGTGCTCATGGAGAACCCCTGCTAGGATATTGTGAAATGGAAATGTGGGGTGGGCACCCCCACACAGAGTCCCCACTGGGGCACTGCCTGGTGGAGATATGAAAAGAATGCCATCGTCCTTCAGACCCCAGAATGGTAGCTGTACCGACAGCTTGCACCATGCACCTGAAAAAGCTGCAGACACTCAACGCCAGCCCATGAAAGCAGCTGGGAGGGAGGCTGTGTCCCGCAAAGACAGAGGTGCGGAGCTGCTCAAGACCATGGGAACCTCCTCTTGGATCAGTGTGACCCAAATATGAGACATGGGGTCAAAAGAGATCATTTTCGACCTTTAATATTTGACTGCCCTGCTGGATTTCAGACTTTCATGGGGCCTTTGTTTTAGCCATTTTTTTTTCATTTGCAACAGCTGTACTTACCCAATGCCCGTACCCCCATTGTATGTAGGAAGTAACTAATTTTCTTCTTATTTTACTGACTCATAGGTGGAAGGGACTTGCCTTGTCTCAGATAAAACTTTGGACTGTGAACTTTTGAGTTAATGCTGAAACGAGTTAACACTTTGGGGGACTGTTTAAAAGGCGTGATTGGTTTTGAAGTGTGTGGACATAAGATGTGGGAGGGGCCAGGGTGAAATGATAAGGTTTGGCTGTGTCCCCACCCAAATCTCATCTTGAATTGCCATGTGTTGTTTGAGGGACCCAGTGGGAGGTAATTGAATCATGGGGGCAGGTCTTTCCCATGCTGCTCTGGTGACAGTGAATAAGTCTCATGAGACCTGATGGTTTTATAAAGGGGACTTTCCCTGAACAAGCTCTCTTCTCTTATTTGCTGCCATGTGAGATTTGCCTTTAACCTTCCAACACAATTGTGAGGCATCCCCAGCCACCTGGAACTGTAAGTCCATTAAACCTGTTTCCTTTGTAAATTGCCTAGTCTTGGGTATATTTTTATCAGCAGCATGAAAACAGACCAATACAGCTAGGGTGGTTAAGATAGAGATATGGGCAAGATAGAAATCCTTAACAACAAATACATACATCAAATTGTTTCTTCCATCTAGGATGGTTCTTTTAACATACAGGTAATCACTTTCTGTGTTTCATTAAGGTATTTTCAAAATCTCTTTGAACAGCATAAGTATAACTTTTAAAAGCACATACTACTAATACTTTATAAAAGTATTTCATAAGGTAGTTTACAGTAACTGAGGTTGATTGGTGCCATTAAGGAAAAAACTTTTACTTTTTTATTACTAAAAATGTATGTAAATCTCACTGGCACCAAATGCATTTTTCAAACAAATAAAGAGGCTTGAAATGGTGAACAGCTATTCTTTACTGTCTACTAAGGATAAGAAAGTACAGGCTATTTTCAAATTAAAACCAGAAGCATATACAATGAGACATTATGTGGACTGTTGTGACTATTAGGGTTGTTAGATCATGTGCTGTGTTACTATGGGATGTTTGGGAGGCTCCTTTGAATATATTTTATTATCAAAAATTTTATTTTTCTGATGTATATAATCAGAAGCTCTTGAAGTAGATAACTATATAAATATTAAATGCTCACTTCCAACATAATATTCATTTGATTAATAAAACTGGAGACAATTTATTTTAGTTGGTGGATTATACTACTCTCATCCTTGGTAGATTATGCCATAAAACTGAAGTATTTCAACCTCAGGAAATAGTCCCACCAGTTAAGTTGATGTTCATTGCCAGAGTATAGTTACTTTGTTGAATTTCCACATGTAAACTCTTTTATTGAATTAGATATGTAGAAAAGTCATTGTTCTATGCTTCATTACCAGTTACCAGTGGCATTTGTTCTTCTCTATATAAACTTAACATAGCAAAATTATAATCTACCTATCTGTATATTCTACACAATATAACTCCTAATTTTATCATCGGTGAGATGGTACAAAGAATTCAACTGTCAAATTAGACTCATATGAAGTAGAAATGTTTAATCATTTTTAGGATATAAAAGTCTAGTGTCTAGAGGCCCAGGGAGAACTAAGGTGAGAGGTCGAGTATTCACTGGATCTCTTCCTACTACAATAAATAAGTTCTGGCACATTACTTACACAAAAGATAAAAAGTATCAGTAATAAACACTTCCATTTTATAATCAAATAGGCACAAAGGATGCATAATATTTTCCAGGAAGCGATGCCCTATATATCCATAGATTCTAGGGTTGTTGTTGTTTTTTTTTTTTTTTAACACAGGAGATGCTAAACAACCAAGTACATGCTGCTAAAAACACCCTGCAGATAAAAACCCTCCCACTAGCTAATTTAACTAGCTTGTTTGCTAAAAAGTCTGCTTTTAGCATGTTTACAAATGTATTAGTCTGCTAGGGCTATTATAACAAAGTATCATCAACTGGGTGGCTTAAGAGTGGGAATTTATTTTCTCACAGTTCTGGAGGCTAGAAGTCTAAGATCAAGGTGTCAACAGGTTTGGTTCCTCCTGCGGCCTCTCTCCTTTGCTTGCACATGGCTGCCTCCTTACTGTGTTCTCACATTGCCTTTTCTTGATGCAAGCACTTCACTGGTGTCTTTTCCTCTTCTTAAAAGGACACCAGTCCTATTGGACTAGGGTCCCATTCATATGACCTTAATTAACCTTAATTACCTCTTTAAAGGCCTTATCTCCAAACGCAGTCACTTTGCAGGTTAGAGACTCAACATATAGGTTACAGGGGAACTTGATTTATTTCATAACAACAGGGATATGACTTTTATTTCCTTGTCCTTTACATAAAGGAAGAGCCTAGATAGCAGATCTGCTTCCCATCCTTTTCTTTCTCAATGAAGAATGATTTATGTTTTCCAAAAACAAAAAAAACCCAAAAAACTCTTGAATTTTATCTCACGAGAGCAAATAAATTGAATCATTCAGCCCCTAAATGCCTCAAAAGTCTGTAGAATAGAGCAGCTTCAAAAGAATAAGTGGGAAGTAATGAGGAAGAGTAAGAGACAAAGCTTCACAAAGGCTGTGTTAAAGAAGAACTCTTACTCCTAGTGAATTCTGAGGTGATATCACAGACTCAATTTATATGCAAACCTGAATTTAAGTGTACTAAAAATACAAAATTCACTTTGGAGCTAATGAAGTAAATTTTCATCCAAAAAAATATATTACTTTAAGTATTTCTCCTGTAGTAAAAGTATTTACCGTTTTATTCATAGCTTTGGATTGAGCAAATAAATCTTAAGATATATGTGTCATAATATAGACTATAACATAAAATGTGGGTGAACACAGTAACTCACTTTCACATCATAATCAAGTCATTAGCTTCTCATGTCCACAATTAAAAGAAATATATCTTATCAGCTATTCAAAATCTTAGGTTAGAGAAAGTTACCAAGTAATTAGCTGCCGTTCTGGACACACAGAAATTAGAGTAACAAAACCAGTTCACACGTAGATACATTCTTTGAGAGACAGAATAGTGGATTAACCACAAATATAAAGTAGAGAATGCAGAGAATGCCCCTGATGGAATTCTCAAGAAAACAATTTCTAGTGGACACAGTTGGCTGCCTAACCCTCTTACATTTTCCTTATCTTTTTTTTTAACAGAATCCATATTTTATTCAGATATCCATTCTATTTGTAAATAGTCCCTGTGTTTAGGGAAAGACCAGCTTTATCCATAGAAGGGATATCTGAATAAAATAAACAGAACTCCCCAGTTCCAGAGTTGGGCCTCAGTTACTCTTAGACAATGTGGGTAATTATTTTCCCATTGCTCCTGGTTGTTTGAGCCACCAGGCCCAGCCACTTTTCTTTAATTGAAGTGCTATAGCCAATACCAAAGTTGGTGCCCTCCCATCCAACTTACAATTTACAGTATAGCACCTATACATTTAGTCAGCTGCTCTAAATGTCTCCCAGTAATCAAACTGTGTGTGAAATTCATAATATGGGGCACACTATTTTTTAATCATGCTAACTACTGTAATTATGTCCTTATCTGTATTCATGTCCTGAAAGTTTATGCAAGTAAAATTAGCATAATGACATTTAAGTTATTTCATGTTTATGTGCATGCATTTACTGGACATTGCTATCTTTTACAACTTTACTTTTTAAATTTCTACTTTTCATCCAAGAACTCTCACAAAATATTTGACTTACCTTCTTTTGTTTTTACATTTTTCTGTTCAATTTTTTCATTCATCCAACATATCTGTTTTAATATAATATAATATCCAATATATTATAATATTATTATATTATATATTATATTATTATGTAATATATAATATAATGTATAATATAATAATGTAATATATTTATTATAATATGTATTAGATTATGTTATATATTATAATATATATTCTATTATATATTATATTCTATAATATATAATGTTCTATAATATATGTATTATGTTCTATAATATATATTATGTTCTATAATATATACTATATTATATAATATATATTATGTATTATATATTATATAATATATTATACATAATATATAATCTCTATTAAATATATTATATATAATATAATATAATATATATTTATATAATATATAATATAATATAATATATATTTATATAATATATAATATAATATATAATATATTCTATATTATATATACAATATATTTATAATATATAATATATATTATATACACAATATATTTATAATATAAAATATATTTTATATTATAATTATATATTATATAATATGTTACATATATTATATTATAAATATATATATCATAATATGTTTGTAATATAATATAATGATATATAACATAATATATAAAATATTTATAATATATATTATATATATTATATATAATATTTATAATATATAATATAATATATTATATAATATACTATATATTCATATATTATATATATTATATTATATATTATATATAATATATACTATATATAATATTATATATAGTGTATATTATATATTATAAATATATTATGTATTATGTTATATATAATATATTATATTATAAATATATATAATATATTTATAATATATAAAATATATTATAGATAATATATAGTATATAATATTATATATAATATATATTATATATTATCTATAATATATAATATTATATATAATATATAATATATATTATCTATAATATATAATATATATTATATATTATCTATAATATATAATATATATTATAGATAATATATAATATATAATATTTTACATATATAATATATTATTATATATAATACATTATATATAATATATATTATATATATAATTATATATTACATATATAATATATATTATATATAATGTTATATATAATATAATATATAATATATTATAATATATGTAATATATATAATACATAATATATAATATATTATATATTACATATATCATATATTATATATAATATATAAAATTATATATAATATATTATATATAATATATTATATATAATTTTATATATTATATATAATATATGATATATGTAATATATAATATATATTATATATATTATAGAATATATATTATAGAATATAATATATATTATAGAATACATATTATAGAATATAATATATATTATAGAATATATATTATAGAATATATATTATAGAATATTATATATTATAGAATACATATTATAGAATATAATATATATAATAGAATATAATATATATTATAGAATATATAATAGAATATAATATATATTATAGAATATATATTATAGAACATAATATATATTATAGAATATATATTATAGAATATAATATATATTCTAGAATATATATTATAGAATATATATTATAGAATATAATGTATATTATAGAGTATTATATATATTATAGAATATAATGTATATTATAGAGAATTATATATATTATAGAATATAATGTATATTATAGAGTATTATATATATTATAGAATATAATGTATATTATAGAGAATTATATATATTATAGAATATAATGTATATTATAGAGTATTATATATATTATAGAATAGAATGTATATTATAGAGTATTCTATATATTATAGAATATAATGTATATTATAGAATATTATGTATATTATAGAACATAATATATATTATAGCATATAATATATAATAGAATATAATATATATAATAGAATATTATATATAATAGAATATAATATATAATAGAATATAATATATATTATAGAATATAGTATATATTATAGAATATAGTATATATTATAGAATATAATATATAATAGAATAAAGTATATATTATGGAATATAATATATATTATAGAATATAATATATATTATAGAATATAATATATATATTAGAATATAATATATATATTAGAATATAATATAATAATATATTATTATATTATATATAATATTATTATATTCTAATAATATATTATTATATTATATATAATAATATTATATTATATATAACACCTAAGTTTTAATGTAACTATATGTGCCAGTATATTTGCCTATAAATCATCATGCAGATAGAAAACACTTTTAGAAGCTTCCTCTTTCATACCAAATTTAAACCATAAGGTTTAAATTTATGGAAGTACTTAGAAGTACTATTTATGGAAGTACATAAGGAAGTACTTAGAGGTTGTGGTGTACACGGGTTTATTTTACTGAAAACTGAAAATAACCCAGACAAAAGGAAGAAACTTATTGGGAATTGGTATGATACAAAAGGTATCTTTCACTCAGAAAAAAAGTAAAAATATACCTTACTAAGTTCATTTTCTTTAAAAATTTTAGACGATTATTTAAAGTTGGATTCTTTCATTTTCTAGGGCTGCATATCCTTTTTCCCAAAGAGGAACTCCAGATTTTATAATTTGCAGTTCCAATAAGGACTAGATCTGTCCCTAGTTTTGATGAACTATACCTGGGAAACCAGAGGTATGGCAATCCTAAAATGAATGTAGGAAAAGAGTTCCAATAGACACAGATTCCCTTCCCCTGGTGAAAATGAAGATAGAAACAACAACAAAAAAAGATATTATGTAATATAAAATAAAACAAATGTTCATTATATTTGAACCTGTATTCTCTTTTCTAAACTGAGTTTCAGAGGGCAAGGAACATGTCTGTCAGATACTACTTTCTATCCAGTACACATAGTAGCTGCACAATAAACATTTATGACGTGAATTAATTAGCGTTTCTCTGGCCTGCCAATGCCCTATGTATAGAAAATCTATAAATTTCCACTAACTTTAAAAATACTCATATTTTCCTGGAACAGAAAGTAAAGATTACATGGTAGACAAAATTGCATCTGTCTACTAATGATTACCATGTAATCTTTAGTAGATGGCCTTGTGGTTCTCAGTAAGAGTCAAGTGACAAAGGAGACAGAGGGAGCAAAGCTGAAAGACTTTAATAAACTCTCTTTGCAAATAATGTTTTTATTCAATGTCAACTGCTTATTAAAACATCCCAGCGCTTGACTCTTCTGAGTCTTTTATATACTTTTTTTCTACAACAAAGGAGAAAGTAATCACTATTGATTTGGGCACATATCAAAAAATCAAAAAAAGAGAAACAAATGAACATTTGCATTTCAATTGTGGCCACCATACAGCTAATAGCTTATCATAACTCTTAAATGTTGGTCCCAAGGCTCTCATACAGGTTCACCCTTTGCTGACCTCTTACAATCTTTCTGTCAGCATTTTGAATGCTACTGATTCTGTGAGTAATATTTTCAACGGAGGTCAGACAGGCCAGTAAGTCCAGCGTGTCCTCTCACTTACAAATTCCCCTTCTTTTGTGGCTTTTCACCATGGGTTCACATGTCATGGACTCTACATCGCAAACTGCAGTAAGCAAATTTCAGTCCTGAGTGAAAGGAGAAAAAAGCAAATCCTACTTGACTATTGCTAGCTTGTTTACACCATAGGGCTAGAGTAAGCTGAAATCGACAGAGTATAAAGAAAAGAAAGTCCTCTTGCAGTAACACACACACTTATTTTCAGACTCATAGTTTAAATGCAGTCTTTTATTTGTCACTACCACTGCATTATCATCAGAGGATTTATATGCCTAGAGCTGCCAGAAGTGTCACCAGCTCTGACAATGCCCATTTTGGGGCTTTTTCCGATGGCTTATTTTATTTATAGTCTTGATGAAACTGGGGCAGTCACAAAACTGATTAGCGATCTGGCAAACAGGGTCTGCTCTGCTAATAATCTGTGTAAATATTGTGCTGCAGAGCCTTTCTGTGACAGGTCATTGATGCTAACAAACCGCAGAATGCAAACAGAGACCTGTGCTGCCTTCACTGCAGATGCACAGCAGCCAGCTTACACTGACAAAGCAAATGAAAATCCTCTTGTTGTCGATCATCTCAAGTAAAATGGCCTAAAAATCAATTCTAGGATAGGCTTTCTTTCTTGAAGCTTTAATCTGGCGATGATGACAGTGATAATGGTATTTCATCATACACATAAAGTAAGAGAGAAAACCATAACAAAACAAGATATGAAAGATGAATTTAAACAATGGATTGTGAAAGCCTTGCTGTTTGCTTCTGTTTTTAAAAATATTTTGCTACTTTTTCTTGGCTGCTGCCGTTGTTACAGTTGTAGTCTGCACAGAATGAAGCCTTAATCAAACAGTCATGCTGAAACATGTTTACAAAGGTAAAATTAATGGGCTTATCTTAAGCGAGATGTCTTTCTATGGCATCATTAACATGCTTTAGATTTTTTAAATAAATGTGTTTTTATTCTTCCAGTACATCAGAATTGGAATTGGAGTCATGTCAAGATGTTCTCACTGGCAAAGACAGGAGGAGGTTAAAATAGCTCCTTGTATGGCAGTAACCTCGGGAGAAAAAGAACTAATAGAAAATAAATGGCAGGTATTTTTTTTGAATCATTTGTATGATAAGCTTATAATGTACTTGTCTCAATGCAGAAAGCACAAGGAAAAAATAAATATGTCCACATCACATTGGTAGACAAAGCACTAAGCACGTAGGTTGTCAGAAATTCGATATCCCTTTCTCTTTTCTATATCCTCTACCAAACAGAAAGTTTCACATACATCTGAGACTTCAGTGTCTATGTGACTTGAGTACAATTTCCTTTTTCGTCTTTGTTTTTCCTTTACTTACTCGTTTCCCTTTATTCTTACCTGAGATATAGAGAATAAAAAATAACACTATAGAATCAACCTTTTTTTCTAGGTAATTTAGAATAAATTTTCCAGAACATAAAAAGGATAATGATGGCATTATGTAAATTTCAGACCAAAATTTTCTGAATTAAATTATTTTTACATAGATAATGGTTCACTTCTGATTAGGAACAATAAATAAAAAGTAATCTTAACAATATGACAATACAACTTAGCCTTCTTGCATTATCTTTTTTAGTCTAAATATTTAATTATTATAATTTGCATAAAATCAAAATTATAGTGCAATTCTTTTCTTTACAAAATAATCACAATAAAGTATTTTAATCAAGCAACTGAGCACATACAATTATTATTCTATGTCCATAAAATTTTTTTGCAGAAAACATTTATATAAGAATTTCAGTAGTCAAACATTGAGTAGCAGGAAAATACTATTAAATTTTAAAAACCAAACAAGCATTGGAAACAGAAAAATGGATACGAAGAGAAGCAAGTATTCTCCTGTATTTATAATTGTGGTACTTTACAATACATGTAATATATCTTTAGAAAGATTAATTGTCTTTTATTCTCACAGAAATTCTATGAGCCAGGCAGAGGAACTGTTTTTGTTCCCGTTTTACTTCTGTAAAAACTGAGTCTCAGAATAACTGCTCCCCAGAAGTATAGAATGATTAAAGGTCAGAGACAGAGCCTGCATATTTTCACATTTGTTATACTTTTTTAGCTATTGTTGTCCAAGAGTACTCTTACTTTTGTGATACTTTCTTTATTTCACTGTTCAGAATTTTTATATTTGTATGATTTAACAAAATAATCGGTAAATTTCATTTTCGGGGATTAAAAGTTAGGTTGTGGAAGCTACATTAGGTTGTGGAAGTTGTGCCCCATCTGAGACAAATCTTGGATTAATCAGTGATTGATTAAATTATTGAAAGTTTAGTTATTCAAAGAAATTGGCATAGAAGTACATTAAGCTAAGCTTTATCTGGTAAGATGGAGAACTAACATGATGTGGGCTTCTTTCTGTGACCACAACCCTGGAAATGACACAGAAATCAGCATCTAATACTAAAAGATGTGAGAAACCCTTGCACTTACAAACTACAGTAAAGTCTGTGAGTAGAGAAAAAAATGACAGCAAAGAGCAGAAAACTGAGTGTAAGGAAACCAGAATATGCTGGGGCGGAAGTTTTTAGTGGTCATCATTTCTTTTCATTGCATTCCTGTATTTTTTTCTGCTCTTTCAATAGTTAGAGTACCCACAGTGTGCAAGGCACTCTTCTAAATAGTGAGAATACACTACAGAGCCAGAAAGACAAAACCTTGACCAAATGGAGCTCCCATTCTAGCAAAACTAGAGTTGAAAAGAGACCACTGCTAACTCCTTTAAAGCCATTTTGGAGTCGGCCAGGCAGAATATGACTCAACCTAGCTTGGAAAACGAGGAAATAGTGACAAATGCAGAAAGACCATCTGAACCCTAGGCATTCTCCTCTAACCCAGCTACTCCATACAGTGAGTGTTAGGATGGTGATTAAAACTGAGGGAGACCAGTCTTGGTAAACAGCACCACCCAGGACACATGAATACACCAACTTTTATGGAGGAGGAAGGCAAACAAAGGGTGGCAGAATCCAGTTATTTCCTAAGGAGTCCTTCATTCTAAACACTTCTGGTGGGTCAATCTTGAGCCTGATTTTAGTGCCATGTATTCTTAATCAGCATAATAAATCTTACTAGGAAAAAATAGGCCTCAAAGGAATTCAATGACTCTAAAATAAAATACATGTATATCGAAGACAACCAGATTTACAAAAATTAACAATAGTTTAAAATATGTGACCATGTGTGTTGGTTTACGTCTGTAATCCCAGCACTTTGGGAGTCCAAGACAGGAGCATTGCTTGAAGCTAGGACCTTGAGATCAGCTCGGGCAACCAAGAGAGCCCCTGTCTCTACAAAATAAATAATAATTTAAAAAAATAGCTAGGTGTGGCGGCATGCACTTGTAGTCCCAGTTACCAAGGAGGCTGAGGCAGGAGAATCTCTTGAGCCCAGGAGGTCAAGGCTGCAGTTAGCTAGGAGGCTGTCACCACTGCACTTGCTCCAGCCTGAGTAACAGAGAAAGACACTGTCTCTGAAGAAAAAAAAAAAGTTAAAATAAATCCAAAAATATGTATAGTAAATGTTCTCAAAGACATAAGGCACAATATTTGAAACCTGAAGAAGAAATTAGCAATCATAAAATATTTTTTCAGTAGGAAAACCATATCTGTTGAAATGAAGGATTAAATATATGGTATAAACAGCAGAAGGGTTAAATTTGAGGAGTGCTCATTAGTGAGATGGAAGATAATGTTCAAATAATAAATTTTTTTTTAAATTTAGAAAACTAGACTTCACATGTACTGCTGATGGGAGTACAGACTGATGCAACTATCCAGAGAGCAATGTGGAGTGAAATGAAATCCAAACCTATGAACCAGCAATCCTACTCTTGATCCACATGGCAAATCAACTTAAGTTTAAACTCATGAAAGGATATGATATCCATTAGAGACATTTGTTGTTGCAGGGAGTTGGAAGGAGGCAAAGAATCTATCACTGTAATACACACACACAATTGTTTATGAAAATGGAATACAGGCCAGATGTGGTGGCTTATGCCTATAATCACAGTGCTTTGGGAGGCTGAGGTGGGCAGATCACAAGGTTAGCAGTTTGAGACCAGCCTGTCCAATATGGTGAAACTCCATCTCTACTAAAAATACAAAACTTAGCCAGGCGTGGTGACATGTGCCTGTAGTTCCAGGTACTCGGGAGGCTGAGGCAGAAGAATCGCTTGAACATGGGAGGCAGAGGTTGCAATGAGCCGAGATCACGCCACTGCACTCCAGCCTGGGCAACAGAGCAAGACTCCATCTCAAAAAAAAAAAAAAAAAAAAGAAGAAGAAGAAGTAATAGTGTGCTGTGCAGCATGAAAAAAAAATGAGGTAAAGATACACACGATAACAAGAATAGGTCTTAATAATATAGTGTTGGATTTACAAAAGTAAAAACTATATATACAGCATATAACTCAAAAACAACCACAAAATTTTACAGTTTTCAAAAATGCATATTCAACGGCCTACCACAAACACATGAATGCAATTGAAGTAAGAGGGAGAAGCAGAAGGAAATAAAAATAGAGATTAGAGATTAGGGCAAGATAAAATAATTAGATAAAATAAATCAAGAAATTCCTATTTTATTTATCATGATAAGAATGTACTTTAAAAAGAGGATGACTACATAAAATGAGTTAGGGAGGAGTACCTCTTTTTCTATTGTTTGGAATAATTTCAGAAGGAATGATACCAGTTCCTCTTTGTACCTCGGGTAGAATTTGGCTGTGAATCCGTCTGGTCCTGGGCCTTTTTTTTTTTGGTTGGTAGGCTATTAATTACTGCCTCAATTTCAGAACTTGTTATTGATCTATTCAGGGATTTGACTTCTTCTTGGTTTAGTCTTGGGAGAGTGGATGTGTCCAGGAATTTATAAATTTTTTCTAGATTTTCTAGTTTATTTGTGTAGAGGTTTTTATAGTATTCTCTGATGGTAGTTTGTATTTCTGGGGGATCAGTAGTGATATCCCCTTTATCATTTTTTATTGTGTCTATTTGAGTCTTCTCTCTTTTCTTCTTTATTAGTCTGGGTAGTGGTCTATTTTGTTGATCTTTTCAAAAAACCCCTCCTGAATTCATTGATTTTTTTGAAGGACTTTTCATGTCTCTATCTCCTTCAGTTCTGCTCTGATTTTAGTTGTTTCTTGTCTTCTGCTAGCTTTTGAATTTGTTTGCTCTTACTTCTCTAGTTATTTTAATTGTGATGTTAGGGTGTCAACTTTAGGTCTTTCCTGCTTTCTCCTGTGGACACTTAGTGCTATAAATTTCCCTCTAAACATTGCTTTAGCTGTGTCCCAGAGATTCTGGTATGCTGTGTCTTTGTTCTCACTGTTTTCAAAGATCTTATTTCTTTCTGCCTTAATTTCATTATTTACCCAGTAGTCACTCAGGAGCAGCTTGTTCAGTTTCCATGTAATTGTGTGGTTTTGAGTGAGTTTCTTAATCCTGAGTTCTAATTTGATTGCGCTGTGGTCTGAGAGACTGTTTGTTATTATTTCCATTCTTTTGCATTTGCTGAGGAGTGTTTTACTTCCAATTATGTGGTCAATTTTAGAGTAAGTGTGATGTGGTACTGAGAAGAATGCATATCCTGTCGATTTGGGGTGGAGAGTTCTGTAAATGTCTACTAGGTATGCTTGGTCCAGAGCTGAGTTCAAGTCCTAAATATCCTTGTTAATTTTCTGTCTTCTTGATCTGTCTAATATTGACAGTGGGGTGTTAAAGTCTCCCACTATTATTGTGTGGGAGTCTAAGTCTCTTTGTAGGTCTCTAAGAATTTGCTTTATCAATCTGGGTGCTCCTATATTGGGTGTATATATATATATATATATAATCATTGGCACTCCTTGTTGCATTCATCCATTGACCATTATGTAATGCCCTTCTTTGTCTTTTTTGATCTTTGTTGCTTTAAAGTCTGCTTTATCAGATACTAGGTTTGCAACCCCTGCAAGGCTACAGTAACCAAAACAGCATGGTACTGGTACCAAAATGGATATATAGACCAATGGAACAGAACAGAAGCCTCAGAAATAATGCCACACATCTACAACCATCTGATCTTTGACAAACCTGACAAAAACAAGTGATGGGAAAAGTATTCCCTATTTAACAAATGGTGCTGGGAAACTAGCTAGCCATATACAGAAAACTGAAACTGGACCCCTTCCTTAACACCTTATACAAAAATTAACTCAAGCTGCATTGAAGACTTAAACATAAGACCTAAAACATTAAAACCCTAGAAGAAAGCCTAGTCAATACCATTCAGGACATAGACATGGGCAAAGACTTCATGACTAAAACGCCAAAAGCAATAACAAGCAAAATTGACAAATGAGATCTGATTAAACTAAAAAGCTTCTGCACAGCAAAAGAAACTATCATCAGAGTGAACAGGCAACCTAAAGAATGGGAGAAAATTTTTGCAATCTACCCATCTGACAAAGGGCTAATATCCAGAATCTACAAGGAACTTAAATTTACAAGAAGAAAAAAAAACAAACAATCCCATCAAAAAGTGAGCGAAGCATACGAACAGACACTTCTCAAAAGAAGACATTTATATGGCCAAAAAACACATGAAAAAAAAATTCAACACTGGGCTTTACAGAAATGCAAATCAAAACCACAATGAGATAAAAATGATGAATTCATGTCCTTTGTAGGGACATGGATGAAGCTGGAAACCATCATTCTCTGCAAACTGTCGCAAGGACAAAAAAACAAACACTGCATGTTCTCACTCATAGGTGGGAATTGAACAATGAGAACACATGGACACAGGAAGGGGAACATCACACACCGGGGCCTGTTGTGGGGTGGGGGGAGGGAGGAGGGATAGCACTAGGAGATATACCTAATGTTAAATGAGGAGTTAATGGGCGCAGCACACCAATATGGCACATGTATACATATGTAACAAACCTGCAAGTTGTGCACATATACCCTAAAACTTAAAGTATAATAAAAAAAACCACAATGAGATGCCATCTTATGCCAGTTAGAATGGATATCATTAAAAAGTTAGGAAACAACAGATGCTGGAGAGGATGTGGAGAAATAGGAATGCTTTTACACTGTTGGTGGGAATGTATATTAGTTCAACCACTGTGGAAGACAATGTGGTGATTCCTCAAGGATCTAGAACCAGATATATCATTTGACCCAGCAATCCCTTTACTGGGTATATACCCACAGGATTATAAATCATTCTACTATAAAGACACATGCACATGTATGTTTACTGAAGCAGTATTCACAATAGCAAAGACTTGGGACCAACAAAAATGCTCATCAATGACAGACTGGATAAAGAAAATGTGAAACATATACACCATGGAATACTATGCAGCCATAAAAAGGATTAGTTCATGTCCTTCACGGGGACACAGATGAAGTGGGAAACCATCATTCTCAGCAAAAATACACAGGAACAGAAAAACAAATATCGCATGTTCTCACTCATAAGTGGGAGTTGAAAAACGAGAACACATGGACACAGGCAGGGGAACATCACACAGTGGGGCCTGTTGTGGGGTGGGGAGCTAAATAAATATAAATATAATTTAAATATATACATAAATATAATATAAAATGTTATGACTAAATTCTTTGTTAAGTAAAAAGTGAATGAACAAGTAAACAAATGAATCAATAAAGGTAGATCAGTAAGATTGGACCTGTTACGTTTCTGATACACTTCTGTCAGCATCTATGCCAAGCTTTGCCTAACCACCTTAAGCTCCCAATGGTCCCAATTTCTTTATTCTTGACAAATGAACTCATTTCTACTTTATTGAAACCATCAGTGACCATCTATAAAGAGCTCCTTTATGGACCTATAAATCATCCTAGCTCACATTTTCCTACATTTGAAATCACCCATTCTTGAATTTTCAGTGCCCATTGTCCAGACTAACTTTTCCACTAGAACTTTAAATTCAATCAATTCCTTTTATCTCTAACATCAAATATTCTCTATCAGCTTTAAGCTGTTAATCCTCTGTGGTTCCTCCTGTACTAATGCAGACTCATGCTAGTCCATTCCAAAAGACCTCCTTGATATGGCTACTATTACATAGTCCTTCCTTTATTAAAAATATTTCATCTCTAACTCCTATTGTAACAATGTGTTGTTATGCTTCCTGTTAAGTTTCTTCCTAAAATTTTTCATTAATAACCTACTAAGAAATAAAATATACTAACTTATAGTATTCTGTGACTCAGATATCTAAAGTTTGGTTTGATAGTCCATTTAAGGAGTAGATTTTCCCATCTCTTTCTTTGGGAAAAGGAACCTAGCCAAGCCCAGATTTGTGTGTCTATGTGAATCAGTAACACTTCAGGAAGGAAGTATGATATAGTGGTTAAGGTCACAATCTCTAAAATCAGACAAAGTATATTCAAATGCCAATCTTAGCAGTTATTAGGTATGTAAAGTTGAAGAATTTCATTACATCTTCTGATACAATTTTCTCATCTGCAAAAGTGTGTATTGGTAGTATAGGCATTATATCTTTGTGAAAATTAAATAAAACAATAAATACAAAATAATATTTTTAGTGTTAGGCTCATAGTAAAGGGTTACTATGTATTATTGTCATTTCACTGTTGCTCTTATTTCTGAAGGGCAAGACAGTCTACTAAATGTATTGTAATGTAATGAAAATAACTAAGCCATGTTATTCTATTATTTTGTAAAGTATCTCTGGTTTTTCATTCATTAAAAAACATGCCTCTCTTTTGGGGACACTCCATTGTCCTTTTCTTCTAGTCACGTTGAAGTCTGTTTGCCTTTGAAGGCAGCCACATTAACTCACTGTCTACAGGGAAAAATCACACCCCTTTTTATGGGAGGAAGTACAGATTTTTGATTCCTGAGTCCTGTAAATACAAGTAGCACCTCAGACTTTACCTAGATTGATATCCCTCTTTCCCCATTTCTCAGCTTGCAAAATGGAGTGGGCAATTGTTTAAGGGGAAAAGTGTATGTGCTTTCAAATTCCAGTTCACTTCTCATTAGTGAAATCTGTGGATTGGTGAATACAATTAATCTCCTGAATTATACTTTGCAAAAACAACCAACACTTTTTCTTAGACACAATACAATGCAATTTCATACTAAAGAAAGAATATTACCTATTAGCATAATCATGCCCATTATTTTAATAACAATAAATGGATATTCATTATCCATTTTTGTGCTGAGAATCATTTGGTGTTTTATTCCTTTCCTATAGACCTGAAGGTATCAAAATGCTACAGCAGTAGTAAATAGTAATCTTTGTTGTTAGAGAAAGAGGCAATGGTTTTGATTACATTCTGGTTTGAGGTAATCTGACTGTGATAGCATGTTTGGTGAGAGAAATTTGTAATCAATTTCTTTCTAACATTATTATTTACTGTAATATTTTTAAAATCTATCAACCTGTCCTTTTAAGGCTTTTATAACATGAACCTATCCTGAATATTTTTGTTTCTGTCTAATGCTTTATTTCTTTTGTTGATTTTTAACTTTCCATCTAAACCATTACTTTTTCTCAAAATAGTGTAAACCATCATCTCTATGTAAATGAGTATACTAAAAATACATCATAATACCTATCCTGAGCTCCAGTCTCAAATTTCCAACTTTTTTCTGGCCATTTTCATTTTTTACTTTGTTTTATGTATAAAGAAAACAAACAGAAGCTCTTTAGTTTAATTAGATCCCATTTGTCAATTTTGGTTTTTGTTGCCATTGCTTTTGGTGTTTTGGACATGAAGTCCTTGCCCACGCCTATGTCCTGAATGGTAATGCCTAGGTTTTCTTCTAGGGTTTTTATGGTTTTAGGTCTAACATTTAAATCTTTAATCCATCTTGAATTGATTTTTGTATAAGGTGTAAGGAAGGGATCCAGTTTCAGCTTTCTATATATGGCTAGCCAGTTTTCCCAGCACCATTTATTAAATAGGGAATCCTTTCCCCATTGCTTGTTTTTCTCAGGTTTGTCAAAGATCAGATAGTTGTAGGTAAGCGGCGTTATTTCAAAAAACAGTTATCTGCGAAATAGAGTTCACCACAATTTGTTGGAGTATTTGTATTTTCTTACAATAAATATATATTATTGATATAATGTAAAAATTTGACTTAATACTATGTAAAAATAGAAATGATAATTTCAGTTTAGTTACAACATGCAGAGTTATGTGTAAAATCTAAAATTCAGTTTCTGTCTAGAGCTAGCAGGGAAGTCCACAGAGTGACCGGTAAAAGATTTTGCAGAAATCTGCCTTAAGTTATCACTTATAATTTGGACATACGGACTTTTATCCATAGGAAAGCATAGGAAAGGCTGGGCGCGGTGGCTCACGTCTGTAATCTCAGCACTTTGGGAGGCCAAGGAGGGCGGATCACAAGGTCAGGAGATCGAGACCACCCTGGCTAACACGGTGAAACTCCGTCTCTACCAAAAATACAAAAAAAAAAAAAAAAAAAAAATTAGTGGGGCATGATGGTGGGCGCCTGTAGTCCCAGCTACTCGGGAGGCTGAGGCAGGAGAATGGCGTGAAAAAAAAAAAAAGAAAGAAAAAAAGAAAGCACAGGAGAAATGCTCCAGGACATTAGTCTGGGCAAAGATTTTTTTGCGTAAGACCTCGGAAGCACAGGCAACAAAAGCAAAAATAGACAATGGGATTATATCAAACTAAAAAGCCTCAAGCAAAGGAAACAATCAATAAAGTGAAGAGCCAACCACAGAATGGGACAAAATATTTTCAAACTATCTATCTGATAAAGGATCAACAAGTAGAATATATAAGGAGCTCAAGCAATTCAATAATAAACAAACAAAAAATCTGATTGAAAAATGGGCTACTGAAGAGGCTGAGGTAGGAGGATTTCTTTTTTTTTTTTTTTTTTGAGATGGAGTCTCGCTGTCGCCCAGGTTGGAGTGCAGTGGTGCGATCTCGGCTCACTGCAGGCACTGCTCCCCCGGGGTTCACGCCATTCTCCTGCCTCAGCCTCCTGAGTAGCTGGGACTACAGGCGCCCGGCACCAAGCCCGGCTAATTTTTTGTATTTTTAGTAGAGACGGGGTTTCACCGTGTTAGCCAGGATGGTCTCGATCTCCTGACTTCGTGATCTGCCCGCCTCGGCCTCCCAAAGTGCTGGGAATACAGGCGTGAGCCACCGCGCCCAGTCAGGAGGATTTCTTAATCCCAGGAGTTTGAGGTTACAGTGAGCTATGATTATGCTACTGCCCTTTAGCTTGGGTGACAAAGCAAGACCTTGCTTCTAAAAACATAATAGTTAAAAAAATATAAATAAATACAATTAAAAAATGGGCAAAAGATCTGAACAGATATTTTCTCAAAAGAAGACATACAAATGGCCAATAGGAAGATGAAAAAATGTTCAGTATCACTAATCATCAAAGAAATGCAAATCAAAATATCATCTCACCTTGGTTGAAATGACTTGTTTCAAAAAGACAGGCAAGAACAGATGCTGGCAAGGATGTGGAGAAAGGGAAATACTAGTACGCTGTTGGTGGGAATCTACATTAATAAAGCCACTATGGAGAACAGTATGGAGGTTCCTCAAAAAAGTAAAAATAGAACTACCATGTGGTCCAGCAATTTCTTTACTGGATATATATCCAAAATAAAGGAAATTAATGTATCAAAGAGATATCTTCATGCCGATGTGTACTGCAGCACTATTCACAATAGACAAAATATGGAATCAATGTAAGTGCTCATCAACAAATGAATAGATTTTAAAAGTCATATATATACATAATGGAATACTACTCAGATACAAAGAAGAATGAAATTCTGTCATTCGCAGCAACATAGGTGGCGCTGGCCATTCGGCTTAACATAATGAACATAGGCCATTATGTTAAGTGGAATGAGCCAAGCACAGAAAGGCAAATACCACATGTTGTCACTCATATGTGGGCAGTAAAAAAGTGGATCTCATGAAGATAGAAAGTAAATTGGTGGTTGCTAGAGGCCAGCAAGGGGAGGGGGAACAGGTGATTAAGAGAAGAAAATATAAATGTATTTATCACCACTAAACTGTCCTCTAAAAATGTACAGATGGTAAATTATATATATATTTTTAACTCAACAAAAAGTTAAAAAAAAGTCTGCTGTGTGTTTATAGAGCACATGTACAAGACTTTCTCTAGGGTTGTATCAGTTTTCTATTCCTGCTGTAACAATTTACCACAAATTCAGTGGCTTAAAATGACAAATTTTTGTAAGATTTGAGTCAGTTTTAATAAACACACACAAACTTATTGTCTTAGAATTGTTTTGGTTGAAAATCTGGCATGGCTCTCACTGAAATAACATCAAGATGTTGGCAGGCTGCATTTCTTTCTGAAGGCTCTAAAAGAGCATCTGGGTTGTTGGCAGAATTCAGTTCCTTGTGGTTGTAGATCCTCAGTTTCTTCCTGGTTGTAAACTTTGGGTCATTCCCAGCTTCTAAAGGTCACTGGCTTTCCTTGGCTTGTGGCCCCTACCACTGTTTTAAAAGCCAGTAATAGCAGGCCACATCTTTCTCATACTGCCATCTGTCTGAATCTCAGCATTCAGAAAATATTCTCTGCTCTCAAGGAATTATGAGATTAGATTGGCTCACCAAGGTAATTCAAGGTAATTTCCCCATTTCAATGCCCTTAATGGTAATCACATCTGCCAAGTCCCTTTGAACATGCTAACTTACGTTAGCATGTTCACCTTATCTGAAGACTGGGATGTGGCTGTCTTTGGTGGGGGGCAATTATTCTGCCTAACCCAAAGATACACAACTTGCAGATATACAACTAGTTCATGGAGATGAAACATTTTCAAATCTACAAGAAAATGTTTTCTAAAATGAGCATTTCATATTAGACTTTCACGAGCACTGTATCAGAATTATATTTACTTCATAATGTTGCCAATACTGATATCAGGTATTTAATTTTCTAGCCAGTTCAGGATAATGTGAATTGTGAATAATATATTTGTTCATTCAGTCAACAGACATTTTTTATCAGATACCACCGATATGCTGGTCAGTGTCATGGGTCCTAAAAATATAGCTGTTATTATTATTTTTTTAAACAAAGTCCCCACTGTGATAAAGCTTTTATTCTTTGGGACAGGCAGACAGTAATCCAGATAAATAAATGCAAGGGCAAACTGGGGGAAAAATTGGAATGGAGAGCTCAGAATCTGGCCCCAGAGAAGGGCAGAGGGAAAGGGGACCCAGTTCAGAATCTTGGTGCGTCCACACCAAACAATTCCATGAGGGCTGAGGAGACAGAGCTGAAAGGCTTGTCTGACATCACAAGAGACAGAAAAGTGAGCCCTATTTTCATCTCTATCCTGACAATGTTCCTGGCTTGATTTCCTCCTTCCAGCAGACACAAGAATCAGGGAGCGCACCCTGATGGTAACATTTTTTTCAGGGGCCTATTTTGGGGATCCTGGTGAGAACCTGAGTCCGTCACTGACCATGGCAGCCCAGCATGGTCCCCAGTGCGTGGCCCAAGGCCAAGATTCTCTACCTCCATCCTGGAGGCAGAAGAAATGTCTGGGGGAAAATGAGAGGTTTTAGGTGGTTGGCACTGGGTGAGACCAAGGAGAAATTTAAAGCTGTGTGTCCTGGGGCCGGGGGCGGTGGCTCACACCTGTAATCCCAGCACTTTGAGAGGCCTAGGCGGGCAGATCACGAGGTCAGGAGATTGAGACCATCCTGGCTAAAGGTGAAACCCCGTCTCTACTAAAAATACAAAAAATTAGCCGGGCTTGGTGGCGGGCGCCTGTAGTCCCAGCTACTCAGGAGACTGAGGCAGGAGAATGGCGTGAACCGGGAGGCACAGCTTGCAGTGAGCTAAGATCGCGCCACTGCACTCCAGCCTGGGTGACAGAAAGAGACTCCTTCTCAAAAAAATAAAAATAAAATAAAAATAGAAAATAGAAAAAGCTGTGTGTCCTTTGTTTCTTCATATTTTGCAGATTTTTGATGTCAAAATATTTTCATAGTCAAAAGAGTGTTAAGAATGACTTCTCTGTTATAAAAACCCTAATAGTGAATGTACTTACCAAGAAGTTAGATTCTATCTTTGGTTTTTTGTTTTTTGCCCCGTAGTTTTTTAAAAAATAGTTTTATTGTATGGATATTTTACAGTTAGTGTATCTATTCACCTCTTGATGGACATTTGGTTTACTTCCGGTTGTTTTTGCTATTTCAAATAAAGTTGCTACGAATGTTTGTCCAATCGTTTGGACATACACTTTCATTTGTCTTGGGCAAATAAGCAGGATTTGAATGACTAGGTGGTGTGATATGTTTAACTTTTTTTTTTTTTTTTTTGAGACGGAGTCTCGCTCTGTCGCCCAGGCTGGAGTGCGGTGGTGCATGGCGGCTCACTGCAAGCTCCGCCTCCCGGGTTCATGCCATTCTCCTGCCTCAGCCTCCGGAGTAGCTGGAATTACAGGCGCTCGCCACCACGCCCGGCTAATTGTTTGTATTTTTAGTAGTTACGGGGTTTCACCGTGTTAGCTAGGATGGTCTCGATTTCCCGACCTCGTGATCCGCCCGCCTTGGCCTCCCGAAGTGCTGGGATTACAGGCATGAGCCACCGCTCCCAGCCAGTTTAACTTATAAAGAAACTGACAAAGTGGCTGTATTTCCAGCAGCAGTGTATGAGCATTCCTGTTCCTTTGTGTTCTCACCAATGTTTAGTATGGTCAGTCTTTTAAATTTTAGCTATTCTAATAGGCATGTAGCAGTATCTCATTGTGGTTTTAATTTACATTTCCCTAATGATGAATGATGTTGAACATCTTTCAATGTGCTTACGTATCATCCATCTGTATTCTATGGTGAAATGTCTGTTCAGATCTCTACATTTGTGTTAGACTATTTGTTTTCCTATTATTGAGTCCTGAGAGTTCTTTGTATATTTTGGATAACAAATGTATCTTCACCAGATATAGCTTTTGTAAATTTTTACTCCCAGTCTGTGATTTGTCTTTTTATTCTCTCGATAGTGTTTTTCATTTTCTTTTTCTTTTTTTTTTTTTTTTTGACAGAGTCTGGCTCTGTCACCCAGGCTGGATTGCAGTGGCACGATCTCGGCTCACTGCAAGCTCCACCTCCCGGGTTCACGCCATTCTCCTGCCTCAGCCTCTACGAGTGGCTGGGACTACAGGCGCCCGCCACTACGCCCGGCTAATTTTTTGTATTTTTGGTAGAGAGGGGTTTCATCGTGGTCTAGATCGCCTGACCGCGTGATCCACCCACCTCGGCCTCCCTAAGTGCTGGGATTACAAGCATTAGCCACCGCGCCTGGCCTCTGGACAGTGTTTTTCACAGGTCAGATTAATTTTTATATAAATCATTTATTTTATTTTCATTATGTAAAATTTTATAATTTTTAATTTCCTTTTTAAAAGGTAAATAAAATTTTAAGTGTAATGATGCAAAATTTTTTTTAAAAGTAAATGTATGTAAAAGTGTTGATATAGACTAAAACATTGAATAAGTAAGAAGGTAGTTAGTTGTCACAGTAGGAGTGAAGTGAAAAGCTTCGCCTTTCACCCTCTGAAGATTACCCGAAATGAACTGACCATACACAGATTAATAAAAGAAAGGGTATACAAACTTACATAACCTGCAAAAACATGAGAGCTATACACAAAGTATAAGACTTGAAGATGGCTCAGATCTGAAACGCTCTCCTCATAGGCAATAGATATATAGACCCAGGATGCAGACATTATTTTGTAAATAATTTCCTTTGGAAGCTGGATGGGACAGACAAATTATGGGAAGGTGAGAGATGGAACTGCACAGGAAAAAAGTGTGTCTGTCACTTTAATCTTATGATTGCTAGAGAATATTTATGAATATTTTAGAATAATATATTTTTAAGCCCAAACCTCACCAAATGTTTTTTCTAAAACAAATACTTTTTGTTGTTGTCTGTTTTTGTTACTGTGTCTCACTCTGTCACCCAGGTATGGAGTGCAGTGGTGCAACCATGGCTCACTGCAGCCTTCACCTCCTGGGCTCAAGTGATTCTCCTACCTCAGCCTTCCAAGTAGCTGGGCTACAGGCATGCACCATCATGCCCTGGTAATTAAAGAAAAAAAAAATTTTGCTAGAGACCAAGTCTCATTATGTCACCCTGGCTAGTCTTGAACTCCTGGAATCAACTGATCCTCATGCCTTGGCTTCCCAAATTATTGGGATTATAGGTGTGAGCCACAGTGCCTGACCACATATTTCTATACTTCACTGAGGAAAGGAAGGTGCTAGGAAAATTGGTTAAGAACTATTTTTTAAAAAGCTATTAGTAGTGTTTTATTTTATTTTATTTTATTTTTTAATGATTGATTGATTTTTGAGATTGGGATCTCACTACGTTGCCCAGGCTGGTTTCACATTCCCAAGTTTAAGCAAATACCCCTGCCTCAGTCTCCCAAGTAGCTGGGATGACAGGTGTGTGTCACCATACCCAGCTCCATTAGTAGCGTTTTTAACAATTGTGGGCCACTGAGTAAGAATAATTTTTTTTAAATTAAAGGTTATTTTTTAAAAAGCACATTTGTAGAAAATTACTAGCATAATCTGCCTAAAATAAATATACATATTGAAAAAATCTTTGCTCTGAACAAAAAGTATATTCACCACACATACATACATACACACACATACGCACACACGCACACAAACACACAATATGGAAGATTTCAAGACCAGGCAATAATTTCCACTCAATCCAAAAACAATGCAATCCCAGAGCTGAATATTTAGGTGAAAAATATATCAGGAATGGGAGGCATTCAGGTTTAATTTTCATGTTTTGGTAGAGTTACGATGTGAGTTTTCATTTAAAAATATTCTTTATTTTTTTTGCTATTATTGTGGTTTCTGTATTGTTACTATACAATCTGTAAACTAAATAGTAAAGGAGAGAAAAGTGATTTTCAAAGAAGCTGGCTTGGGAACAGGTACTATTCTGGGAAGATGAAAGGTTTCACTTAATGACTGGTACCTGTGCCACTCTGGTTATTTTAACTGTTAACCTTTTAGCAAGAGGTTTTTCTTTTAAAAGACATCCTTTAATATTTGGGAAGCTAGTGCAATAGTACACATTGAGGCCCACATACCACATGCCAAATATTTAAAAGGCATATTTCTAGCTAACCACTGTACATACATATATTTTTTCTCTTATTTTCTTATTTTAGTTTTTTTCCTTGTCAACAATTTATGTCCACACATATCTTCTATCATCCCACTTTGACAAGTAATAGTATACCTTCAAAATGATGTGGAAGACTAGATTGGAATTTAGAACCGTAGAACCTTGTAATTGTACAGGCAAGTTTCTTCCTGGGAAAAAATAAAACAGGAAGAAAAGGCTGGGCAGCCTCTGGTTCAGGAAGGAAATTCGGGAGTCCCTTATAGCAGCATCTCTAGTACTTGGGAACCGAACAGACTTCTCGGCCTGTGAGGCTGGAATGGGCCCTTCTGGAGAACACGACAGAGAAGTCATCTACTGCCTTTGTCCCCAGGGCCCAGGCAACACTTTTACCCTCCATTGTTTCTGAAGTTAAGGGGAGGAGACAATGTTTTGTTTAGTGACCTCGACAGAAAAAGTGTCCTCCTGCAACCACTCATTTGTTACGTTCCTTCTTCCTGAATTGCCTGGACCCACTCCTCCTCCATTTGACTGGCTCTGTGCACTGATGTTATAGTCAGGAGATTTTTGGGAATTGTGGCTTCTAAAAATGTACACCCGACTCTACCCATAGCTGGCCCTGTGAACCTACACACCTGCTCCACTGTGTCTCCTTCTCAAAGAGACACTCTTCCTGCTGAGGCTCTGCCCTCTGCTCCTAGATCCAAATGGCATCTCCTACCCTATCCCTGTATGGCTTAACCTAGGGAAACTCTTTCCCAGAGGAGTCAGGTAAGGAGACGGTGGCTGAGCTTCTTACAGACTTAAAGGAGACATCCTGGAATTTAGGAGTCCGTCCTTCCTTTCTGTAATCCCTGGCAGCTCCTGCTGCTGCTCAAAGTTTAGCTTTGTCTCTCATCCAGCTCAGACTGTTGCTGGTCCTGATGGCCTCTGCTTAGCTGTATTAGTACGTTCTTGCATTGCTATAAAGAAATACATGAGAAATACCCTTAGTTGGCTCACGGTTCCATAGGCTATACAGGAAGCATGGTGGTTTCTGCTTCCGGGGAGGCCTCAGGAAACTTTTACTCAAGGTGCAGGGCAAAAAAAAAAAAAAAAAAAAGCTACCAGCTTTTTTTAGCTCAGGCCCTGATCCCTGAGCTAACTTCATATTATTACCTCTACAGCAAGTGTCCGTGAGAACATAGATATATTTCTTATGTGAGTACACAATTTACAGAAGAGGAACTACCCTCCCAAACCAAAACAAAATGTCAAAATTTTAATTTACCAGCAAACCTAGGTTGCTTCTGTGAAATGATCTCATTTGCTGAGTTTTAAAATTGACTAAATTTCCCAATTTCCAAATGAAAATATTTAGTTATCTTGTCTTGCTATGTGTTTTTGGTTAATATGATGATTAATTTTTGGTCTATTACTTAATATATTCCATGATTGTTGATATGGATTATAAGGACTCACAAAATAGTTTTCAGATGTCTTTAATTTTTTTACTTAGTGTAGATCCTATAAATGGATTAGGAGTATTCTATTAACTCCCATGTATTCAGAAATCGAATTGGAGTGGTAAATTCTGTTTGCAGTAAAAAGGGATATCAAAGGAAAAAAATAATTTTGTGACTATGTCTTCTATACGTAAATTTTTCAGGCATCTTTATCAATGGCTTATACTAAAGACATTTTCTGGATCATGGGTGACACACAGAAGACATGTGGATAAGTGGCATTGTGTACACTACTGCATTTTATCATCTGGTTTATTTTTAAACTTTTATTTCTCTTAAGGATGTTTTATTAACCGGTGCATCACCAGGTTAACAGTCTCTGGAACACTAAACTTACCAGAAAATATTTGTTGATTGAATTAACAAGAAAACAACATTAGAAAACAGTGGTGGCTTGTTTTTGTCTGTTGCAGTATCTTGGAGAGTAAAGCCTAACTCTTTAATTTTGGCCAAAGGTATAAAGAAATACCTGAGAAACACCTTTAGTTGGCTCATGGTTCCATAGGCTATGCAGGAAGCATGGTGGTTTCTGCTTCTGGGGAGTCCTCCAACACTTACTGGCAGGGTAATTTTGAAGAAGTCATAATAAGATGGTTGTTACAATTAAATGAAATAATCAAAGTGGAAGAGCTTAGTTAGCTGTCTTCCCTAAATGAATCACTGGCAAGTAAGAGTGTGATTGATTTTCCTACCAGTCAGGACTCACCCCTTGAAGCTATAGGAGGGTAAACCTCTGAAGACCATATAATTTAGGGAACACTAACACCTCAAAAACTCTGTAAACTTCCTTCCTTCCTTTTCTTCCTTCCTTCCTTCCTTTCTTCCTTCCTTCCTCCTTCCCTCCCTCTCTCTCTTTCTTTCTTTTCTTTCTTTGTTCATTTTTGAGACAGAGTCTTGCTCTGTCATTCAGGCTAGAGTGTAGTGGCTGGATTACGGCTCACTGCCGCCTTGACCTGCTGGGCTCAAGCAATCCTCTCACCTCAGCCTCCCTAGTAGCTGGGACTATTCGCATGCTCAGCTAATTTTTTCCTCCTTTTCTTTTTGTAGAGACAGGGTCTCATCATGTTGCCCAGGCTGGTCTTGGACTCCTTGGATCAAGCAATCCTGCTGCCTCAGCCTCCCAAAGTGCTGGATTACAAGCATGAGCCACTGTGCCCAGCCTTAAGTTTTTTTCATACAGGAGGAAAGAATTTGGGAAAGTAGGTGTCTGTGTGTGTGTGTGTGTGTGTGTGTGTGTGTGTGTTGGTTAGGGAGCCAACACATTTTTCTGCAAAGCTTGAATTCTGTGCCTCAGTTTTTCATTTTTGTTATGTGCAAAATAAAATCGTATCCTGCTATAGATTTAAACCTGTGAGCGGATCCTACTCAAAACCTGATTCAAACTTTGTGTAGATCTTTGTCTCTCTATGGCATAAGAATAAATTCTTCTGGTTTTCTTCCCTCAGAAAAATGGACTTAGACTTCCCATAAGCCTTCCAGAAAGAACTCACCTGCCTCATCTGCCTGAATTACCTCATAGACCCCATCACTATAGGCTGCGGGCACAGTTTCTGTAGGCCCTGCCTCTGCCTTTGCTGGGAAGAAGCACACACTCCTGCCCTGCATGCAGGGAACTGTCACAGCAGGAAGATTTCAACCAATATTCTTCTGAAGAATCCAGTGTCCATTGCCAGAAAAGCCAGTCTCTGGCAATTCCTGAGCTCTAATGAACAAATGTGCGGGATCCACAGGGAGACAAACATGTTCTGTGATGTGGGCAAGAGCCTGCTCTGTTTTCTGTGTTCTAACTCTCAGGAACACTGGGGCACAGAAACACTGGCTCACTGAAGGGGCAGCTAAGGAACACTGTAAGTGATGACTCAGAGCACTTTGAAAGCTGGAGGGCAGCATAGCTAAAGAGATTAGGAGGAAGATGAAGAGCATGAGGATTAATCTATTCTTTACCGAGTGTCATGTGCTGCCTAGGTATCAATGATATAACTATTATCCTGCTATCAAATCTACTGATAAGTGGCTTACTTAACTTATATGCACTCATCACAATGCAAGAAATCCTCTGACTGCTCCTACCATCATGGCCCCTAGCCATGATATGACTTGTCTCCACACTAGCAGAAACTAATCGAGTCCCTATATTAGGGATAAGTGGCATTTATATATATATATAATTTTTATATGATATATAAAACAAATATTTATACAATATATATTATATACATATATACATATATATTATATACATATATATACATACATATATATATATATATCACAATGCCAAAAATGTTTTGTCTTCGAAATAATCACAGTGCATTTGGAGAGACAAATGCATCTACAACCAGGCGACAACACTGAAAATAAAATTGTAGCAGTTTGAATAGGGGATTAAATGAGTTAATTTTTTCCTGGGGTTCAAAAAAAGAAACAGCAGCAAAAAATGGTACTTAAGATTGAAAGTTGGCCGGGTGCAGCTGCTCATGCCTGTAATCTCAACACTTTGGGAGGCCAAGGTGGGCGGATAACCTGAGGTCAGGATTTCAAGACCAGCCTGGCCAACATGGCGAAACAACGTCATTACTAAAAATACAAAAATTAGCTGGGCATGGTGGCAGGTGCCTGTAATCCCAGCTACTCGGGAGGCTGAGGCAGGAGAATCTCTTGAACCCAGGAGGCAGAGGTTGCAGTGAGCCAAGATCACGCCATTGCACTGCAGCCTGGGTGACAAAAGCAAAACTCCATCTCAAAAAAAAAAAAAAGAAAGTTCTGGGTTATGACACAGAACATATGCAACATGAATATGTCATGGTTATGAACATGTAGACTACTCAAGATTGTGTATTTTTAAAATAATAGAATACTAGGTTAAAAAATTAGCATCACAGAATGAAAAATAAGCCACAAATTAGCAGAAGATAATTGTAACACATAAAAACAAAGGATTAAATACAATGGTAATGTAATGATAGCTATTCTTACAAAGTTGCTTCTATGTCTCAGGTACTATTCTGAACAACATACGTGCATCTTGATTGCGTGAAGAATTCCTATATAAGAAAAACACAAACAACAACATTTAAAATGAGCAAAAAACCCAAATAGGAATTTCACAGAAGAGAAAACATAAATGGCCCATAAACATAATAAAAGATGCTCAACTACAATTCTAATCAGGGAAATAAACATTAAAACCCCAAAGAGATACCACTTCATACTCTAGGAAAAACCTAAAAGGCTGTGAATATCTAGTTTCATTGAGGAAGAGCAATGGGAAGACTATTCACTGCTGGTGAGGGTGTAGATTGGTACAACTGCTTTGGAGAACAGTATGATGCCACTCAATAGAGCTGAACACACACATGCCCAATGACCAAGCAATTCCACTCCAGGTACATACTGTAAAAATACTCCTGCACATGTGGAATAGGAGACACTGCATAACAAAGTTCACTACAACATGAGGCTGAGGTGGGAAGATGGCTTGAGACCGGGAGTTCGAGGCTGCACCAGTAGCTGGGACTATAAGCATGTGTCACCGTGCCTGGCTAATTTTTTGCTGTTGTGGTTGTTGTTAGAGATGAGGTCTTCCTTTATTGAACAAGCTGGTCTCCAAATCCTGGCTTCAAGTGATCTTCCCACTTCTGCCTCCCAAAGTGCTGGGATTACAGGTGTGAGCCACCATGCCCGGCCAAGTTCTGCTTCTTAACCTGAGGTAGATACTTTGATGTTTCACTTTCCTTTATTGTACAGATATACTTTATATTCTCATATGTGACACAAGTCAAAATTTAAAGAAACAATTTAACGTTTATTCCCTTTAGATGAATGATGGGCAAATTTACATAATGAATTCATTACTGAAACAATGTATAGATTTCAGACTAGGAAAGTAACTATTTATAAAAGAAAAGCTTAAAACCTGAAACAGAAACAAAATCCTGAAACTGTAAAATTGAGTCAAACTAAAATTTAAAAAACAAAGCAATGATATAAAGTATCATTTGTCCAAATGTGTTCTACAAAATGCTTTTTTCTTAAATATGTCTGAGGAAAAACAGGTTCTAGGAGTAAAATATGTTTGAAAAATGCTGGGTTAAACAACTGAACCTATGAAGGAAGGAATAGAACTTCTCAAGCTCTTGACTCTGGAATCTTTTTTACACGGCAATTAACACCGTGCTTCTTCTTGGATTTGTATTTCAGATAAACACAATCTGGGAAACATTTTATAATACAGAGGGCCACACCAGATTGAATATTGCCCCCAGGAATGAAATGAAAACAGGAATGGATTCTCCAGTAAGAGGCACCCAGATATCCTAATCTTCAGTAGCTGACCTAAACCCTGGACAAGTGGGATCAAACCCCATAACCAAATACAACTTTTTAGGAACTAAGTGGATAATCACTCTGTGTTGTATGAACATGTGGGCAGTGTGTTTCCTACACAGCTTAAAAGTGCAACAAAAAAAGATCTAGGTGTCATATAAAGAATTTCTACCACAGTTAGGGTAATGGTGGACTGACAGGCAGAGGGTCTTAGATGTGACTTAAGTAAAGTTCAATAGAAGCTTCCAGCACAGATATTCATGTTTCGAATTGGACTGCTCAGTTAAAAAGTTTTCCCATTAGACTTCCCCTAATCAAATTAGAAATTATCTAATTTTCTAATAAAGTTTTCCCCAGGCACAAGGAATCTGTGAACTGGACCTAAAAAATTCTTCATAATGTGCTTTTATTACCATAAAAGATGCACATTTATTTTAAAAACTTCTCTACACCACTATCATAAACCTTTGCACACACTTATTTCTTTTGGAAGCTAACTTCTGAGTGGTAATGAAATATATTCTTAAGAAAAAAGTCCGACACAATGCCTTTGCGTCTTAAAATATGTTAAAATATTATTTGAAAAGAGTCAAACATCTGTCTTTTCAGGGTATCACAGGGCGTCAAACTGGAAAATGTGGCACTGCCAGGAGTTTCTACCTGGTGAAGGGTGGCAGACTTTTCTCTTCAGAGGGCTCTTGACAGGGTAGCATCCATTATCTTGCCAATTTACCACAACCTAGGCCCAATCCTCAGTCTTATAGGTTCAGAAATTTAATTTTATCAGCATCAGTAGGGTAGCTACATTGCTTAGAAGCAAACAAAATTAACCATGCTTCAATAGAAATCAGGATATAGATGTATTAATACAGAATGACAAATATAACTGTGACAGAAATAGGAATGCCTGTTTATGGTCATATACGGCCAATACTTTCATTACAGCCAAACTCATACATGCAGCCAAATAAGAGGCCCCTGGATACACAGGGAATCAGAATAAAAAAAGAAGAACTGAACATTTAATAGTCTTCTTTCATTCAATCAATAATTTTTTTTAATTAAGCAACTACTATGTCCAGGTAACCTTCTAGGTCCTGGGGATACAGAGGTCTCTGCTTACAGAAGTCACATGTAAGTAGCAGGTGAAGAGTATGTGTTTCACAGAAGTTTATTACAATATATTAACAAGAGCAAAAAATTTTGGAAGCAATCTAAATGTTCAATAATAGAGCTCCAATTAAATAATAAATCCAAATAATGAAAAAAATGCAGCCCTTTAAGAATAAGCACTTGCAAGCCGTAATTCATGACATGGGAAAATTATCATAACGGAAAAAGAAGCAAGCTATATATAGTGCATGATCCTATACACACACATACATACATACATATTTCCTATCCCTTTATATGCATAAGAAAACAAGCGGGAGGAAAGTCATATCTTTAGTCAAATCTTGTTTACTAATGTACTATTAATGATTATCTTTTCTTTTTCTTTATACCTTTTTGCATTTTTCAATTTCCTAAAATAGCCTTACATGCCTTTTATCACCAGGAGAAAAATTACTTCTAAAGTAATTTCAGTCAACATGCATACTAAGAACTCTTCAGATTTGTCTGTTAGAAGCTGTGCATGAATGCCAGTCCTTGCATCTGTCTTGGAACTCACAGAGAGCTCTTTTCCCATGGCTTTAAGCAATACTCAAAAAGACTAGCATACCTGAGTTTCCTAGTCCTATGTTTTTTTCATCCAACAGCCAGTCTTGTATTTCTAGCTGTTTTCTAAACATTTCAACCAAACCATTTTACAGATAACTCATACAGTCATCCTTTGATATGCATGGGGAATTGGTTCCAGGATCCCCCTTGTATACCAAAATCCATGGATGCTCAAGTTACTGGTATAAAATAGTGTAGTATTTGCATATAACCTACACACATCCTCCTATGTGCTTTAAATCATCTCAAGATTACTTAATAACAATTAATACAATGTAAACGCTATGTAAATAGTTGGTATACCATGTTGTTTTTTATTTGTATCATTTTTTATCATTGTATTGTTTTTTCTGACAATTTTGTTCCACAGTTGTTTGAATCAGTGGATGCAGAACCCATGAATATGGAGAGTCAATTGCATTTTATTATGCCCAAAGGTAAATGCATAATTTTTCCGCACAGCTAATCTTCTAGCAACTCCATTGCTGTCCATGGCAAACAGGCTTAGTTAATCTCGCCCTTTCCCGTTTCAGGTTCATTATACACCATGGAATACTATGCAGCCATAAAAAATGATGAGTTCATGTCCTTTGTAGGGACATGGATGAAATTGGAAATCATCATTCTCAGTAAACTATCGCAAGAACAAAAAACCAAACACCGCATATTCTCACTCATAGGTGAGAATTGAACAATGAGATCACATGGACACAGGAAGGGGAATATCACACTCTGGGGACTTTGGTGGGGTGGGGGGAGGGGGGAGGGATAGCATTGGGATATATACCTAATGCTAGATGATGAGTTAGTGGGTGCAGCGCACCAGCATGGCACATGTATACATATGTAACTAACCTGCACAATGTGCACATGTACCCTAAAACTTAAAGTATAATAAAAAAAAAAACTCTTGTCAAAATCTCTTTCATCCCACCTTATTCTTCATTCTCACTTCCATCAGCATATCAGTCCAGGCCCTAGTAACATTAATGTTACTAATGGCACTGTTAGTAACATTACTTACCAGCATTCAAGTGGGTCTTCCTGATGCCATTCTCTCCCATCCTGAAATCACTGCTCTTTATATAGAACTTGTATGATGTCATTCATTGGCTCAAAAACTTTTAAAGCCTTCCTTTTTCTACGACCCCAATCTAAATTTCTATGCCTGGCTTTTATTAAAACCCATAATTTGGCCCCACCCTAGCCATTTAACTTTATTTTCCACTATTCACCAGTCTCCTCCCTCATCAACGCGAAGACATACCATAATCAACCTCACCACTAACGCTTGGAATATCTAAACTTAAAAATGGTCCTTCCTTTCCCCTTTACTTGTATTTAAAGAACCTGAGGAATTATTCCTCCTCTGCTAAACTTTTCACAATTTCTTCAACCTCATTTGTGTTTCACATTTTCAGAACATACCTTGCCGTTTATTAGGAATCTCACAATTAGGCACTCTCATGTAGATAGATTTACAATCATGTATGTTGTCATCTTCTACTAAATTCCATACTCCTTGAAGGCAGGAGCCATGCCTTATTCTGTCCCCCAGAGTACTCAGAATGATGCACAGCACACAGAAAGTACTCAAATCTTGTTGACTGATCCAGTGAGAAATGACCAACTTCAGTTCCAGCCTCTCTTTAACATGTACATAGCAATTTGGGCAAGTCAAGCTCCATCCTGGAGGACATAATAGGGGACTCTTTAAGCACATTATTATGAAGGCCCTTCAGGGATAACACCAGAGTGATGAGGTGCCCTATACCAGGGATAATGGAGACAGAGTTCTTGGGATTCATCACTGCGGTCCTCAAAGTATCTTCCAAGGGCATAATAAGGAAGGACTCAAACACCTTTGAATCTCCGTGAGACCAGGCATGAGGTCTTTTGAAAGAGTTCTTTAACTGGAGTGAATGTCAAAGAGAAGTATAATAAAATAAAAGACCTGAGTAGGGTCCCCCTTGTTCATAAAATGACACTACCTAAATCACCAAATCTCACTGAGCCTTGGTTTAACTCAAGAGGTTCCATGCCACTATAAGAGGTGGTAACTGCCAACTGATAGGAAATATTTTCATATGCATAATCATAGTGCCCCATATTTATGAACTTCTTAAGAGTCTTCAAAAAGCTTTCTATATACATTATCCTTTACTTTCTAACTTTTCTAAATACAAGGTGAGAGAGACACAAGTGTTCTATCAAAATAGAATCTTGGCCGGGCACAGTGACTCACGCCTGTAATCCCAGTACTTTGGGAGGCAGAAGCAGGTGGCTCACTTGAGGTCAGGAGTTCGAGACCAACATGGCCAACATGGCAAAACTCCCTCTCTACTAAAAATACAAAAAATTAGCCAGGTATGGTGGCAGGTGCCTGTAATTCCAGCTACTCGGGAGGCTGAGGTAGGAGAATTTCTTGAACCCAGGAGGCAGAGCTTGCAGTGAGCAGAGATCACACCACTGCACTCCAGTCTGGGCAACAAGAGCAAAACTTCATCTCAAAATAAAAAAAAAAAACCATAAAGACTTTTGCAAGGACCATATCCCACCCAGAATGGTGCCTGCCTTTCTACAGCTTTTCAGGAAGAGGAAACATTTTCTGCTTCTCTTGCTGAGGTTTTTTTTAACCACCCATTAGGAACGTATAGATTTCAGGATCGAACACTGGGATTCCCTCAGCACTAAAGGAGGAAAATTGCAAACAGAGCTGAAAGTGCAATGTGGAAAGGTCAGGCTGAGGAAGGTTCTTAGCCAGTAGACCAAGGGCAGAAAGGACACTGCCTCCTCAGTCTCCCACTAGGGAACTTGTGATTCTTGTCCCCTGACCTCAGAATTCCTTGTTACATTTGTTTTGTCTCCAAGGGAAGGGTTTGAATTACAGAATTTAAGGCTAGAGTGGGCCTCCTGCAGTTAACATTAACCCTCTCTCTCCTTCACTGGCCGAGGTGAAGTCTGGGACCATGTAGTTCTGACGTCTGCTCTCTCGGGGGATCACCAGTTCACCCACCTCACCCGGCAAGCTGGGCCCTAGTTTGGCAACAGGCATCTTCCACCCACATGGGAGGCAGGGTTCAACACTCTGCCTCTGACCTTTTTTCCTTCCTCTGCCACCGGCTTAGGCAGCCAGAAGGGGTTGTCCAGCCAGCACCTGGGCTTTGGTGCTCCTCAAGCAGGTGGAGGAAGTTTCAGGCACCTGGCTCCTCAGGTGTCTGCCATCCAGCTGCTCTTCAGGCCTGCCCAGCAGAGCTCTCTTGACCCAGCTAGAACTGGCCAGAACTGACTCACTCAGGAATGTGTAGACTTTGGCATCAGGGGCTGCTTTAATTTGCACAATTTCCAAATACCTCTTTTTTCTTCTTTTTCTGATGAGTCATCTCCCTAGACTTGCATTTTAAAGAGATAGATAGTTATCAGGTTCCAGAGAAGACATGGTAGAACATTTATATCTCAAAGACACAGAGCTGAGACTTCAGGTTTAGACACTATAATTTGCCTAAACCAAAAAGGAAGGTGTAGGTAAAGTTCCAGTCAAGACAGGATGGCCAGGAAAAACACCTTAAACCAAGGGACGGCTTGCTTTGCTGATTTAAGCCAATGGCTTCTTTATCATAAGACTTCCCAGTGATTTAGTCCTCCCTCTCTTCCAGTGCACAGAGACATACCCCTCCTTACAAATAAAAATGTTCTTTATAGACGTAAATTTATTTTACAAAAATGTTTCAAAATAACCAGATTAAAATCATCCTTATGCCAGAAAGACTTTTTTTTTATTACTAGAAATGAAACAGTATTTGTTGTATTGACATACTTAGGCTTAGACCTATGTTTAACCAGAAAGGCTAATAATAGCACTGTGGTTAGACTGTAGCCTATTTTTCCAAACCATCATTTTATTATTAAGGAAAGAAAGGATCAAATACCTCTCATTCATCTGATATGATCCTTTAAAACACATTCCACTAATAAGTCCCATTTGGAACAGCTGAAAATCTTTTAATAAAACTTTTTAAAGATGACCTCATGGCTTAGTGTAAATTTCACAAGCTTAATTAGGTCAAATGGAAGGAACTCAGATGAGTAGTTGCCCAATCAGAGCCCATTATTTGTAAGTCATCAGCCCCCTTCATGACCTTAAAACTCCACTCTGACCTAATTATTGCAAACCTATATACAACAAAGTGAAAGGATTAATTTTCATTCATCAACCTCTCAATCCCAGATTTTCAAAGAAAAAACCTATGTAAGGAATACTTACCAAAACCAGGCAGGAAAATTAGAGCCTGCATACTTAAGAGTCAAATTTGTTCCACTACAGCCAGGTCACATACAATTACATGATTTGGTTCTTCATACACTCTGGAACTGACCAGGACAGAGTTTAGCATAGAAAAACTGTAAGAAATAGGTTCCAAAACATAGAAATTGCAAAGTCCAAAAGGCTATGAAAAAAACTAATGTAAATGAGAGACTCCCCTCCCTTCGTTTTAAAGAAATAGACCCATCAGAGAAATGCAAATCAAAACCACAATGAGATACCATCTCACACCAGTTAGAATGGTGATCATTAAAAAGTCAGGAAACAACAGGTGATGGAGAGGATGTGGAGAAATAGGAACACTTTCACACTGTTGGTGGGACTGTAAACTAGTTCAACCATTGTGGAAGTCAGTGTGGCCATTCCTCAGGGATCTAGAACTAGAAATACCATTTGACCCAGCCATCCCACTACTGGGTATATACCCAAAGGATTATAAATCATGCTGCTATAAAGACGCATGCACACGTATGTTTATTGCGGCACTATTCACAATAGCAAAGACTTGGAACCAACCCAAATGTTCAAAAATGATAGACTGGATTAAGAAAATGTGGCACATATACACCATGGAATACTATGCATTCATAAAAAATGATGAGTTCATGTCCTTACTAGGGACATGGATGAAGCTGGAAACCATCATTCTCAGCAAACTATCGCAAGGACAAAAAACCAAACACCGCATGTTCTCACTCATAGGTGGGAATTGAACAATGAGAACACTTGGACACAGGAAGGGAAACATCACACACCAGGGCCTGTTGTGGGGTGGGGGGAGTGGGGAGAGATAGCATTAGGAGATATGCCTAATATAAATGATGAGTTAATGGGTGCAGCACACCAACATGGCACATGTATACATATGCAACGAACCTGCACATTGTTCATGTGTACCCTAGAATTTAAAGTATAAAAAAAATAAAAAAATAAAGAAAGAAAGAGATGTTCTGTAAAAATATACACAATTTTTACAGACAAATACATTTATAAGTTGTTTTTATCTTAAAAATTGGGGATATTTCATATTTATAACTAATTATTGAGCCTTAAGTTTTCTTGGCCATTTCTAGGCTAATAAACTAAGAATCATGTAAACTAAGCCAAAGTAGAATAGACATAAAAGTCCTGAACACTTCAACTTCCTATCCTTCAAGAAGTATACCTCGCAAAGCTCATTTGAGAGAGGAAAAGCTTTCCTCCACCCTCGGTTTTACAGTGCTGAGGCTTCTCATCACATTTCTATGACTTGTAGCTTAAATCCATGTTACATGGTCACTGGCATTGTTAGTGCTTCTCTTTTAACGCTGTAGGAATTAATCAATTTGGTGGCATATTTAATTAATTCTATCACTAGAGGATTGTAAAATTACATATATGAATACCTCACTTTAGAGGCCACTTAATTTTTTTCCAAGGGGATATTTGACTATATTTCACTTGTGTCTTATTTAATGATTTTATAATTTAAACCCTAAATTATAAATCTAGAATTTAGAAAGTATATTTCCCCACTGGATTACATTTTTGGAAATATTATTTTATATGTGCATAAATATTACAAAATCACTGTAGACACCTGAAAACTATATTATTTTTAAAGGCAATATTTACATTAAACTGGTATAACAAAATTGTTTGGTGCATTTTTTCCAGTACATTTTGTGTATATTACATGTTTAACCTTTTTTTATTCAGCAAATAATTTTTGACTATCTACTAAGTGCTAGGTTCTGCATTACTAACTGAATTTAAAGAGTGAAATAACAGACATGGTCTCAGACAATAAAAATTAACATTAGGTCACTTATTTATACATTTTTAAATGGTAATTATGAAAACTTTTTGAGATTTTTAACTAGATAACATTATAATAATGCACTTGATGTTGTTAATATTTGCCAGTGAGCAAAAAAGAAAATAAAAAGATGGTTTTATTCAATATACACTTTAAAATTGCAGAAAATAGTCAAGTTTCTCTGCTTTGCAGTTGAATGTCTATGTGTTTTTCTCTGCAACTTGGTTTTTGTGGAGTGAAACAATTATTCTTCCAGCCCAATGAAGGCAGAAAAGTAACAATAAATCTAATATTTTAAATGCTTATCAAAAGATAGTAAACACATTATTTCAGAATACTGAGTTCAATAAGTTGACCTACAAAAAAAGCCAAACTGACAGTGTTACTGAATAAGGAAAGGCCCAAAGAGACAAAATACTTTTTATTTTGTAACCTCGGTATGACACAACTTACCCTAACTATAAAGACCCTAAATTGCCAAGATGGGTGCTTATAATATGGAGAGTTAAAAAAGTCATTTCACTTTTAGCTTTTTTATTTCTCTCAGAATAAAAAGTGTATAAGGAGTTGATAAAGAAGTTGATACTATAAGTTAGTACTACAATGACAGCACTTTTCAAGAAAAGACTTTTTTCTCTCTTACAAATATCATGTTAGCAGTATTTGTTTTCTCCAGAAATAATGAGGAAATAAAAACATAAGTATGTGGGTAATTAGTGTAGTTTCTTAAAGAAATGAGTTAGGCAACAGGCTAATAATGTATATTTCGCTGGCTTTTGAATGCCAACAATCATATTCTTTATAAGGCACAGAGAAGATTTTTCTAAAGAATAAGTATGTGAACCTGAAAAGTAATCACCACTTGGTAGTGACAATATGGATAGGGTGAAGGGCGTCACCAAGAAGCAATGAAAAGATACATTTGCAGTTAAATTTGAAAACCATGATGTTTAATACATATAGTAATAAAGAATACTTTCTCCTGTTTCAAAATTATTTTAGAATTTAAGATAGAAGCTAAAATACCTAGGGATAATGATATGACCATCAAAAATTAAAAATTAAAGGACATTTTGAGTATTATAAATTAAGAATGAGAACTTATTACCCAATGAACAGGAGATAATTCATTATGCTCCATATCCATTGAATTAAAAGACAGGCCCATTACCTGGATAATTTGAAAGTTTAATTTTATTTAAAAGTCTTGTTTCATTCATCAAGCTAAAGGATTAGCTCCCAGAAACATTCTAGGATTGCCTATCCCCAACTCTGTAGGAAGTATAGAAAGAATGTTATAAGGGCCACCATCTAAACATTATTATGTAAATAATTTAGTACCATTCCATTTGCCTTTGTAGATTTAAAAATGTAAATGGCTTTCTCATATTAGGAAACATCACTTTTCAAAACCCAGGTAAACATAGTATATTGCAAGAGAATAATTATTTTCTTTATTAAAAAAGAAATACTGGATGCTAAGTCCAAAAGACATAAATTATTTTATACTAATAACTACTAATATTTTATTCATTAAAATATAAAGGTCAAAGATTTCAAAATGATCTTTAAATGATTAATAACATGTTGATCTTTTTCTTCTTTCTGTAAACCTTTTTGAGTCTTAACAATACTAAACTATACAAGCAATATTAAATAGTATATAAACTTGGATTAAAATATTCAAATTTACTAGAATGTGGACATTGGAAAGAACGAAAATAAACAGAAGCATAAGGCAGCAGATATAAAATTAAGAAAGCAACTAAGAGTGTTTAAAGTGCATATTCATCTGTAGTCTAATGTCTACCATAAACAATGACTCTTCTCAGTAAAACACAAATTGTTCATGAAGGGAAAAAGCATGTTGTATTAGAGCATATTCAACATAATTTTTTTAGTACTAACTTGTGCCTGGAGTATTATTGGTTTTTCTATTATGAACTTATGCACTTGATAATTTTTTTCATCAAAATTGTATGTACAACTCCATTCAAAAGCAGTTTTTGGTCGTTTTTTGTTTTTTTTTTTTTTTTGAGACAGAGTTTTGCTCTTTTCACCCAGGCTGGAGTGCAATGGTGCGAATTTGGCTCACAGCAACCTAGCAACTTTTGCCTCCCAGGTTCAGGTGATTCTCTTGCCTCAGCCTCTCGAGTGGTTAGGACTACAAGCATGCACCACCATGCCTGGCTAATTTTGTGTTTTTAGTAGAGACATGGTTTTGCCATGTTGACCAGGCTGGTCTTGAACTCCTGACCTGAGGTAATCCGCCCACCTTGGTCTCCCAAAGTGCTGGGTATGGGCAAGAGCCACCATACCTGGCCTCAAAAGCAGTTTTTAAAAGCAAACACAATATAACACCAAAGTTGAAAAGTCCATGCTCACCCAAGGATGCCAGGTTTAATAAATTGTTGATAGAATACTACATCAAAAATAAGACAATAACCCAAAATATACCATTAAAGATGTACCCACTCCTACAACTAGAGATAACTAATCTATCTGGTAGCAAATGATACTTCAATCAGTTTCAGCATGTCTGAAATCTTTAAGAGCAAAAGTGATAAAACATGACTTCATTCTTCATTAGACTCTTAGAACACTTGAAGGAAAATAATTTCTGAAGCACGAAGAGGTAAAGAGGTGTAATCTTTCAAGAAGATATTCAGTGTTCAAAATCCAAGAGTGCAATATCATGCTGGGTGCGGTGGCTTATGCCTGTAATCCCAGCACTTTGGGAGGCCATGGTGGGTGGATCACCTGAGGTCAGGAGCTCGAGTCCAGCCTGGACAACAGGGTGAAACTCTGACTGTACTAAAAATACAAAAATTAGCCAGGCATGGTGGTGTGCACCTGTAGTCCTAGCTACTTGGGGGGCTGAGACAGGAGAATCGCTTGAACCTGGGAGGTGGAGGTTGCAGTGAACCGAGATCATGCCACCTCACTCCAGCATCAGTAACAGAATGAGATTCCATCTCAAAAAAAGAAAAGAGTATAATATCGGTATACACAGATAATATACTGAATGAAACAAACAGAATAATTTGAAGAGGTATCTTGATGAACAAGGAGTCATTAGAAAGGTTGTATTTATGTCTTTGAAGGAAATTGCAATGTGAGAAATTAATACTTTGACTACTATACTAAAAGTTTATTGCTAACATGTATTGAGTTATTAACATGTGTTAGGCAGAGTACCATATAATTTACAAGTGTTATCTCATTTATTGTAGGTAAAATGTAATTTCAAACTCTGGGAGTATAAATGAATTAGATAGAATAAAATTCTATTTAAATGGCCATCAGTAAATCGGTATCTAGGAACAGGGTGATACAGTGCCCAAGTTTTCTATTCTTAGTAAATGTTGTGTTTCATTTTCAATGTTTTCTTGGATATTGCTCTTTTTTGGTGATTTTGATTTTTTTTATTTTACAAAACGAATAAATTGATTCTTCTTGGTACTGACTCAGGTTTTATAGAAGAAAAAGTAATTAAATTCTGTACATTTACCTTTACCTCATTTTTTCTCTTTTAAATTTACTTTAATTGACATATAATAAATGTACATGTTATGGGGTACAGAGTAATATTTTGATATATTTATGCAATGCGTAAAGATCAAGTCAGAGTCATTATCATATCCATTACCTAAATCATGTATTATTTCTTTGCAGTGAGAATATTCAAAATCTTTTATTTTAGTTATTTGAAAACACACAATAAATTCCCGTTAACTACAGTCACCCAACAGTGCTGTAGAGAACTAGAACTTCTTCCTTCTCTCCAGCTGTAATTTTGTATGTATTAACCACATTTTTCTTATACTCTTCTTTCTCCTACTCTTTCCAGGATATGGTAACCAAAACTCTACTATCTTCTTCTATGAGATTAAAAATTTTAGCTTCCATACATAAGTGAGAACACGTAGTTATGTGGTGTTTATATTTCTATGCCAGGCTTATTTCGCGTAACATAATGCCCCCTACTTGCATTCTTGTTGCCACAAATAACAGGATTTTGTTCTTTATTATGACTAAATAATATTCCATTATATATGTTTGTCACATTTCTTTATCCATTCATCTGTTGATGGACACTTTTGTTGATTCCATATCTTGGCTATTGTGAATAGTGCTGTAATAAACATGGGTGTGCAGGTAACTCTTTGAGATACTGATTTTCTTTCCTTTGGATATATACTGAAAACCATATGATTAAATTAATAAACACAATAAAAGCGTTTGGCAAAATTAAATATTCTTACATGACAAAAAACTTCTCAACAATTTAGTATAGAAAATATATGCCTTAACACAAAGGACATAAAGGACAAATCTACAGCTAAGATCATACTGAGTGTGGAAAAGGTGAAAGACTTTACTGTGAACAAGAAAAAGATTTTACTGGAACAAGAAAAGGATGCCTATTCTCACCAATCATATTTCACATAGTGAAAGTCTTAGCCAGGACAATTAGGTGAGAGAAAGAAATAAAGGACATCTGAATTGGAAAGGAGACAGTCAAATTGTCCCTGTTTAAAGACAATGTGATCTTATACATGGAAAAAAATAAGACTCTACCAAAAGCTTCTTGGGGTGATACATGAAATTAATAAAGTTGCAGGATATAAATCAACATATAAAAATCAGTAGCATTTCTATATATTGATAGTAAACTAGCTAAAACAAGAAATTAAGAAAGCAATTCCTTTTACAATAGCTACAAAAATGTACTTAGAAATAAATTTAACCAAGGAAGTAAAAGATTTCGACAACAAAAATGACAAATATTAATGAAAGAAATTAAAGAAAACATAAAAAAGGAAAGACATCCACGTTTATAGATTGAAATAATATTCTTTTTTTTTTTTTTTTGCTATTAATCCTGCCACAATATTTTTAATTACGTACAAAGATCTGACATGTCACCCAGGGACCCATTTCACCCACTGCTCTGTTTGGCCGCCAGTCTTTTGTCTCTCTCTTCAGCAATGGTGAGGCGGATACCCTTTCCTCGGGGAAGAGAAATCCATGGTTTGTTGCCCTTGCCAATAACAAAAATGTTGGAAAGTCGAGTGGCAAAGCTGTTGCCATTGGCATCTTTCACGTGAACCACGTCAAAAGATCCAGGGTGCCTCTCTCTGTTGGTGATCACACCAATTCTTCCTAGGTTAGCACCTCCAGTCACCATACACAGGTTACCAGTGTCGAACTTGATGAAATCAGTAATCTTGCCAGTCTCCAAATCAATCTGAATGGTATCATTCACCTTGATGAGGGGATCGGGGTAGCGGATGGTGCGGGCATCATGAGTCACCAGATGAGGGATTCCTTTTGTGCCCACAAAGATCTTTCTCACTTTGCACAACTTGTACTTGGCCTCCTCAGGTGTAATACGATGTACAGCAAAGCGACCCTTGGTGTCATAGATCAGACGGAAATTCTCTCCCGTCTTGTCAATGCTGATGACATCCATGAATCCAGCAGGATAGGTTATATCAGTTCGGACCTTGCCATCGATTTTAATGAACCGCTGCATGCAAATCTTCTTTACTTCATCTCCTGTCAGGGCATACTTAAGTCTGTTCCTTAGGAAAATGATGAGGGGGAGACACTCTCTCAACTTGTGGGGACCGGTGGATGGACGAGGAGCAAACACACCGGTCAATTTATCCAGCATCCAATGCTTTGGAGCTGCCACCCGCTTCAGATGCTTCTTGGGACCACGAGCCATGGCTGCGTTAGGCAAGGAAAGAGCGAAATAATATTCTTAAAATGACCCACTATCCTATGTGATTTACAAATTTAGTACAATCACTAGCTTGTATTTTTAAAAGCACCTTTGCTGCATATTCTTAAGATATTCAATGACAATGCCTGGATTTAAGTTTGAGGTATTATTATATCTATTTTATACTGGGCACAATATAATGTTATCAGAGGTAATGGTTTTGATTGGTCCTAGGTCATACAGTAATATATACATTGTGATTTATAGACATGCTATCTTTTAATACTCAGGCATTTAGAAAGTTCATTTAGACAAAGTTATAAAAACTTGCCTTCCTTTCTGCCTATATCACCTAAAAATCCTAATTTAAGAGGTAATAACATTTTTTATTTGATATACAATTTATCAACACAATAAAAATCTAACAATTATCATGTGCAGAGTGTGAAAATCTCATCAGATTATGGAACACAAAGACATCTTTTTCATATTTTGAATGTAAAACTGTTTTGGAAACTGTTATTTTTAGAAACAGTTAAAAACTTTTCATTAGTTTTTCATGTAAAATTGTGACAACCAGCATGAAATAACTGTCATCACAGAAGCATGGTATATTCGATTCCGAAACATATTCTTTGTAAGTTTTAATGTATTTATGTATTATTTATACTTAATTGTAACCCATAATGTACAGATATTATTTTTCCTTCAACTCTTAAGAATATTCTTAAATAATAAAATTAAAATTAATGAATTATAATTTTTGTTGGTTGGGAAAAAGACACACACGTGACAGTGCATCACTTCACCTCATCATTTCATTTCATCTCATCATTTCATCTCATTTCATCAAAACTCATCTCATCTCATTTCCATTTCATTTTCATTATTTCATCATTTCATTTCACTATTTCATTTCATCTAATTTCATTTATTTCATTATGTCATTTCATATCATCTTTCATTTCATATTTTTGATATCATTTTTCATATCATTTTTCATCTCATTTCATCTCAATTCATTTCATCTCATCATTTCATCTCATCATTTCCTCCTTTCTTTTCAACATTTCATCTCATTTCTTCTCATCTCATTTCAATTTTATTTCATTATTTCATCTCATTTCATTATTTCACCTAATTTCATTATTTCATCTCATCTCATCTCAATTCATCTTATTTAATCTCATCATTTTTCATCTCATCATTTAATCTCATTTCATTTCATTTAATCTCATCATTTCAGCTCATCATTTCATGTCACATCTCTTCATCATTTCAACATTTCATCTCATCATTTCATCTCATCTCATCTTTCAATTTCATTTCAATATCAATTCATCATTTCATTTCATTATTTCATTATTTCATTTCATTTCAATTCATCTCATCATTTCATCTCATTTTTCATCTCATCATTTCATCTCATTTCTTCTCATCATCTCATCATTTTATCTCATTTCATCTCATCTCATTTCAATTTCATTTATTTCATTTCATTTCACTTCATTGCATTGCATCTCATCATTTTATCTCATCTCATTTCATCAAATCATTTCTTCTCATCTCATCTCATCATTTCATCTCGTTTCATCTCATTTCATCTCATCTCACCTTATCTCATCATTTCATCTCATCCTTTCATTTCATCTCATCGTTTCATCTCATTTCATCTCATCTCACCTCAGCATTTCATCATTTCATCTCATCATTTATTTCATCAATTTACCTCATTTCATCTCATATCTCAATTCAACTTCCTTTCATTATTTCATTTCATCTCATTCATTTCATCTCATTTCATTATATCTCATCATTTCCTCATCATTACATCTCATCTCATCTCATCATTTCATCTCATCATTCATCTCGTCATTTCATCTCATCATTTCCATTTCATTATTTCATTTCATCATTTAATTTCATCATCTCATTTAATTTCACCTCATTTCATTATTTCATTTTTTCATTTCATTATGTCATTTCATTTCATCTCATTACATTTCGTCTAATTTCATTTCACCTCATTTCATCTCATCATTTCATCTCATCATTTCATCTCTTTTCATCTCATTTCATCTCATCATCTCATCAACTCTTTTCATCTTATCTCATCATTTCATCATTTCATCTCATCATTTCATCTCATCTCGTATCTTCTCATCTCATTTCAATTTCATTTCATTATTTCATTTCATTATTTCATGTCATCTCATCTCATCATTTCATCTCATCACATCTCATCATTTCATCATTTTATTTCATCATCTCATCTTATCATTTCATCTCATCTCATTTCAATTTTATTTCAATTTCATTTCATTATTTCATTTCATTTCATCAGTTCATCTCATCATTTCATTTCATCATTCATCTCATTTCATCTCATCATTCATCATTTCATATCATCATTTTATCTCATCACTTCATCTCATTTCATCTCATCTCATTCCATCATTACATCTCATTTCATCTCATTTTATGTCATCATTTCATGTCATCATTTCATCACATGTCATCTCATCATTTCATCTCGTCATCATTTCATCACATCTCATTTCATCTCATCATTTCATCATTTCATCTCATTTCAACTCATTGCATCTCATCTCATCATTTCCGTTTCATTATTCCATTTCATCATTTCATTCATTATGTCATTTCCTCTCATCATATTTCATCTCATCTCATCATTTCATCTCATTTTATCTCATCTCATCATTTCATCATTTCATCTCATCATTTCTTCTCATCATTTCCATTTCATTTTCATTATTTCATCATTTCATTATTTTATTTCATCTCATTTCATTATTTCATTTCATTATGTCATTTCTTTTCATCTCATTACATTTCATCTCATTTCACCTCATCATTTCATCCATCATTTCATTTCATCATTTCATCTCATGATTTCATCTCATCTCATTATCTCATTTCATCTCATTATTTCATCTCATTTCATCACATCTCATTTCATCTCATTTCATCATTTCATTTCATCATTACATCTCATCATTTCAACTCATCTCATTTCAATTTCATTTCAATTTCATCATTGCATTTCATAATTTCCTTTCATTATTTCATTTCATTTCATCTCATTTCATTATTTCATCGCATTTTTCATCTCATTTTTCATCTCATTTCATCTCATTTCATCTCATCGTTCATCTCATTTCATCTCATTATTTCATCTCATCTCATTTCAATTTCATTATTTCATATCATTTCATTATTTCATTTCATTTCATCTCATCATTTCATCTCGTTTCATCTCATCATTTCATCCATCATCTCATCATTTCATCTCATTTTATCTCATCTCATCTCCTTTCAATTTCTTTTCAATTTTGTCATTTCGTCTCATCATTTCATCTCATCATTTCTACTCACCATTTCATCTCAAAATTTCATCTCATCATCTCATCTCATCATTTCGTCATTTCATCTCATCATTTCATCTCATCTCAAGTCATCTCATCATTTCATCTAAGTGAAATGATGTAATGGAATCATGAAATGAAATGGATAGGATGCCCTCAGTGATGTTAAATTTAAAAATTGTTTCTTTTCATGTATGCATTTTTATATTTATATGTATTTATATTTATATTTACTTATATTTATTTTTACTTATTTTTATTTATATTTTTACTTATTTCTTTATTTATAAACAAGGTCCTGTTCTGTGGCCTAGGCTGGAATGCAGTGGTGCATTCACAGTTCACTGCAGCCTCGAGCAAACCTCCCACCTTAGCCTCCCAGGTAGCTGGGACCCCAGGTGCGCACCACCACACCTGGTTAATATTTTATTATTTGCAGAGATGGAGTCTTGCTATTCTGCCCAGGCTGGTCTCAAACTCCTGGGCTCAAGCAATCCTCCTGCATTGGCAACCCAAAATGCTGGGATGACAGATATGAGTCACAGTGCCCAACCTATTTATTTATTTATTTATTTATTTATTTATTTATTTAATAAAGACAAGGTCTCACTATGTTGCCCAGGCTGGTCAACTCCTGGACTCAAATGATTCTCCAAACTTGGCCTCTCAAAATGTTGGGATTACAGGTATGAGCCACCATGCCTGGCCTAAAAATAGTATTATATTTTTGTATCGTATAATTTTCAATTAGGTAATATGAATATTCTGGACAGGAAATACACCCTTAATTACATAGGAATAAACATTTGTTACACTGAGAAAAATCTAATAGAGCTAAAATTAAAAATTAATTTGGAAAGGTCATTAGATACTGATACATTCTTACGTTTATACATTCTTTCATATATTCATATATCCTTTTAACAGTATCAATGGTTTGGACTTATGTGTACAAAACCATGACCTATATGTAATACAACTAATAACAGGCACTGACAATTCAAGGCATATTATATACAAAGCTTTAACTTCTTATCAAAATATTTTTTTTTCTTTCTGTTTTGGCAGATACTATGAACACAACATTCAACTCACAGACACCATGGAGCCCTTACTAAGCATAAAGTACTGTGAAAGGCCAGGGCTAGGACAGAACTGAGACAGGGCCAGGGATAGGACAGAACTGGGGCAGGGTCATGGCCAGAGAAAAACCAGGGGCAGGGTCACAGCCAGGGACATGAGAGGACCAAGGCCAGGGCCAGAAGCAGGGAAGAACCAGGGCCAGGGCAGGGACACGGCAGGGCCAGGGCCATGGCAGGATCAGGGTCAGCAGAAGGCCAGGGCAGGGCTAGGGTAGCACAGGGCCAAGGCAGGGCAGGGCCAGTGGAGAGCAAGGAACGGGCCAGGGTATGGCAGGGCAGGGACAGGGAGGTCCAGGGCCAGAGTCAGGTCCAGGACATGGACAGGGCAGGGCCAGAAACATGGCAGGACCAGAAAGGGGACAGGGCAAGGGCAAGGCCAGAGAAGGACCATGGAAAAAACATGGCCAGGGAGGGTCCAGGGCAAGGGCAAGGCCAGGGCAGAACCAGAGCCAGAGCAGGCCAAAGGCAGGGCCAGGGCACGGCAAGGCCAGGGTAGGGCGGGGCCAGTGTAGGGTGAGGGTAGGGCCAGGGCGAGTTCAGGGCCAGGGCAGGACTAAGATAGCACAGGGCTAAGGCAGGGCCAGGGCAGGGCCAAAAGGAGGGGCCAGGGCCAAGCATGGCCAGTGTCAGACCTGGGGATTGTCAGGGCCAGGGTCAGGGTCAAGGCTGGGCCAGGGACAGGGCCAGAGCAAGGGCAGGGCCAGGGAGAAAGCAGAACCAGAGAGGATCCATAGCAAGGCCAGGGTCAGGGCAGAACCAGGACCAGGATAAGGCAAAGCCAAGGCCAGGGCAGGGCAAGGCCAGGGCAGGGCAAGATCAGGGAAGGGCAAGGCCAGGGTAGAAAAGGCCAGTGTAGGGCCAGGCCAGGGTAGGAGAAGGCCATGGTAGGGCCAAGGTAGGGCAGGGCTAGGGTAGCACAGGGCATGGCCAAAAACAGAGCAGGGCCATAGCAGTGGCAGGACTAGCAACAGGGCTAGGGCAAGCGCTGGACCAGAGCATGGTGGGGACAATACAGGGCCAGGACAGAGGATGGCAAGGCAGGTCCAGGGCCATTTCATGGACTCAGTAGGCCTGGGGTCAGGCCAGGGCAGGGCAAAGGCAAGGCCAGGGAGAAGGCAGGGCCGGGGCCAAGGCAGTGCCAGGGCAGGGCAGGACCAGTGCAGGGCCAATGCAGGGTGAGGGCAAGGCCAGGGCATGGAAGGGCAGGGCAGGACCAAGGAAGGGCCAGGAGAGGGCCACGGCAGGGTCATGCCCAGAACAAGGGTTTGGCTGGGGTCAGGAATATGATAGGATGAGGGCTGGGCCCAGGCTGGGGCACACAGGGCAGAGCATGGCCTGTGCAACGCATGGCCAGAGCCAGGCCATAGAGATGGGAGGGCAACACCATGGCAGAGTCAGGATAGATCCAGGGCTGAGCAGAGTCAGGGCAGGTCCAGAGTCGAGGCAGAGCTAGGGCCCAAGTAGGGCCATGGTAGCACCAGGGCAGAGGAGGGCAGGGCAATGCAGGACTGGGCCATGGCAGTGCCTGGTCAACTCCGGGGCAGGGCCAGAAGCAGGACAGGGCCAGGGCCAATGCTCAGGCCAGGGACAGGGCATGACAGGACGTGCCAGAGCAGGGCTGGGCCAACATTGGGGCAGGGCAAATCAGACCAGGACACCTCCAAGTCCAGCTCTGGCCCTGCCTTGGCCCTGGCCCCAGCCGCTTCCTGGCCTGACCTTGTCCCTGGCCCTGCCCTATCCATGCCCTGTGTGTTTGACCAGTGGTTTATAACCAGAATCCTACAAGAAACTTAAATTAGTTCTTTTGTGCATTTTTAGTAGAGATGGGGTTTCACAATGTTGCCCAGGCTGGTTCCAAACTCCTGAGCTCAAGCCATCTGCCTGCCTTGGCCTCCCAAAGTGCTGGGATTACAGGAGTAATCTGGCCAAGTATTTACCTTCTTTATGCCTGTTTCCTACATTTGGAAAATGGGGATGCTTTAAGTACCTAGCACATAGAATTATTATGAGAATCAATGCCTCACATATTTACATGTTGATAAAATTATACTCATAGAACACTACTGGAAGCAAAGATAGTATTAGTTAAAATTTAGTGATTACTGCAAATATTACTATTACAAACAACATAGTATAGACATTACTACTACTATAGTTATCTTAAAAATCTAAAATAAAAATTTTACGTAATAGCCTAAAGTAATCTCTCCTGCTCTGCCCTGGCTCAGCCCTAGTGCCGCCGGCTCTGCCCCTAGTCCTACTACATCCCTGGCCCTGACCCTTCCCTGGTCCAGCTGCTGCCCTGGCCCTTCCCATCTTCAGGCCTTACCATGGCCCTACCCTGGTCCTGACCCTGCCCTGGTCTGGTCCTGACCCTGGCCCTACCCCAGAGAAGGGGTATGGCAGAGCCAGGGAAGGGCCGGGGCAAATAAGGGACAGGACACATCCAAATCCAGGAAAGGGCCAGGGCCATGACAGAGCCAGGGCGAGTCCTTGGCAGGGCCAGGCTCCAGGCCAGGACCAGGAAAGGGTCATGGCAGGGTCACTGTATGGCCAAGGTCCAGGCCAAAGCCAAGGCAGTGGCAGGGTCAGGTCTGCATAAGGGCAGGACCAGAGCCAGTGATACGGCAGGGCCAGGACCAGGGCCAGGGCTGTGCCAGGACAGAACAAGAGCAGAGCAGGGCAGGACCAGAGCCAGGCCATAGAGAGAGTAGGGCAAATGCCAAGGGAAGGCCAGGGTAGTGCCAGGGCTGAGGCAAGGTCAGGGAAGGTCCAGGGCTCAGTCAAGGCTAGAAGCAAGACAGGGGCAAAGGCCAGGGCAGATCTAGGGCACAAGCAGGGCAGGCTAGGGCAGGGCAATGGCAAGACCAGGCCATGGCAGGGCCAGCCCAGGATAGAACAGGGCACAGGCAGGGCAGGGCCAGGGCCACGGCTGGGGCAGGACAAGGACCAGGACCGGGGTCCAGGCCAGGGCAAGGGTATGGCCAGGGCAGAGGTAGGGCCAGAGCCAGGGTCTGAGCAGGACCAAGGCAGGTCTATTGCAGGGCCAGGGTTCAGACCAGGGCCAGAGCAGGGCTGGGACAGGGCCAGGGCCAGAACCAGGAAAGGGCAATGTCAGGACAAGGGCCATGGCAGGACCAGCAACGGGGCTAGGAGCAGGACAGGGACAGGGACAGGGTCAGGGCTAGGGCCAGAATAGCATGCCAGGGTAGAGCCAGGCCAAATTAGGGCCAGGACAGGGTCAGGACCAGGGCTGGGCCAGGGTATGGCCTTAAGTAGCGAAGGGCCAGGGCCAGGGTCCATGCCAGTGCCAGCGCCGGTCCAGGGCAGACGCAGGGCCATGGCCAGGTCTAGGACAAGGCTGGGGCAGGGCCAAGGTCTGGGTCAGGGTCAGCACAAGACCAGGACAGAGCCAGGGGAGGGACAGGGCCATGGTAAGACCAGGTTAAACCATGGACAAGACACCTGCAAATCCACTTCAGGGCCAGGGTCAGGGCAGGGCCAGTTCAGGGCCAGGGCCAAGACAGGGCCAGGGTAAGGGCCGCCAGGGTCATTGGCAGGGCGAGGGCCATGGCAGGACCAGGGTCAGGAGCAGGGGTCAATGCCAGGCCAAGGCCACAGATAGGACCAGGTCTGTGCTAGGGCCAGTGTGAGGGCCAAGGTGGGGTCAGGGCAGGGCCAAAGGGAGGGCAGGGCCAGGGCAGGGTGGAGCAGGCCCAGGGGAGCACAGGGTTAAGGTAGGGCACGACCAACCAGGGCAGGTCTATGGCTGGGGCCAGGGCAGGGCCGGGGCAGGGCCAGAGCCAGGGCACGGCCAAGACAGTGGCAGCTCCAGGGCAGGGCCAGGGTTAGGACCACAGACATGTCCAAGGCCAGGGCAAGGGCAAGGGCAGGGGCAGGGGCAGGGCCAGGGTCATCTAAGAATTAGGGACAAAGCCAGGCCCAGAGCTGGGCCAGGACAGGTACCTGGCAGGGCTAGGGTCTGGGCCAGAGCCACGGCAGGGCCAGGGCCACAACCAGGTCTGTGCTATGGCCAGGTCCAACACAGTGCCCAGGTAAGGCTAGGGTGAAGGCCAAGGTAGGGCCAGGGCAGGGTCAAAGCCAGGCTAGGGCCAAGGCAGGGCCAGGGCCAGCAAGGCAGGGCCAGGAAAGCATAGGGCCAGGGCAGGGCAGGGCCAGGCCAGTGCCAAGACCTGGGCAGGGCCAGGGCCAGGGCCATAGAAATGGCCTGGGCAGGACCAGGTTCGGGGCAGGAGCAAAACAAGGGCAAGGACAGTACAGGTTCTTGGCACAGCCAGGGTCCAGGACAGTGTCAGGGCAGGGCCAAGGCAGGGTCTGGGCCATGGTAAGACCAGCAACAGGGCTGGGGCTAGGTCAGTGACAGGACCAGAGTCAGGGCAAGGACCAGAGCAGTGCAAGGCCAGGGGAGGGCCAGGCATTTCAGGGTCAGGGCCATGGGAGAACCAGGGCAAGGTCTCAAGCAGGGAAGGGCCAGGGCCAGGACAGGTCCAGGGCAGGGCCATGACAGGACCAGGGGCTGCATTAGGGCAAGGGCAGGGCCAGAGCAAGGTAAGGGTCAGGTCCAAGGCTAGGGTAGGGACAGGGCAAGAAATATGGCAGGACCAGGGGCAATGCCAAGGCCAAGGCTGAGTCAGGGCTGAGTCAGGGCAGGGCAGGGCAGGGCATGGTATGGCCAGTGCAGGACAGGACAAGAGCCAGTCCACAGAGAGAGCAGGGCTGATGCCAAGAAAGAGCCAGGCTAGTGCCAAGGCTGAGGCAGTGTCAGAGCATGTCCAGGGCAGGGCCGGGGCCAGGGCCAGAACTGAACCAGGGCACAGCCAAGGCAGGGTAGGGCAGGGAAATAGCGTGGCCGGGTCAGTACTGGGACAGGGCAGAGACAGGCCAACGCAGAGCCATGTTACACCAGGGCCAGGACACCTCCAAGTCCACTTCAGGGCCAAGGCTATGGCAGGACAAAGACCAGGGCCAGGGTCAGAGCCAGGTCTGTGCTGGGCCTAGCGAAGACTAGGGTGAGGGCCAAGGTAAGGCCAGGGCAGGGTCAAAGGCAGAGTAGGGCCAGGGCAGGGTGATGACACATCCGGAGCACAGCAGGGCAGGGTGATGGCAAGACCAGGGGCAGACCACTGCCAGCTCAGGGCCAGGGAAAGGCCAGTGCAGAGCCAGGAAAGGGTCTGGGTCTGGGTCAGGGCCAGGAACAAGGCAGAGAAGGGCCAGGGCCATGGCAGAGTCAGGGCAGGTCCTTGACAGGACCAGGTTCCAGGCCAGGGCCAGGGCAGCAGCAGGGGCAGGGCCTGGATAAGGGCAGGGCCAGGGATATGGCAGGACCAAGGCTAGGGCCAGGGCCAGGCCATAGTGAGGGCAGGGCAAAAGCCAAGGCAGGGTTAGGGCAGGTCCAGGGCAGGTCCAGGGAGTGGCCAGCACCAAGCGGGGCCAAGGCACAACCAGCGCAGGGTAAGGCAGGGCAATGGCACCACTGGGCCATGACAGGGCAAGGTCAGTGCCAGGAGAGGGCAGAACAGGCAGGCCCATGGTGGGGCCAGGGCAGGGATGGGCCAAAGCAGGGCCAGGACATTTCCAAGGCCAGGTCAGGGCCAGAACAGGAGCAGGACCATGACCATTGGCAGGGCCAGTGCCATGACAGGACCAGGGTCAGGACAAGGGGCAGGGCCAGAGCCAGGACCAGAGCCAAGGTCAGGCCAGTGCAGGTTCGGGGCAGGGCCAATGCCAGGGCAAGACCAGGGAAGGGACAGGGTAGCACGGGGCCAAGGCAGGGACAGGATGGGACCAGAGCAGGACAGGGCCGAGAGTCCAGGTAACAGTAGGTCAGGTACAGGGCAAGGCAGGGCAGTACAGGGCCAGATCCACGGCAGGCACAGGGCAAAGCCAGGCCCATTGCCAATGCACCAGCCCTCCCTACAAGGCTCCTACCACCTGGCCACTGCTGCAGCCCGTCCATCACTGTAAGCCTGACTCCCAACCCTGCCTGCAGCCGCCTGCCCTCCTAGCGCGGCCGCTCTCCTACCGTTCTGGCGCACTGCAGTCTCCGTCACTGCCACCCACCCGCAGCGAGGCGAGTCGTGGTGTTGCAGGCTCTAGGTGTCTCCTCCTCCTCCTGGCACGGAGCAGCTGGGCGGGCAAAGCCAGAAAAGCCTAGAGGAAGTTGTGAGGAGTGGAAGCGTTAGAGCCTCAACTTGTCATGCTGGCCACTGGGTGGCAGGGGCCAGTTTCAGCAAAGGCACTCACACCCACCCTCCAAAGTCCAGCCTCTCCTTTTGGCCCAAGCTGGCCGGGAACTGGGGTCTGGGGTGGGTGCTGGAGACACCACAGCACCCAGCTCCCCACTCCACAGGAACCATTGGGCCCACTGGGGCTGCACTCCTCAGGGAACAGGAGAAGCAGACAAATTCAGACCCAGCCAGCCCTCCGCACCCAGGTGCCAATTCCTGTTCGGGACACCTCCACACACAGGGCCCTGTCCCCCGTGGTGTCCCCAGGGGTGCCTGGCAGCCTCTGAGGCACAGACCCAGAGTGCACAGGCCCAGGAACCACGGTGGGTGTGGGGGCTCTGCCATGCTCAGGATTCCCATGCAAACGCTGCGTGCCCTGCCGTACTCCAGTATGACCAAGAGTGGTTCGCCCTCTGGAGTGTGCAGTCAGGGAGAGGAGAACCACTCCTTCCTTGGATGCCAACTCTGTTGACTGCCGCCAGCAGTGCAGCCCCTGATAGCACCGAACTCGCCCCCGCTCCATGGCTAGTCCTGCCCTCAATAGCGCCCCTCACCTCCGTCCCCCAATGCCGCCAGTAGCGTATACCCGATATGCCCTAACCTGTCCTCCTCCATGGGCATTGCAGCCCCAGAAAGCACCCATAACCCACCCTCCCTGCCGTGGGCAGTGCAGCCCTGTGCAGTGCTACCAACCAGTACCCCTAATGCAGGCAATGACACCCTGGATAGCGCCCCCAACCCACCCCACACTGTGAAAGGTGCAGCCCTGGATAGCCCCTGTCCTACCACTCTGGTCATGCTGCAGTCTCTGTCACCGCCACCACCAACTACAGTGAGGCAAGCCAGTGGGCCGCAGGCTCTAGCTCCCAGCAGCCAGGCATGGAGCAGCTCTCCCTGATGGCGGGCTCCTACCACTCTGACCATGCTGCTGTCTGTCTCCGTGGCCATCTTCTTTCACTGCAAAGGAATAAAACTAGGTATCAATAAGAAAAGTAATTTTGGAAACAATACAATCACATGGAAGTTAAACACTACCCTCCTGAATAAATGACTAGCGGGTCAATGAAGATACTAAGACAGAAATTCAAAAATTTCATGAAACTAAGGGTAATGAAAACACAGCATACCAAAACTTGTTGCGCAGAAAGCAGTACAAAGGCAGAGATTTACAGCTATAAGTGCCTACTATCCAAACAAAAGAAAAACTTCAAATAAACAATACATCTTAAAGAACTAGTAAAGTAAGAACAAACTAAACCGAAAATAAGAAAATAAATAAGATCGTAGCAGAAACAAAATTGAAATAAAAAACACACAAGATTAAACGAAAAGTTGGTTTTCTGGAAAGCTAAACAAAATTGACAAACTTTTAACCAGCCTAAGAAAAGAGACAAGATTCAAATAAATAAAATCAACAGATTAAAAAAAGGAGACATTACAACTAATACTTCAGAAATTCAAAGGATCATAACTGGCTATTATATGCCAATAAATTGGAAAGCCTAGTAGAAATTGGCAAATTCCTAGATGCATACAACCTACTTAGGTTAAACAATGAGAACATCCAAGACCAGAACAGATTGGTAACAAGTAATGAGATTGAAGCCATCAGAAAAAGTCTCCCAGTAAAGAAAAGCCCAGGAACTGACGTCTTCACTGCTGATGGCTTCACACCAAACAATTTAAAGACCTAGTACGAATCCTGCTCAAACTATTTTGAAAAACAGGAGGGAACACTTCCAAACTTATTCTATGAGACCATTATTACTGTGATACGAAAATCAGATAAAAGCATCAAAGAAGAAAACTACAGGCCAGGATCTCTAATATTGATGCAAAAATCCTCAACAAAATACCAGTGAATCAAATTCAGTAATACATTAAAAAGATAATTCATCATGATCAAGTGGGATGTATCCCCTGGAATGCAGGAGTCACTCAACATACAATGTGATACATCATATCAACCAAATAAACGACAAAAACAGTATGATCATGTCAACTGAAACCGAAAAAGCATTTGATGAAATTCAACATCCCTTCATGCTATAAATCCTCAAAGAAACGGGCACAGAAGAAACATACCGCAACATAATAAAAACTACAGGAAAGACACCCACAGCTAGAATCATATGGAATGGGGAAAAATGGAAAGCTTTTCCTCTAAGATCTGGAACATGATAAGGATGCCCCCTGTCACCACTGTTGTTTAACATAGTACCAGAAATCCTAGCTAAAGCAATCAGTGCAGCCCCTGATGTGGCCCCCAACCCACCCTGCCCCCTACCACCAGCAGTGTCGCCCCCGCCAATAGCACACCCAACATACCCTAACTGCCCCGCCTCCCCGCACCATGGGCATTACAGCACCCCATAGCGCCCTCAACCCAAAACCGCCACCCCCCCACCCCCGACAGCCGCACAGTGCAGCCCCAGATAGCACACTTAACCCACCTCACTGTTGCCAGCAATACAGTCTGGGATAGTGCCCCCAACCGGCTCCCCGCCAAAGGAAGTGCAGCCCCGGTTTGAGCCCCCAAACCGCCCCGCCCGGTGCAGGCAGCACAGCCCCAGATAGCACACCCAACCAGCCACCCAAGACGGGCAGTGACGCCTGAGATAGGGCTCCCAACCCGTCCCAGGCCACCAGCAGTGCAGCCTGGATAGCGCACTTACCCCGATGCCTTTCTACACTCTGGCTGGCTGCAGTGTCCATCGCTGCCACCAACCACAAACATGGCTGCAAACAGGAAGGATTTTATTCACCGTCCATGCGGCCCCGAGTTGTCCCAAAGCGAGGCAGTGCCCCAACGTCTGTGCAGAGCAGAACGCAGCTCCGCCCTCGCAATGCTCTCCGGGTCTGTGCCGAGGAGAACGCAGTTCCGCCCTTGCAAAGGCACACAGCGCCGGTGCCGGCGTGGCGGAGAGGCGGACAGCGGCGGAGAGGCGGCCAGCGTTGGCGCGCCGGAGAGGCGGACAGCGGCGGCGCGGCGGAGAGGCGGTCAGCGGCGGCGCGGCGGAGAGGCGGACAGCCGCGGCGCGGCGGAGAGGCGGACAGCGGCGGAGAGGCGGACAGCGGCGGCGCGACGGAGAGGCGGACAGCGGCGGCGCGGCGGAGAGGTGGACAGCGACGGAGAGGCGGTCAGCGGCGGCGCGGCGGAGAGGCGGTCAGCGGCGGCGCAGCGGAGAGGCGGACAGCGGCGGAGAGGCGGACAGCGACGGAGAGGCGGACAGCGGCGGCGCGGCGGAGAGGCGGACAGCGGCGGAGAGACGGATAGCGGCGGCGCGGCGGAGAGGCGGACAGCGGCGGAGAGGCGGACAGCGGCGGAGAGACGGATAGCGGCGGCGCGGCGGAGAGGCGGACAGCGGCGGCGCGGCGGAGAGGTGGACAGCGACGGCGAGGCGGTCAGCGGCGGCGCGGCGGAGAGGCGGTCAGCGGCGGCGCGGCGGAGAGGCGGACAGCGGCGGCGCGGCGGAGAGGCGGCCAGCGGCGGAGAGGCGGAGAGGCGGACAGCGGCGGAGAGGCGGTCAGCGGCGGCGCGGCGGAGAGGCGGTCAGCGGCGGAGAGGCGGTCAGCGGCGGAGAGGCGGAGAGGCGGTCAGCGGCGGCGCGGCGGAGAGGCGGACAGCGGCGGAGAGACGGACAGCGGCGGCGCGGCGGAGAGGCGGCCAGCGGCGGCGCGGCGGAGAGGCGGTCAGCGGCGGAGAGGCGGTCAGCGGCGGAGAGGCGGAGAGGCGGACAGCGGCGGAGAGGCGGTCAGCGGCGGCGCGGCGGAGAGGCGGTCAGCGGCGGCGCGGCGGAGAGGCGGACAGCGGCGGCGCGGCGGAGAGGCGGACAGCGGCGGAGAGGCGGACAGCGACGGAGAGGCGGACAGCGGCGGCGCGGCGGAGAGGCGGACAGCGGCAGAGAGGCGGTCAGCGGCGGAGAGGCGGTCAGCGGCGGCGCGGCGGAGAGGCGGACAGCGGCGGAGAGGCGGACAGCGGCGGAGAGACGGACAGCGGCCAGCGGCGGAGAGGCGGACAGCGGCGGAGAGGCGCACAGCGGCGGCGCGGAGAGGCGCACAGCGCCGGCGCAGGCGCGGAGAGGCGCACAGCGCCGGCGCAGGCGCGGAGAGGCGCAGGCCCAGGCTCCACTCCCCAGCTGCGAAAGGGTAAGAGCCGAGGGTGGCTGAGACTCGGGGTTGTTCAGGGCGGGGTGGGCTCTGGACCAGCAGGCCCGGCACCCAGGTCAGGGTTCCAGGGGAGGCCAGATGGGCGAAGGCCAAGAAGGGGCCAGGGCTGGTCGGGAAGGGCTCCTGGTGACCAGAGCACTTTGCGTGAGCCAGCGTGGGAGGAAGGGGGGCTGGATGAGCCAGGGAGGTGCCGGGAGGGGCCTTGGCAGAGGCGACCACCTCCGTCAGCCCCCAGGCCACTGAACCCTGGGTAGCGAGAACCGACAGGGGCGGCTGCAGACAGAGGAGTGGAGGCTCCCCTGCTTTGGGGGCTCTGAGTAGAAGCATCTAGGGGGTCCCTCAAGAGGCCCCCAAACGCTTCCCCATGGTGAGAAAAGAAGGCGCAGAGAGGGGCACGGCGCCGGCGCCGGCGCAGAGGGGCGCACAGCAAGATTTGCTGTGATTTTTTATTGCCCCAAGTGTACCTCATCTTGGTAGATTTCTATTGGCTTTAAAAATGTGTGTGTCTTGCTGTTGGGGAGTGGGGTGTTATAGGGATGTCAAATTTTGCTGGTTGACTGTTCAGATCTTTTGTAAATCCTTGCTCCTTTTCTGCCTAGTTTCACTCTGTCACTTACACTGGAGTGCGGTGGCACGAACATGACTCACTGCAGCCTTGACTTCCTAGGGTCAAGTACTTCCCCTGGCTTAACCTCCTGAGTAGCTGGTACTATAGGTGTGTGCCGGCACACCTGGCTAAATTTAAAATTTTTTGGAGAGATGAGGCCTTGCTATGTTGCCCAGGCTCGAACTCCTGGCCTCAAGCTATCCTTTGTCTTTGCCTCCCAGAGTTCTGGGATTACAGGCATGAGCCACTGTGCCCGGCCTCTGCCTAGTTTTAACAGTTGCTAAGAGGAGGATGTTGAAGTAGATGTCTTCTTGGTGGGTTAATCCTTTTGTCATTAAGCAGTTGTTATGGTCACTTCCTTTTCACCCCATTGGTGAAGGAGGGGTCCCTGCCCTAAAGTGTAGGAGATGGCTGAACACGACACCTGGCGTGGATGGATGAGATTGACAGCAGTGTTTTAGTCACATATACCCACAGCTCAGAGGAGGGCACTGCATGCCACACAGGGTCAGATGGGCACCGCACTCTGTAGCAGAGTGAGGGCTGGGGGCTGAGGAAGCAGGCAGGCTTGGTAGTAACAAGAGCACACAATGACCAATGGTTCCCGAGGGGGAGAGCAATTGGCTTGTTTGAATAAATTCATGGGCTGGCAGACAGGTGAAGTGAAACTTCTTAGGCTGAGGTGCAACTGTTCTGGCTGATAAAAGAACTAGCCAGGTGGGGAGCCTTTCCTGTTGGGTGGCGGGGTAGGGGGTGTCTGGTAGAAACAGGAAAACCCACGGCTAGGCCTTTGGGGCCCTGTGAGGCTCAAAAGATGTCAAGGCAGCATAGGAAATTTTAGATCTTAAAGTTCAGTGAAGACCCTCTCCAGCTCTGGTAAATTATTTTGCTTGAAGTCTACTTCATGAGATATTAATATATTCACTCCTGCTTCCTTAAAAAATTAATGATTTCACAGGATATCTTTCTCCATTCTTTTACTTTCAACCTACTTAGGTCCTTAAGTGAGTTTGAAGTTTCTTATGAACAGTATTTAGTTGGACCATGTGTTTATTATAGGCTCTCCATCAATCTGTCTTTTGGTTTATTTAGACCATTTACATTTAAGGTGCTTATTGTTACATAATTGCTTATGTCTGATGTTTTTATTATTTGCTTGTTTCCTTTTTCTTTCCCTCCATCTTGATCTATTTCTGTATAATGTTGTTGCGTGTATCTGTTTGTATAGTCTTAAAGTGTTTGCTCTGGATGTTACAATATGTGTATTGTAATATAGTAGTCTACTGGTACCAGTATTTACCACTTCAAAGTGTGGAAACCTGCCTTGCATTTTTGTCTCTTTACCTTTTCCACTTGTATAAATCACTGGCTTTAGTAGTACGTGGTGGTATAGTTTTTGTTTCAGTCGTCAAATGTGATTTTAAGAACTGTGGATTGTCTCGCGTATGTATCCACATTTCTGGTCTTTCCTTTGTCCCTCCTCCCATAGTCCCATATTCATCCCTTCTGCATAAGAACTTTCTGTAGCCATTTTTTATTTCGATTTTTTGTTTTAATTTTTTGTATTGTGGAAATGACAGAACATATTTCTGTAGCCACTTTTTAGCATTTCTAAATTGACCAGTGACAAATTCCTATATTCTCTTCCTCTGAGAATGTCTTTATTTCTCTCTTCATTTCTGAAGGGTAGTTTCATGGGATATAGAATTTGCAGCCAAGAGTTTTTTTGTTTGGTTGGTTTTTTTAAGCACTTGAAAATGTTGTGCCACTTCCTTCTGGCCTCCATGGCATTTGAGTTGGCGTGTCCCTACAGGCATTCTGCCATTTTTGCTCTTTGTTTTTAGTTTTGAAAGTTTAATCAGTGTTGCTTTCTTTTGGTATACTTTGAGGTTTGCTCAGCTTCTTGAATCTGTAAGTTTATATCTTTCACCAAATGTGGGAACCCTCAGGAATTAGTTATTTGCATGCTTTCGCAGCTCTGGTCTCCTGTGGGACTCAGATAACATAAATGTGGGGTCTTTTGTTATCGTCCCACAGGTCCGTGCAGCTCTGTTCATTTGTTTTCAGGTTATTTTCTCTCTATTGTTTAGACTGGGTGAGTTCTGTTGATCAGGTTTCAGCTTCTCTGATTCTCTCCTCTGTCATCTCCACTTTTACTCAATAGAGCCCATCCAGTTAGATTTTTTTAAAATTTCTGTTACTGTATTTTATATTTCTTTAATTTCCATTTGATTCTTCTTCAGTTTCTTTGCTGACGTTTTCAGTTCTTTGATTGTTGCCATAGGATTTGTAGTTGCTTGTTGAAGCATTTTTATACTGACTGTTATAAGTGATGAGTCAGGTGGTTCCAACATCTGCCTATGTAATTTTTTTATTTTTGCAGGCAGTCCTCCTATTTAGGTTTAGTCTGTAGGTCTTGGTCTACTTTGTGGGCTGTGATTCCAATGGCAATTTAATTTCAGAGCCTTCATGGTGTTATTTTGGTCTGTTTGGCTAATATGTATCACTGGGATTCTCCCACCAGTCCCTGCTGTTGCCCACCTGAGGGAACAGGGGAGCTGCCCCAGGCTGGGCCACCTGCTGCAGCTAGGTGGGTGGGGAATGGTGGTTGTGTTGGTGTGTGGAGCTGGTTTTCTTGTTGTGGGGAAGATCTCCTTTGATCTGTGGGGACTGAGTCTGCCTGGGTTGCCTTCTATTGCTACGTTGGGAGTTGGGAAACTCTGGGCCTGGGTCACCGTCCTATTGGATGAGGTCCAGGGAGACACCTGGCCACTATGCATTCCCTAGTCCTAGAGTCCCTCAGCAGCCTTTTTCTGTCCACCTTTCGGAATTCTCCATTGATCATCTCCTGTCTATTATTTCTAGAGTTTGGGTTACATTTCTTAGGAGGGTATAATGTGTTATCTTCTCTAGACCAGAAATCCTTAGTGGTGGTTTCAGGTTGTAACTGGGCTAAAGGGAGAATTGGCGTATTTGTGATGTCGGGTCTTCCTTTTCAAATGAGGACATACCATTATTCAGTATATAATATTTACAACATCTACTTCCTTGGGTTGAAGAATGTGGTTAAGGCAAGGAAAGTACTTAACACAGTGCCTGGTGTGGAGAGCACTTACGAGTGTTGGTAGTGATGCTATTCCTTTTGTCCTTTGGTAGCATATTAAAGCTTTTCTTCTTTTTTAAATAAATAAAGTTCTGGTGCACTTCTTGTTAGGTTTATTCCTATTTTATCCTTTTTTGCTTTTATTACAAATAGGAGCTTCCTATCTTTTATAACATCTACCTGGTTCTTTGGCCCTTATGTGAAAATGTTTTAATAGCCTTCTAAACATTGCTCTCCCAAATGAGTTTTAACTTGCCTCTTTCTTTTGTTTTCCTTTTTTTGAGACAGGGTCTCACTTTGTCACCCAGGCTGGAGTTCCGTGATGCAATTATGGCTCACTGCAACCTCTGCCTCCCGGGCCCCCAAAGTGCTGGGTTTACAGGTGTGAGCCACTGCACCCAGCCTTACTTGTCTATTTCTTTTAAGAGTGGGAACTATAATTGAACCCAGAGCTCCAAAAACAAATGAAGGACTGAATGAGTGAATAAGCTCTTCCCATGGGTTTGGTGTGGTTTGGGGCTCTACTCTTAATCTAAATGCTGTTTTACATGATCTAAAATTTCCCCTAGGTGTGTTACACGATTGTGTTGTGTTGAACTTACATTGAGACTCCTTTTCACATGTGCTGGTTATCAGCATGGGACTTTTCCATTCACTCTTTGAATTATTCATTTGGGGGACACAGATAGACCTCTGTGTCTTTCATAAAAAGTGTCCATTGGCCGGTTGCAGTGTCTCATGCCTGTAATCCCAGCACTTTGGGAAGCTGAGGAGGGCAGATCACGAGGTCAGGAGTTCAAGACCAGCCTGTCCAATATGGTGAAATCCCATCTCTACTAAAAATATAAAAATTAGCCAGGCCTGGTGGCGGGTGCCTATAATCCCAGCTACTCGGGAGACTGAGGCAGTAGAATTGCTTGAACCTGGGAGGAAGAGGTTGCAGTGAGCTGAGATCGTGCCACTGCACTCCAGCTTGAGTGACAGAGTGAGACTCCGTCTCAAAAAAAAAAAAAAAAAAAAAAAAAAAAAAAAAAAAACGAAAGAGTGTCCATTATCTATACTGGAAAAATTGAGATTGGGATTTTTGACATGAAGTGCGGAAATGTGGATTGGGTCAATTTAGTTTACCTAAACAGATGATGAAATACTAACTGTTTTACGAAGCATTCCCTAGTGCAAAGTTTTGCCTGTGTGTCTAGTGACGGGAACAGTAAGACTGAGGCTTGGAACGCGGAGCGCATTGTGGGCCTGTCGTGGGTGGGGCCAGCAGCACATGCATGCCTGGCTCACAGAGCAGCCTTTGGGTGTTCTTTTCCCAGAGGAGCTCTACGGTGACTTTGAAGACTTGGAAACAGGGGACGTGCACAAGGGAAAATCGGGCCCCGACACTCAGGTATGACTTTGTCATAGCTGGCTGTTCTTGGTCATTGTGTTCTGAGAGAGGCCCACACTGAGAAATGCAAATCTTACTGGTGATGTGTGAAGATTGCAGACTGGATGGATAGATTCCTTCCTAAAGGGTGGGGATGTGGGGACCAAAGAGAAGCTTTCTTGTTTACTTGTTAAGTTTTGGACGACAGTTACTACTGTTTCTTGCCATAGTCATTTGCCAAGACCACTGTGATTTTTCACTCACAGAAGTCTTAGCTTCTCAGACTTACATTCAACCATTGCCATCATTCTCCTCTTTTTAAATTTAAGTGTCATTTAAAAGAATGAAGTCCCTGTTCTCCCTAATATTTCTTTAGAACAGGGTCTGGGAGCATCTGGGTGAGGGACATGTCTGTTATTTTTATTCTAGTTTGTGTTCCCAGCCAGCTTAAGGAATAGCAGCTAATTGTAATGCAGATGTAACAATTTCCTGTAGCAGTACCATGTTATTCAGAGACAAAGGTTATGTTGTGTTTTGTTTTGTTTTATTGATAATGATAACAGATTTTTGCTAAGATTTTTGTTTAAATAGAACTTTAAAAAACATAATGTTTAAAGAAAAGACCTTCATAAACATACACAAAATTTTTTCTTCTGGAAATTTAAGAATGAAGATATAGAGAAACAAGGAAGAAATTGACCCCGACGAAGAAGAAAGTGCCAAGAAAAAGCATTTGGATAAGAAGAGAAAATTGAAGGAGATGTTTGATGCGGAATATGATGAAGGAGAAAGCACATATTTTGATGATCTTAAAGGAGAAATGCAGAAGGAAGCACAGGTGAGAAACCTCAGTTCCTCTCAGCCCCTTGTCAAGACTATCACATAGTGCAGGAATCCCTGACTTTCTTTGGGTCCCTGCTTCCTATCCTGCTTCTGTGCCTTTCATTTGGACTCCTGGGTAGATGCATGTGAGTGTGTTTATTCATGCAGTGAGCTCATTGTTTCTACAGTCAGAAGATCACCAGAAAAAGATCCATACCTATTTTGTAACAAGAATTAGGAAACTGAAATGACTGAGACATCGTCTCTACTTTTGAGATTTTTACAATGTAGTGATCTGAGACAGTGTGTTCATTTCAGTGCAAGCCAATGCTGCCTATTCCAATCGCTGCTCCCTGATTTGAATGGCAGGTGATCAGTGGCCCGTGTGGCTTATGGACACACCAGAGCTCCCAGGGGAAGTGCTCTGAAAACTCATCCTGGTCAGAGTTCAGAAGGACATGTGGAGTATAAGGTCAGATGCAGAGATAAAGGGAGATGGTGTGGCCCTCCTGCCTGGGGGTGCTGAGCAGGTTGCTGGAGGTGGTGATGTCACTCTGAAGGAGACAGACACAGAAACGTGTGTACAGTTGATGGTGAGCATCTGAGTTGTGTCTTGTTAGTGAGGCCAGGAGTGCCTGTGTAAGCTGGAACAGATTAGGTATATGATTTGTGAAACGGAGTTTCATCCTAGATCTTCATCTAGTCAAAGGACTGTTTCCTGATTAGGCATTAGCTTAGTGGTTGCTAGTCTGTGTTGACCTTTGAAAGGCATGACTAGGCTAACTCTGAAGTTTTTGCTTCACACCATTTACAATTTAAAATTACCTAGAGCCTTGTGGGCCGTTGGAAAAGACTGAATGTTTCACTCTGAAATGGGAGTCCTTGGAGGGTTTTGAGCAGAGGAGAGACATTCAGGTAATCAGATCACTCTGCCAAGACATCAGTCTGGTAGAGATCAGTCCGGTGGCACAAACCAGAGGGCTGGCAGTGGAGATGAGACAAAGAGTCAAACCCGGATAGAGTTTATTTGGAAGCTGGGTCAGTAGGATTTCCTGGTGGACTGAATGTGGGGTGTGTGAGAGGAAATGAGGGTGGCGACTGGAAGTTCCTGGAAGGATGGGTTGTTGCAGGTTAGATAGGAAACTGTCTGCAGATGCAGTTTTGGGAAGATGATGTTTGGTTCGGCTGGGTATCATGCAGACAAGCGGAGTGTCAAGTCTGGAGAGACAGGTCTGGCCAGGGACTTAGATGTACAGCCCTCAGCATGTAGATGCCACTTAACTCTGTGAGGTGGCCGGGGAGTGAGTGCAGAGTGACTGGGAGGAGCAAGACTGGCATGGGCGAGATGGGGCGATTGTGGCCGTGAGGCCTGAGCAGTGCCTAGGAGGGAGAGGGAGAAGCAGTGTGAGCATGCAGGCACGCCGGAGTCCAGTTGTACACGGAGGTGAAGCACTGTTCAGATCCCGCTGCAGTGTTAACTACGGTAAAGGCAGAGTTGACCACTGGAGGAGTCCTTCAGCGTGGAGGCCTTCAGCGATCTTGGCAAACACCAATTTTCATGGATGTAGGAGAATGGGAGCAGAAAAACTGGAGGCTGCAACTGTGGAAAACTTTTGTGGGGTTTTGCTGCAGAGAGAAGCAGAGAAATGAAGCAGTTTTTGGTGGAAGAAGTGGAATCAAAAGGTTTTGAGGTAAGAGAGAGAACAGAGGGAAGAGCTGTTGGAATGAAGTCCAGGAAGAGTGGATGGTGTCTAGTGAGCAAGTGATGTGTGGCCCTGAGTAGAAGCATGGACAAATCATCTGTGCCTGAGCTGCCCGTAGAACTTTCTGTGATCATGGAGATGCACGTCTGTGCTTCCCAATATTGTAACACTGGCTGCAAGTTGATATGGACCACTTCCAGTGTGACTAGTGTGATTGAGGAACTGCATTTTAAATATTATGTAATTGTAATTAATTTTAATTTAAATAGCCACACATAGCTCCTCGATGGGCCAGGTCAGAGCTCTGATAAGGCTGGATATGGGAGGAAACCCTGGTAGAGGGTTGACCGTAGAGGTTCTTTTGGTTTTGGAGTGAATCAGGAAACAGCCATCAGCTGAGTGAAGGTGAGGGTGGTGGTGGGTGTTTGAAGACAAGGGAAAAGTGTGAAATAATTATTTGGAGAGGAAGGAAAGAAAGTGTAGACTGGGGATGTTTCCAATGTTCGAGCATGCAGGGCTCCACAGTTATCTACATTTGCTGTCCCTTGGAGCAGGAGAGAAGAAAATGGTTGGGACATATTCTGAACAGACTGTAGAGGTAAAATGTGTAGGTTTTTTTTGTTTTTTGAGATGGAATCCCGCTCTATTGCCCAGGCTGGAGTGCAGTGGCACGATCTTGACTCACTGCAACCTCCGTCTCCCAGGTTCAAGCGATTCTCTCACCTCTGCCTCCTGAGTAGTTGGGACTACAGGCACGCACCACCATGCCCAGCTGATTTTGGTATTTTTAGTAGAGACGGGGTTTCACCATGTTAGCGAGGCTGGTTTCAAACTCCTGACCTCATGTGATCTGCCCACCTCGGCCTCCCAAAGTGCTGGGATTACAGGCATGAGCCACTGTACCCGGCCAAATGTATAGTATTTTTAATAGGATAAAGCCTACATAATTCTGTCCACAGTTCCTTTACTTAGAAATTGCTTATTTGTTCATGTTAATCCTATGTTTATTACAAATAACAGCATACAGGTTCCCCCCCCCCCACCCCGTCATGTACAGCTGAATCACATAGAACTTGAAGATCAAGATGATGAAGCCAGAGTTCAGTATGATGGTTTTCGACCTGGGATGTACGTCCGCGTTGAGATTGAAAATGTTCCCTGTGAATTTGTGCAGAACTTTGACCCCCATTACCCCATTATCCTGGGTGGCTTGGGCAACAGCGAGGGAAATGTTGGACACGTGCAGGTGGGTCCCTTTGCTGCATATTTGGTGCCTGAGGCTCTGTGGATTTCCCCTCCATCAATCGTCTTACCCTCTCATCCCCCTCAGATGCGTCTGAAGAAACATCGCTGGTATAAGAAAATCCTCAAGTCCCAAGATCCAATCATATTTTCTGTAGGGTGGAGGAGGTTTCAGACCATCCTGCTCTATTATATTGAAGACCACAATGGAAGACAAAGGCTTCTAAAGTATACCCCACGGCACATGCATTGTGGAGCAGCCTTTTGGGGTAAAATATGATTACAATAACTTGCCTATTGCCGAGATTAAACTTTACAGGCTGCGTTATTTTAGCTTTGTGCTTTTCCTTTCATAAAATTCCACTCCTAAGATGTTTCTGTTTTCTGGGAGCGGGGAGGTGGTTTGGAGTATATATGTAAATCTATATCCAAATCTAAATGTCCGTATCCAGTATGTTAAACTAGAATCTAAAATTTCTGGTTTGCTATATTTCTTTTTTTCCTTTTCCTTTAAGACCCTATCACTCCACAGGGAACTGGTTTCTTGGCAATACAGTCTGTCAGTGGCATAATGGTAACTATCTTGGACGATTTCTTTTACAGATTGGTTTGAGAAATATATCCTGAATGTGGGTTATTAAGTACATGAGACTTTAAGTTGAAAATTACTCATTTTTATTATTATAAAGTAAATTTCCCTTTGCTTTTAATCTTTGTACATCCTTTTCAGTAGGGTGTGGGATTAGAGGAGGGGAGGTGGAAGAATTATAATGGTACATTTCCTATTTTTGTGCATCTTTTGCATTTATTTATCTAAGCAAGTATTTAAGCAGTGCTCACCATGTGCTAAGCACTATATGAGGTTATGAGGAGCCATCAGAGACCACCCAGACACAAGACTCCCTGCAGCTGTGCTGAGGTAGCAGTCTGTTCACTCCATTTTCATTTGACCAGTCAGGCAGGGCAGGGTTTACTGGTCCCATTTAACAGAGAAGAAAGCAGAATAATGAGCAGATGGAATCTTCCCTGGAGGTCCAAATTTTAATTTCCTAAACATTGCAACTGTATTTTTCTTTTCCATTTCGTTCCAAATAAATCATTATAGTAAAATTACATTCCTCTGAAATCACTCTCAGGAAAGTGCTCAAGTAGCCTTTTTTTTTCTTTTCTTTTTTTTTTTTTTTTTTTGAGACAGAGTCGCACTCTTTCGTCCAGGCTGGAGTGCAGTGGCACGATCTTGGCTCGCTGCAACCTCTGCCTCCTGGGTTTAAGCGGTTCTCCTGCCTCGGCCTCCCGAGTAGCTGGGATTACAGGTGTGCACCATCATGCCGAGCTAATTTTTGTATTTTTAGTAGAGATGGAATTTTGCCATGTTGGCCAGACTGGTTTCAAACTTCTGACCTCAGGTGATCCACCTGCCTTGGCCTCCCAAAGTGCTGGGATTACAGGTATGAGCCACTGTGCCTGGCCTCAAGTCACCCTTGTTAGTTTGGCTTACCAACTTTAAAGTTTTGGATTGCTTTTGTCAAACCACTGGGTTGCAAGTTCAGATGGTCTCTCTTGTTTTTCTTAGCTAATTGTAAGTAAAATTCACTTTGGTAATTTATTGTGTTACATAGAATTGAAGTTTTTCTCTTGCTAATATTATTCCTATTTTCAAATTTTGGGGCTCCTGTTAGCCTGATTTTCGGATAGCTGCCACAGGAGTTGTCCTTGATCTGGATAAATCCATAAAAATTGTGAAGAAATTAAAGCTAACTGGTTTTCCATATAAAATTTTCAAGAACACTTCATTTATTAAGGTCTGTATATCTATATATTCTCATATTTATAAATGTCCATATTGTTTGAGAAAAGGAATGAAATACCTCTAAAATGTGGGCCTCATATTTTTAGAAAAGTGTTTGAAATCTTTTATAAACTTCATATTTTGTTTGCTCCTTTATATTCTGTATTACTTAAATATGCTCAAAAAAGCAGTGGTAAACAGCTGTTTAGGAATTGAGGCTGTTACTCCTGACTTCCATGTGAGACTGCCACAGAACTCATATTGAAAATATGTCATTTTATCCACTAGGTTTTGTTTCCTACTTTTTAAATTGGTGTTAAGAAAGGGAAAAAAATCACAAGTTTGTCTAACTCAGTAGAAAAATCGACAAAGCATTTGCAGACAGCTTGGCAAGGGTACAGAGAAACGGATGTACTGTTTTACATATTTGGGGAGGGTGGTTTGAGCAGCATTTATTGACAATTTCATTAGTGGGGATGTTTCTATTGAAAACACAGAGTTAGGAAGTCATAAAATGTTCTTGCAATATAAGGTAATAATACCACCGGCATTTATCTTATGTTTTCATGTTCTAAGTGCATGCATCTGAGTAAAAGGATCTGGGCTGCAGTCCAGTCTGAGAGATGCCAGCAAAGGCTTCCTAGGCCAATTCAGTCCAGTAAATCCCTCTTCGATCTTCTCTTCCACACAAGACAGCAGTGATGAGCATGCCCATGAACTCACATGATTATTTTGGGGAAAATGAAAGAGTTGTATTCTTTTTGAGGTAGTAATTCCACTTTCAGGGGCAAATACATTTTGATTATTTTATCACCCTTCAGTGAGTTGTTTTTGTTCTTTAATCAAGGATGTATGTTTGAAGTAAGAAGTAAAGCATAAAGTATATGATTTTGTGTGTGTGTGTGTGTGTGTTTATCTTGCTATACCTGTAGGGAATGTTTAATTCTGCCTTGGAAGTGGCCAAATTTGAAGATGCTGTGATTCGAACTGTCAGTGGGATAAGGGGGCAGATCAAGAGAGCACTCTGAGCTCCAGAAGGAGCTTTCCAGGCTAGCTTTGAGGATAAGCTGCGGATGAGCGGTGAGTGTCTTAAGTAGTGTTCAGGGCAGGGTGTTACCATTCATGCTTGACTTCTAGCCAGTGTGACGAGAGGCTGGAGTCAGGTCTCCAGAGAGTTGAGCAGCTCCAGCCTTAGATCTCCCAGTCTTATGCGGTGTGCCCATTCGCCTGGTGTCTGCAGTCCCCTGGCCACACCCAGTAACAGTTCTGTGATCTATGAGAATAGTTTCCTTAGCGAGCTTTCCCTTCAAATACTTTGCAGCCAGGTAGAGAAGTTTGGAGTGAAAGTTTTGTTCTTTGTTTCTTTGCAATATGGATATGAATCTTCTTTTGAAAATGTTAAAGTAAATTACCTCTTTTCAGATATTGTCTTCATGCGAACTTGGTATTCTGTTTCCATCCCAGCCTTCTATAACCCAGTAACATCTTTGTTGAAACCAGTGGGTGAGAAAGACACCTGGTCAGGAATGTGGACCACGGGCCTCCTCGGGCTCGCCCATGGTGTCAGACTAAAGACACACAAGGACTCTCTGTATAAGGTACTGGTCATGTGTGTGTTAGTGGAGATGAAGCCTGTGCTCTACAGACAGGGAGTCACACAGACACTTTTCTATAATTTCTTACGTACTTTGAATGTTCAAGTATAAAGTCTAACATTAAATTTGATTGAACAATTGTATATTTGTGGGATATTTTGGAATGGAACACCAAAAAATGGTAATAGTGGTTCTTTCTGGATTGAAGACAAACTTTTCTTTTTTAAAATAAATTTTATTTTATATATTTGAGGTTGACAACATGATCTTAAAGGATACATATAGATAGTAAACTGGTTACTATAGTGAAGCAAATTAACATAGCTACCATCTCACATAGTTAGATTTTTGTTTGTGTGACAGGAACAGCTAAAATCTACTTATTTAACAAAAATCCCAAAGACAATATATTTTTATTAACTATAGCCCTCATGATGTACACTAGATCTCTAACTTGTTCATCCTACATGTCTGCTACTTTGTATTATTTTAATGTATATCTCCCCATTTCCTATTGGTCATTTCCTATTTGGCCCATTTTTCAACTGGGTTGTTTTTCTGCTATTAAGTTGTAAGAGTTCTTTACTGATTTTTGGATATTAACACTTTATCAGATATGTGGTTTGCAAATATTTCTTCCAGTCTGTAGGTTCCCCTTTCATTTTGTTGGTTGTTCCTTTGCTGTGCAGAAGCTTTTTAGTTTGATGCAGTCCTCCTTGTTTATGTTTACATTTGTAGCCTGGCCTGTGGTGCGATATCCAAAAAATTATTGCTAAGGCCAATGTCAAGAGGCTTTCCCCCTATGTTTTCTTCTAGGAGGTTTATGGTTTCAGGTCTTATTTGGGTCTTTGGTCTTGTATCTGTTTTGAGTTGATTTTTGTGTATGGTGTATGATCAGGGTCCAATTTTATTCTTTTGCATGTGAAAATCCTATTATTGAAGAAACTATCTTTTTTACCATTGTCTTGTCTTGTTTGCCCTTGTCAAAAATTAGTTGACAGTATATGTTTGGATTTATTTCAAAGGTCTCTGTTCTGTTCCATTGGTCTATTTTTTTGTTTTTATGCCAGCACCATACTGTTTTGATTACTATAGCTTTGTAATACAATTTTAAATCAAGAGGTGTGATGCCTCCAACTTTTTCTTTCACAGTTATCTGTTGGCTGTTTGGGGTTTTTTGTGGTTCCATATGAGTTTCAGGATTGTTTTTTCTTTTCTTTTCTTTTCTTTTCTTTTTTTTTTTTTTTTTTTTTAGGCAAAGTCTCACTCTGTCACCCAAGCTGGAGTGCAGTGGCATAATCTCAGCTCACTAAAGCCTCTGCCTCCTGGATTCAAGCAATTCTTCTGCCTCAGCCTCCCAGGTAGCTGGGACTACAGGCACATGCCACTATGCCCGGCCAATTTTTGTAGTTTTAGTAGAGACAGGGTTTCACTATGTTGGCTGGGCTGGTCTCCAACTCCTGACCTCGTGATCCGCCCACTGTGGTCTCCCAAAGTGCTGGAATTACAGGCGTGAGCCACTGTGCCTGGCCAGGATTGTTTTATTCTGTTCTGTGAAGAATGTCATCAGAACTTTGATGAGGATTGTGTTAAATCTGTATATTTGCTTTGGGTAGTGTGAACATTTTAACAATATTAATTCTTCTGATCCATAAACATAGGATGTCTTTTCATTTGTTCATGTCTAAATTTCTTTCATCAATGTTTTATGGTTTTTAAGTGTACACATCTCTCACCTTCTTGGTTAAATTTATTCCTAAGTTTTTGTTTTTCTTTGATGCTATAGTAAATGAGATTATTTTCTTGATTGCTTCATCAGCTAGGTAATTTGTATACAGAAATGCAACTGATTTTTATATGTTGAGTTTATACCTTGCAGCTTAACTGAATTGATTTAGTAGTTCTCACAGTTTTTTGTGGAATCTTTGGAGTTTTTTACGTAAAGGATCTTGTCATCTGCAAATAGAGATAATTTTACTTCTTTAATTTAGTTGCCTTTTTTTTCTCATCTGATTGCTCTTGCAAGCACTCTATTGAATAAAAGTGATGAGGCTGGCCATCCCTATCTTGTACTCAATCTTAGTGGAAAAGCTTTAGTTGCTCCCCACTAACTATGATTAGACTGTGGGTTTTTCATAAATGGTCTTTATTATGTTGAGGAACTTTCCTTCTATACATAAACTATGAAGAGGTTTTATCAAGAAAGGTTGCTAAACTTTGTTAAATGCTTTTACTGAATCAATTGAGGTGACCATGTCATTTTATCTTTCATTTTGTTAATGTGATATATCACATTGATTGATTTACATATTTTAAACCAGCCTTGCATGCCAGGGATAAATCCCACTTAAACATGATGTATAATGTTTTTGATGTGTTGTTGAATTCTATTTGCTAAAATTTTTTTAGGATGTTTGCATCAGTATTTAATTTATTGGAGAAGTTGACCTGTAGTTTTTGTTTGTTTGGTGTGTGTGTGTGTGTGTGTGTGTGTGTGTGTTTTGGTTTGGCTTAGGTATTAAGGTGATACTGGCCTGGTAAAATGTGTTTGGAATTATTTCCTCTCACTCTGTTTTTGCGAAGAGTTTAAGAAGTAAACTCCCAGGGGATGGGAGTGACTCTGGACATGGGAGTGACATGATAGTGACTCTGGACCCTGCAGTGGTGGGACACAGCAGCATCTCAGTCCCTGTAAGGCCAGGCGCAGCATCAGCAAGGACCCCAGAATGGTGGAGCACTACTGTGGCTTGGGCCCTCGGGAACAGGGACCAGTGCAGCAACTACTTCTCTCCCTGGGGAGGCAGGTGCCTGGGCAACTCAGATTCTCTAGGGCTAGTCCAGTTCCAAGGAAGCAGGGTTCTACAGTTGTTTGTCCTGAAGGGCAAGGTACCCCAGTTCAGCCAATGCTGTTTTCCTGGGATATGGGGGTGCCATGTTGGCTCATCCCAGGCAGGTGTGGCTGCTCAGCTCAGCCAAGTCACTGATTCCCTGTGAAGCAGGGCAGTGCTTCAGCTCTCGTGCAGTGGGGGATGTGACTGCTCAGACTGGCCAAGGCACTGACTCCCTAGAAAGCAGGGCACCAAGTCAGCTCAGGCTCCAAGGGGCAGGGTGCAATGGCAGCTGGGAGGGGAGGGGCACAGCAGCGTGGCCCCACAGGTGGGGTGTATGCTGTGATGTGGATATCATTTGTTCCCACCAGCCATTTGAAATTTCATCCATTTGAAATTTGATTCCAAATGTGGTGGTGTGGGAGGTGGGGCCTAGTGGGAGTTATTTGGGTCACAGGGCAGATCCTTTATGAATAGATTAATGCCTTTTCATGGGACTGGATTAGTTACCAGGAGTGGATTGTTATCAGAGTGAGTTCAGCTTCCTAGACTCTCGTGTTTCCTCTCTTGCCATGTGAGCCCCTTGCATACACCTGTTTCGCCTTCCACTTTCCCCATGAGATGAAGCAGCATAAGACCCTCGCCAGTTGTGCTGCCCGATCTCGGACTTTTCAGACACAAGCAGGGTGAGCCAAATAAACCTTTTTTATAAAATAAGTTACCCCGAGTCTCGAGTATTGTGTTACAGCCACACTAAATGGCCTAAGACAGTGTAACAGCGGCTCGGGGGTGGTGGGCCACTAGGTGGGTGTGATATAGAGCAACAAAGCCTGAGGATGGAAGAAGGGTGCAGTGGCTGCTCACCCTGGGTGGGACATGCTCCCGAAGTGGTCCAGGTCCAGGAGGGCACGTTGCAGCAGCAGCTGGTCCATGGGGGTGGGGCACAATGTCAGTTCCTTCTCTGAGGGGAGTGCTGGGGCTACTGGGCTATTGATCAGCCCCTTGCTGGCATCACTCCCTCTTAAACTTTTCACTGGATACTCTTTTGAACTATTTTTTCCCCCACCATATACATGTATTTTTTAAACGTTAATGTGCTAATTTCTACTGAAGCAATGTGGATTTTCCTGAAAGTTTTAATGTTTTAATAAGCTTTTTATTGAAATGTTAATGTCCATACAGAAGAGTGCCCGAATCATAAGTGTGCATCTAGATGAACTGTAGCACACCAGGCTGCCACGCCCTGGATCAAGCAGTAGCCTTGACCTGTGGCCTCTCCCAGGCACTGCTGCCCCAACCCACAAAATAGCTACTTTCCCAGTTCCTGATGTAGATTTGTTCTGCCTGGTTTTGACTTCTATAAAATACAGCACATTCTATTTAGCCTGGCTTCTTTGGTTCAGTATTACAGAACACATCCATGTTCTTGTCTATGGCAGACATTGATTTATCGTCATTGTTGAGTTCCATTATATGACTGTGTCACCATTTTTCCATTGATGAGTAAAATGATTTCCTATTTTTGGCTGTTATCCCACAGCCCTGAACACTAGGTCTGGATATGGGACTTGCAGGTATGCAGGGGCACACACACTTCTGCTGGCGGATCCCTGGGTGGGGTGGAGACTCCAGGGCACCTGTGCTCTGCTTCAGTGTGGAGGCTTCTGTGTTGTGTTCTGGGAGCACAGTGGCTTGGCCTCCACCACCAGCAGCAGCTTAAAGAGTTCCTGCTGTTCCACATGCTTGCCAACAATTGGCCTCTTCAGTTTTTTTTTTTTTGTTTTTTTTTTTTAGGTTTTCAGTGCCTGCCTGGACTTGTGTTTTCATTTAGATTTTGGTTTCTTAGAACTTTCGTTATTCTCTTCACAGCTTAACAATGCATTTGAAAAGATTTGTTTTCATGTGGAGTATTCAGCTTTGTAATAAGAGGGTTGTTCAAGGCATCAGTCTGCCACTCTGCTAGAAACAGAATTCTCCCAGGCATTTTTTTAATATAAAGTAGTTAATGAAATTTTGAACCATCTTACATGAATTTTTATTAAAATACACTCCAGGATGTGGTGCCCATTATCCATTCTACTCTTTTGTAACAAGTAGATTGCTCTGAATTCTTGAATTTGAAAACAATTGGGGTTCCTAAACAGAGAATATGGAATATTATTGGGGATGATGTCTTTAATAATACATTTCAAGATAGGAGAAACTTTTTCTATATAGTTGACTTTAATAAAAGCCTAGGGCAAAACTTTCAATATATTAACAGTATTTATGAGGCAGTTAAGAATTTGGGTCATCTCCGTCTCCACTAAAAATACAAAAAATTAGCCAGGTGTGGTGGCGGGCACCTGTAGTCCCTGCTACTTGGGAGGCTGAGGCAGGAGAATGGTGTGAACCCGGGAGGCGGAGGTTGCAGTGAGCCGAGATCATGCCACTGCACTTTAGCCTGGGCAACAGAGCGAGACTCCGTATCAAAAAAAAAAAAAAGAATTTGGGTCATCTCAATTAAACATAGAATTTAAGATTACATTGAAAATTCAGTACAGAGTATTTTGCCTTCATCTGTTGTTTGAGTCTCCCTTCTTTCAGCCATCCTTCCATCATAAATAGAATACCAAGTTAAACTTCTTAATTAGAATCAGGAATCAGGACTCCTTGGCTGCTGATTGAAGGAAGAACTGTCCTTAAATCCAGAGTGGGCCGGGCATGGTGGCTCATGCCTGTAATCCTAGCACTTTGGGAGGCCAAGGCAGGTGGATCACCTGAGGTCAGGAGTTCAAGAGCAGCATGACCAACATGGTGAAACCCCATCTCTACTGAAAATACAAAAATTAGCCGGGCGTGGTGGTGTGTGCCTATAGTCCCAGATACTTGGGAGGCTGAGATAGGAGAATTGCTTGAACCTGGGAGGTGGAGGTTGTATGAGCCAAGATCGCGCCACTGCACTCTAGCCTGGATGACAGGGTGAGACTCCATCTCAAAAAAAAAAACAAAAAACAAATCCAGAGTGGTTGGTAGTCAAGACAAAAAGCTAGATTATTTTTGTTAGTCTGGGAACTAAAAAAATAGTTGTAACTTTGAAGCCTTTTTATGGATCAACATGAAGATTGAGGGATCTCAAATAGAAAGGGCATCCTGGTGGCAGAGGATAATGATTACCAGACTGCAAGAGTACTTTCAATGGCAAGAAAGCAGCAACAGAATCAATGAAAACAAAGCAATGATTAGAATGCCCTTTCCCCTTCTCCTCCTGACTTGTGGACACTGATTGTCTTCCTTGGACTTAGGGAACCCTTTAAGTTCTTGAAAAATTCAATGATCAGGCTATAGTAGATGGTCCCCAGTACACAGCACAAGATTTTTTGATAAACTGGACATTTTGAGACCCAAATAACTAATTAGAAAAATGAAACATGTGAAACTACTTTATCCTATGCATAGGGGTTATACTGGAAATAAAATGTACAACATTGGAATCCCTAAGGAGAAAAGTCCTAAAAGTTTCAATATCAAGAATCCCGCACCTGCTGCTACTTATCTAGCCTTTTGCTTGATTTCTGGCTGACGAAGTTGCACAACTCTTGAAAACTAAAAACCTTGAAAATTTGTCACTTGAAAACTACTTGAACCAAACTATGAAATCTCACCTGCTATATAAGATGCAATTGTTACAATTATTTTAAACTTCAATTTAGTGTTCTGCTCTATCAAAAGAAAGTTTCAACTCTGTTAGTTGAGTACACACATCCTAAACAAGTTTCTGAGAATGCTTCTGTCTCGTTTTTATGGGAAGATACTTCCTTTTTCACCATAGGCCTCAATGCGCTCCAAATGTGCACTTCCAGATATTACAAAAAGAGTGTTTCAAACCTGCTCTATGAAAGGGAATGTTCAACTCTGTGACTTGAGTGCAAACATCACAGAGATGTTTCTGAGAATGCTTCTGTCTAGATTTTATATGAAGATATTCCCGTTTCCAACAAAACCCTCAAAGCTATCCAAATACCCACTTGCAGATTCTACAAAAAGAGAGTTTCAAAACTGCTCTATCAAAAGAAAGCTTCAACTCTGTTAGTTGAGTACACACATCACAAACTTGTTTCTGAGAATTCTTCTGTCTAGTTTTTAGGGGAAGTTATTTCCTTTTTCACCATAGGCCTCAAAGCACTCCAAATGTCCACTTCCAGATACTACAAAAAGAGTGTTTCAAACCTGCTCTATGAAAGGGAATGTTCAACTCTGTGACTTGAATGCAAACATCACAGAGAAGTTTCTGAGAATGCTTCTGTCTAGATTTTATATGAAGATATTCCCGTTTCCAACGAAATCCTCAAAGCTAACCAAATATCCACTTGCAGATTCTACTAAAATCGTGCTTCAGAACTGCTCTATCAGAAGAAATGTTGAACTGTGTTAGTTGAGTAAGCACATCACAAAGTAGTTTCTGAGAATGCTTCTGTGTAGTTTTTCTGGGAACATATTTCCTTTTTCACCATAGGCCTCAAAGCGATCCAAATGTCCAGTTCTACATACTATAAAATCAGTGTTCCAAACCTGCTCTATGAAAAAGAATGTTCAACTCTGTGACTAGAATGCAAACATCACAGAGACGTTTCTGAGTATGCGTCTGTCTTGATTTTCTATGAAGATATTCCCGTTTCCAATGAAATCCTCAAAGCTATCCAAATATCCACATGCAGATTCTACAAAAAAAGTGTTTCAAAACTGCTCTATCAAAAGAAAGGTTCAGGCTGGGCGCGGTGGCTCACGCCTGTAATCCCAGCACTTTGGGAGGCCGAGGCGGGCGGATCACGATGTCAGGAGATCGAGACCATCCTGGCTAACACAGTGAAACCCCGTCTCTACTAAAAATACAAAAAATTAGCCGGGCGTGGTAGTGGGCGCCTGTAGTCCCAGCTACTCGGGAGGCTGAGGCAGGAGAATGGCGTGAACCCGGGAGGCGGAGCTTGCAGTGAGCCGAGATTGCACCACTGCACTCCAGCCTGGGCGACAGAGCGAGACTCCGTCTCAAAAAACAAACAAAAAAAAAGGTTCAGCCCTGTTAGTTGAGTACACACATCACAAACTGGTTTCTGAGAATGCTTCTGCCTAGTTTTTATGGGAAGATATTTCCTTTTTCACAACAGGCCACAAAGCGCTCCAAATGTCCAGTTCCACATACTACAAAATCGTGTTTTCAAACCTGCTCTATGAAAGGGAATGTTCAACTCTGGGACTTGAATGCAATCCTCACAGAGATGTTTCTCAGAATGCTTCTGTCTAGATTTTATATGAAGATATTCCCGTTTCCAACGAAATCCTCAAAGCCATCCAAATATCCACTTGCAGATTCTACAAAAAGAGGGTTTCAAAACTGCTGCATCAAAAGAAATGTTCCACTCTGTTAGTTGAGTACACACATCACAAACTAGTTTCTGAGAATGCTTCGGTCTAGCTTCTATGGGAAGATATTTCCTATTTCAACATAGGCCTCAAAGCGCTCAAAAGGACCAGTTCCATATACTTCAAAATCAGTGTTTCAAACCTGCTCTATGAAAGGGAATGTACAACTCTCTGACTTGAATGCAAACATCGCAAAGATAATTCTGAGAATGCTTCTGTCTAGATTTTATATGAAGATATTCCCGTTTCCAATGAAATCGTCAATGCTATCCAAGTATCCACTTGCAGAGTCTACAAAAAGAGGGTTTCAAAACTGCTCTATCAAAAGAAAGGTTCAACACTGTTATTTCAGTACACACATCACAAACTAGTTTCTGGGAATGCTTCTGTCTAGTTTCTATGGGAAGATATTTCCTATTTCAACATAGGCTACAAAGCGCTCAAAATGACCAGCTCCATATACTTCAAAATCAGTGTTTCAAACCTGCTTTATGAATGGGAATGTTCAACTCTGTGACTTCAATGCAAAGATCACAGAGATGTTTCTGAGAATGCTTCTCTGTAGATTTTATATGAAGATATTCCCGTTTCCAACGAAACCCTCAAAGCTATCCAAATGACCTCTTGCAGATTCTACAAAAAGAGTGTTTCAAAACTGCTGTATCAAAAGAAACATTCACCTTTGTTAGTTGAGTTCACATATCACAGACAAGTTTATGAGAAGGCTTCTGTCTAGTTTTTATGTGAAGACATGTCCTTTTTCACCATAGGCCTCAAATCGATGTAAATGTCCACTTCGAGATTCCACAAAAAGAGTGCTTCAAACCTGCTCTATGAAAGGGAATGTTCAACTCTGTGACTTGAATGCTAACACCCCAAAGATGTTTCTGAGAATGCTTCTGTCTAGATTTTATATGAAGATATTCCCGTTTCCAACGAAATCCTCAAAGCTATCCAAATATCCACATGCAGATTCTACAAAAAGAGTGTTACAAAACTGCTCTATCAAAAGAAAGGTTCAGCTCTGTTAGTTGAGCACACACATCACAAACTGGTTTATCAGAATGCCTCTGTCTAGTTTTTATTCGAAAATATTCCCTTTTTCACCGTCGGCCACAATGCGATCCACATGTCCACTTCCAGATTCCACAAAAAGAGTGTTTCAAACCTGCTCTATGAAAGGGAATGTTCAACTCTGTGACTTGAATGCAAACATCCCAAAGATGTTTCTGAGAAGGCTTCTGTCTAGATATTTTATGAAGATATTCCCGTTTCCAACGAAATCCTCAAAGCTATCCAAATATCCCCTTGCAGATTCTACAAAAAGAGTGTTTCAATACTGCTCTATCAAAACAAAGATTCAACCCTGTTAGTTGAGTACACACATCACAAACTGGTTTCTGAGAATGCTTCTGCCTAGTTTTTATGGAAAGATATTTCCTTTTTCACAACAGGCCACAAAGCGCTCCAAATGTCCAGTTCCACATACTACAAAATCATGTTTTCAAACCTGCTCTATGAAAGGGAATGCTCAACTCTGGGACTTGAATGCTATCCTCACAGAGATGTTTCTGAGAATGCTTCTGTCTAGATTTTATATGAACATATTCCCGTTTCCAATGAAATCCTCAAAGCTATCCAAATATCCACTTGCAGATTCTACAAAAAGAGTGTTTAAAAGCTGCTCTATCAAAAGAAAGGTTCAAATGTGTTAGTTGAGTAAACACATCTCCAAGTATTTCCTGAGAATGCTTCCGTCTAGTTTTTATGGGAAGATATTTCCTTTTTCACCATAGGCCTCAAAGTGATCTAAATGTCCATTTCCAAATACTACAAAAAGAGTGTTTCAAACCTGCTCTATGAAAGGGAATGTACAACTCCCTGACTTGAATGAAAACATCCCAAAGATGTTTCTGAGAATGCTTCTGTCAATATATTATATGAAGATATTCCCGTTTCCAACGAAATCCTCAAAGCTATCCAAATATCCACTTGCAGATTCTACAAAAGAGGGTTTCAAAACTGCTCTATCAAAAGAAAAGTTCAACTCTGTTAGTTGAGTACACACATCACAAACTAGTTTCGGAGAATGCTTCTGTCTACTTTCTATGGGAAGATACTTCCTATTTCAACATAGGCTACAAATCGCTCAAAATGACCAGTTCCATATTCTTCAAAATCAGAGTTTCAAACCTGCTCTATGGAAGGGAATGTTCAACTCTGTGACTTCAATGCAAAGATCACAGAGATGTTTCTGAGAATGCTTCTCTGTAGATTTTATATGAAGATATTCCCTTTTACAACGAAACCCTCTAACCTATCCAAATAACCACTTGCAGATTCTACAAAAGCAGTGTTTCAAATCTGCTGTATCAAAAGAAAGATTCACCTCTGTTAGTTGAGTTCACACATCACAAAAAGTTTATGAGAATACTTCTGTCTAGTTTTTATGCGAAGATATTTCCTTTTTCACCATAATCCTCAGATCAATCTTAATGTCCACTTCCAGATTCCACAAAAAGAGTGCTTCAAACATGTTGTATGAAAGGGAATGTTCAACTCTGTGACTTGAATGCTAACACCCCAAAGATGTTTCTCAGAAGGCTTTTGTCTAGATTTTATATGAAGATATTCCCGTTTCCAACAAAATCCTCAATGCTATCCCAATATCCCCTTGCCGATTCTATGAAAAGAGTGTTTCAAAACTGCTCTATCAAAAGAAAGGTTCAACCTTGTTAGTTGAGTACACACATCACAAACTGGTTTCTGAGAATGCTTCTACCTAGTTTTTATGGGAAGATATTTCCTTTTTCACAACAGGCCACAAAGCGCTCCAAATGTCCAGTTCCACATACTACAAAATCATGTTTTCAAAACTGCTCTATGAAAGGGAATGTTCAGCTCTGGGACTTCAATGCAATCCTCACAGAGATGATTCTGAGAATGCTTCTGTCCAGATTTTATATGAACATATTCCCCTTTCCAACGAAATCCTCAAAGCTATCCAAATATCCACTTGCAGATTCTACAAAAAGAGTGTTTCAAAACTTCTCTATCAAAAGAAAAGTTCAACTGTGTTAGTTGAGTAAACACATCTGAAAGTAGTTTCTGAGAATGCTTCCGTCTAGTTTTTATGGGAAAATATTTCCTTTTTCACCGTAGGCCTCAAAGTGATCTATATGTCCATTTCCAGATACTACAAAAAGAGTGTTTCAAACCTGCTCTATGAAAGGGAATGTACAACTCTGTGACTTGAATGCAAACATCCCAAAGATGTTTCTGAGACTGCTTCTGTCAAGATATTATATGAAGATATTCCCGTTTCCAACGAAATCTTCAAAGCTATCCAAATATCCAGTTGCAGATTCCACAAAAAGAAAGTTTGAAAACTGCTCTATCAAAAGAAAGGTTCAACTCTGTTAGTTGAGTACACACATCACAAACTAGTTTCGGAGAATGCTTCTGTCTAGTTTCTATGGGAAGATATTTCCTATTTCAACATAGGCTACAAAGCGCTCAAAATGACCAGTTCCATATACTTCAAAATCAGAGTTTCAAACCTGCTCTATGAAAGGGAATGTTCAACTCTGTGACTTCAATGCAAAGATCACAGAGATGTTTCTGAGAATGCTTCTCTGTAGATTTTATATGAAGATATTCCCGTTTCCAATGAAACTCTCAAAGCTATGAAAATAACCACTTGCAATTCTACAAAAGCAGTGTTTCAAATCTGCTGTATCAAAAGAAAGATTCACCTCTGTTAGTTGAGTTCACACATCACAAAAAAGTTTATGAGAATGCTTCTGTCTAGTTTTTATGTGAAGATATTTCCTTTTTCACCGTAGGCCTCAGATCAATCTAAATGTCCACTTCCATATTCCAAAAAAAGAGTGTTTAAAACCTGCTCTATGAAAGGGAGTGTTCGACTCTGTGGCTTGAATGCAAACATCCCAAAGTTGTGTCAGAGAAGGCTTCTGTCTAGATTTTATATGAAGATATTCCCGTTTCCAACGAGATCCTCAAAGCTATCCCAATATCCCCTTGCAGATTCTACAAAAAGAGTGTTTCAAAACTGCTCTATCAAAAGAAAGGTTCAACCCTGTTAGTTGAGTACACACATCACAAACTGGTTTCTGAGAATGCTTCTGCCTAGTTTCTATGGAAAGATATTTCCTTTTTCACAACAGGCCACAAAGCACTCCAAATGTCCAGGTCCACATACTACAAACTCATGTTTACAAACCTGCTCTATGAAAGGGAATGTTCAACTCTGGGACTTGAATGCAATCTACACAGAGATGTTTCTGAGAATCCTTCTGTCTAGATTTTATATGAACATATTCCCGTTTCCAACGAAATCCTCAAAGCTATCCAAATATCCACTTGCAGATTCTACAAAAAGAGTGTTTCAAGACTGCTCTATCAAAAGAAAGGTTCAGCTCCGTTAGTTGAGCACACACATCACAAACTAGTTTATGAGAATGCTTCTGTCTAGTTTTTATTCGAAGATAATCCCTTTTTCACCATAGGCCTCAATGTGATCCAAATGTCCACTTCCAGATTCCACAAAAAGAGTGTTTCAAACATGCTCTATGAAAGGGAATGTTCAACTCTGTGACTTGAATGCAAATATCCCAAAGATGTTTCTGAGAAGTCTTCTGTCTAGATTTTATATGAAGATATTCCTGTTTCCAACGAAATCCTCAGTGCTATCCAAATATCCCCTTGCAGATTCTACAAAAAGAGTGTTTCAATACTGCTCTATCAAAACAAAGATTCAACCCTGGTAGTTGAGTACACACATCACGAACTAGTTTCTGATTATGCTTCTGCCTAGTTTTTATGGGAAGATATTTCCTTTTTCACAACAGGCCACAAAGCGCTCCAAATGTCCAGTTCCACATACTACTAAATCATGTTTTCAAACTTGCTCTATGAAAGGGAATGTTCAACTCTGGGACTTGAGTGCAGTCCTCACAGAGATGTTTCTGAGAATGCTTCTGTCTAGATTTTATATGAACATATTCCCATTTCCAACGAAATCCTCAAAGCTATCCAAATATCCACTTGCAGATTCTACAAAAGAGTGTTTCTAAACTTCTCTATCAAAAGAAAGGTTCAACAGTGTTAGTTGAGTAAACACCTCTGAAAGCAGTTTCTGAGAGTGCTTCCATCTAGTTTTAATGGGAAGATATTTCCTTTTTCACCATAGGCCTCAAAGAGATCTATACTTCCATTTCCAGATACTACAAAAAGAGTGTTTCAAACCTCCTCTATGAAAGGGAATGTACAACTCTCTGACTTGAATGCAAACATACCTAAGATGTTTCTGACAATGTTTCTGTCTAGATTTTATATGAAGATATTACCGTTTCCAATGAAATCCTCAAAACTTTCCAATTATTCACTTGCAGATTCTACAAAAACAGGGTTTCAAAACCAATCTATCAAAAGAAAGGTACAACTCTGTTAGTTCAGTACACACATCACAAACTAGTTTCTGAGAATGCTTCTGTCTAGTTTCTATTGGAAGATATTTCCTATTTCAACTTAGGCAACAAAGCACTCAAAACGACCAGTTCGATATACTTCAGAATCACTGTTTCAAACCTGCTCTATGAAAGGGAATGTTCAACTCAGTGACTTCAATGCAAAGATCACAGAGATGTTTCTGAGAATGCCTCTCTGTAGATTTTATACGAAGATATTCTCGTTTCCAACGAAACCCTCAAAGGTATCCAAATAACCACTTGCAGATTCTACAAAAAGAGTGTTTCAAAACTGCTGTATCAAAAGAAAGACTCACCTCTGTTAGTTGAGTTCACACATCACAAACAAGTTTATGAGAATGCTTCTGTCTAGTTTTTATGCGAAGATATTTCCTTTTTCACCATAGGCCTCAAATCAATCTAAATGTCCACTTCCAGATTCCACAAAAAGAGTGCTCCAAACATGCTCTCTCAAAGGGAATGTTCAACTCTGTGACCTGAATGCTAACACCCCAAAGATGTTTCTGAGAATGCTTCTGTCTAGATTTTATATGAAGATATTCCCATTTGTAACAAAATCCTCAAAGCTATCCAAATATCCACTTGCAGATTCTACAAAAAGAGGGTTTCAAAACTGCTCTATGAAAAGAAAGTTTCAACTCTGTTAGTTGAGTACACACATCACAAATTAGTTTCTGAGAAAGCTTCTCTCTAGTTTCTATGGGAAGATACTTCCTATTTCAACATAGGCTACAAAGCGCTCCACATGACCAGTTCCATATACTTCAAAATCAGAGTTTCAAACCTGCTCTATGAAAGGGAATGTTCAACTCTGTGCCTTCAATGCAAAGATCACAGAGTTGTTTCTGGGAATGCTTCTCTGTAGATTTTATACGAAGATATTCCCGTTTCCAATGAAATCCTCGATGCTATCCAAATATCCCTTGCAGATTCAACTCTGGGACTTCAATACAATCCTCACAGAGATGTTTCTGAGAATGCTTCTCTGTAGATTTTATATGAAGATATTCCCGTTTCAAATGAAATCCTCAAAGCTATCCACATATCCAATTGCAGATTCCACAGAAAGAGTGTTTGGAAACTGCTGTTTGAAAACGAACCTTCAACTCTCTGTATTGAATGCAATCATCACAAAGAAGTTTATGACAATGCTGCTCTCTAGTTTTTATGTGACGATAATTCGTTTTCCACCCCAGGCCTGAAAGCTCTCCAAATGTCCACTTGCAGACACTAGGAAAAGAATGTTTCAGAACTGCTGTATGAAAAGCAATGTGAAACTCGGTGAGTTGAACACACACATCACAGAGAAGTTTCAGAGAATGCTTCTGTTCAGTTTTTATGTGAAGATATTCCCGTTTCCAAAGAAATCTTCAAAGAGGTCCACATATCCACTTGCAGATTCCACAAAAAGAGAGCTTCAAAACTGCCCTATCCATAGGAGTGTTCAACTCTGTGAGTTGAATGCAATCATCACAGAGAAGTTTCTGAGAAGGCTTCTGTCTAGATTTTATGTGAAGATATACCCGTTTCAAACGAAGGCCACAGAGTGGTCCAAATAACCACATGCAGATCCGACAAAAAGAGTGTTTCAAACCTGAACTATCAAAGGAAGGTTCAACTCTGGGATTTGAATGCAAACATCACAAAGAAGTTTCTGAGAATGCTTCTATTTAGTTAGGTGCAGTTATCCCGTTTCCAACAAAATCCTCAGAGAGGTCCAAATATCCACTTGCAGATTCTACAAAAAGTGTGTTTCAAACCTGCTCCATCCAAAGGAATGTTCAGCTCCATGAGTTCAACTCAATCATCACAAAGTATTTTCTGAGAATGCTTCCCTCTAGTTTTTATATGAAGCTATTCCCTTTACTACCAGAGGCCTCAAAGCGCTCCAAATCTCCACTTGCAGATTCTACAACAAGAGTGTTTCCAGACTGCTCTATCAATAGGAATGTTCAACTCTGTGAGGTGAATGCAATCATCACAAAGTAGTTTCTGAGAATGCTTCTATCTAGTTTTTATGTGAAGATATTTCCTTTTCCACCACAAACCTCAAAGCCTTCCAAATGTCCACTTGCAGATTATAGAAAAAGCGTGTTTCATAGCTGCTCTTTCCAAAGGAAAGTTCAAATCTGGAATTTGAATACAAACATCACCAAGTAGTTCCTGAGAATGCTTCTGTATAGTTTCTATGTGAAGATGATTCCGTTTCCAAAGAAATCTTCAAAGAGGTCCACATATCCACTTGCAGATTCCATAGAAAGAGAGTTTCAAAACTGCGCTCTCAAAAGGAGTGTTCAACTCTGTGAGTCGAATGCAGTCATCACAGAAAGGTTTCTGAGAATGCTACTGTATAGATTTTATGTGAAGATATACTCGTTTCGAATGAAGGCCACAGAGCGGTCAAAATATCCACTGCAGATACCACAAAAAGAGTGTTTCAAACCTGAACTTTCAAAGGAAGGTTCAACTCTGGGATTCGAATGCAAACATCACAAAGAAGATTCTGAGACTCCTTGTGTTTAGTTAGCTGAACTTATCCCGTTTCCAACGAATTCCTCAAAGTGGTCCAAATATCCACTTGCACATTCTCCAAAAAGTTTGTTTCAAAACTGCTCCATCCCAAGAAATCTTCAGCTCTTTGAGTTCAACTCAATCATCCCCAAGAATTGTCTGAGAATACTTCTGTCTTTTTTTTATATAAAGTTATTCCCTTTACTACGATAGGCCTCAAAGAGGTGCAATTATCCACTTGCAGTTTCTACAAAAAGAGTGTTTCAAACCTAAACTATGAAAGAAAGGTTCAACCATGTGAGTTGAATGCAAACATCACGAAGAAGGTTCCGAGAATGCTTCTGTTTAGCTCTGTGCGGTTTATCCTGTTTCCAACAAAATCTTCAGAGGGGTCCAAATATCCACTGGCAGTTTCTACAAAAAGAATGTTTCAAACCTGAACTATCAAAGTAAGGTTCAATGCTGTGAGTTGAATGAAAACATCATGAAGAAGGTTCTGAGAATGCTTCTGTTTAGTTACATGTGGTTTATCCCACTTCCAACGAAATCCTCAGAGAGGTCCAAATATCCACTTGCAGATTCTACAAATAGTGTGTTTCAAAACAGCTCCCTCCAAAGGAATGTTCAGCTCTGTGAGTTAAACTCAGACGTCACAAAGAGTTTTCTAAGAATACTACTGTCTACTTTTTATGTGAAGTTATTTCCTTTACTACCATAGGCCTCAAAGTGGTCCATATCTCCACTTGCAGATTCTACAAAGAGAGTTTCCAAACTGTTCTGTCAAAGGGAATGTTCCACTCTGTGACTTGAATGCAATCATCCCAAAGTAGTCTCTGAGAATGCTTCTATCTACTTTCTACGGGAAGATATTTCCTTTTCCACCACAGGCCTCAAAGCCCCCCAAATGTACACTTGCAGATTCTACAAAAAGTGTGTTTCAAAGCTTCTCTCTCTAAAGGAAAGTTCAACTCTGTGAGTTGAATGCAAACATCACAAAGATGTTTCTGAGAATGCTTCTGCTTAGCTTTTCTGGGAAGATTATCCTCTTTCCAACAAAATCTTCAAAGAAGTCCAAATATCCACTTGCAGATTCCACAGAAAGAGTGTTTCAAAACGGCTGTTTGAAAAGGAACCTTCAACTCTGTGAGTTGAATGCAATCACCACAAAGAAGTTTCTGACAATGCTTCTCTCTAGTTTTTATGTGATGATAATTCGTTTTCAACCACAGGCCTGAAAGATCTCCAAATGTCCGCTTGCAGACACTACAAAAAGAATGTTTCAGAACTCCTCTATGAACAGCAATGTGAAACTCTTTGAGATGAACACAAACATCACAGAGAAGTTTTAGAGAATGCTTCTGTTCAGTTTTTCTGTGAAGATATTCCCGTTTCCAAAGAAATCTTCAAAGAGGTTCACATATCCACTTGCACATTCCACAAAAAGAGAGTTTCAAACTGCCCTATCCATAGCAGTGTTCAACTCTGTGAGTTGAATGCAATCATCACAGAGAAGTTTCTGAGAAGGCTTCTGTCTAGATTTTATGTGAAGATATACCCGTTTCGAATGAAGGCCACAGAGTGGTCGAAATATCCACTTGCAGATCCTACAAAAAGAGTGTTTCAAACCTGAACTATCAAAGGAAGGTTCAACTCTGCGATTTGAATGCAAACATCAAAAGAAGATTCTGAGACTGCTTCTGTTTAGGTAGCTGTAATTATCCCGTTTCCAAAGAATTCCTCAGAGAGGTCCAAGTATCCACTTGTAGATTCTACAAAAGTGTGTTTTGAAACTGATACATCCCAAGGAATGTTCAGCTCTGTGATTTCAACTCAATCATCCCCAAGAATTTTCTGAGAAGGCTTCTGTCTTGTTTTTATATGAAGTTATTCCCTTTGCGACTATAGGCCTCAAAGAGGTGCAATTATCCACTTGCAGGTTCTACAAAAGGAGCGTTTCAAACCTGAAATATCAAAGAAAGTTTCAACACTGTGAGTTGAAGGCAATCGTCATGAAGAAGGTTCTGAGAATGCTTCTGTTTAGTTAGGTGCGGTTTACCCCATTTCCAAAGAAATCCTCAGAGAGGTCCAAATATCCACTTGCAGTCTTTACAAAAAGAGTGTTTCAAACCTGAGCTATCAAAGAAAGGTACAACACTGTGAGTTGAATGCAAACATCACGAAGAAAGTTCTGAGAATGCTTCTGTTTACTTCTGTGCGGTTTATCCCGTTTCCAACAAAATCCTCAGAGGGGTCCAAATATCCAATTGCAGTTTATACAAAAAGAGTGTTTCAAACCTGAACTATCAAAGAAAGGTTGACCACTGTGAGTTGAATGCAAACACCACGAAGAAGATTCTGAGAATGCCTCTGTTTAGTTATGGGCGGTTTATCCCGTTGTCAACGAAATCCTCAGAGAGGTCCAAATATCCACTTGCAGATTCCACAAATAGTGTGTTTTGGAACGGCTCCCTCCAAAGGGATGTTCAGCTCTGTGAGTTAAACTCAGTCATCACAAAGGGTTTTCTGAGAATGCTACTGTCTAGTTTTTATATGAAGTTATTTCCTTTACTACCATAGGCCTCAAAGAGGTCCATATCTCCAATTGCAGATTCTACAAAAACAGAGTTTCCAAACTGCTCTGTCAAAGGGAATGTTCAACTCTGTGACTTGAATGCAATCATCTCAAAGTAGTTTCTGAGAAAGCTTCTATCTAGTTTCTACAGGAGGATATTTCCTTTTCCACCACAGGCCTCAAAGCCCTCCAAATGTTCACTTGCAGATCTTAGAAAAAGTGTGATTCAAACCTTCTCTCTCAAACGGAAAGTTCAACTCTGTGAGTTGAATGCAAACATCACAAAGAAGTTTATGAGAATGCTTCTGGTTACCTTTTCTGGGAAGATTATCCTGTTTCCAATGAAATTTTCAAAGAGGTCTAAATATCCCCTTGCAGCTTCCACAGAAAGAGTGTTTGGAAACTGCTGTTGGAAAAGGAACCTTCAACTCTGTGAGTTGAATGCAATCATCACAAAGAAGTTTCTGACAATGCTTCTCTCTACTTTTTATGTGATGATAATTCGTTTTCTATCACGGGCTTGAAAGCTCTCCCAATGTCCACTTGCAGACACTACGAAAAGAATGTTTCAGAACTGATCTATGAAAGGCAATGTGAAACTCTGTGAGTTAAACACAAACATCACAGAGAAATTTCAGACAATGATTCTGTTCAGTTTTTATGAGAACATATTCCCGTTTCCAAAGAAATCTTCAAAGAGGTCCACATATCCACTTGCAGATTCCACAAAAAGAGAGTTTCAAAACTGCCCAATCTATGAGAGTGTTCAACTCTGTGAGTTGAGTGCAGTCACCACAGAAAAGTTTCTGAGAATGCTTCTGTCTAGATTTTATGTGAAGATATACCCGTTTCAAAAGAAGGTCACGGAGTGGTCCAAATATCCACTTGCAGATCCTACAAAAAGAGTGTTTGAAACCTGAGCTTTCAAAGGAAAGTTCAACTCTGGTGTTTGAATGCAAAGATCACAAAGAAGAGTCTGAGAGTGCTTGTGCTTAGTTACCTGAAATTATCCCGCTTCCAACGAATTCCTCAGAGAGGCCCAAATATCCACTTGCAGATTCTACAAAAAGAGTGTTTCAAACCTGAACTATCAAAGAAAGGTTCAACACTGTGTGTTGAATGAAAACATCACAAAGAAGATTCTGAGAGTGCTTCTGTTTAGGTAGCTGAAATTATCTGGTTTCCAAAGAATTCCTCTGAGAGGTCCAAATATCCACTTGCAGATTCTACAAAAAGTGTGTATCGAAGCTGCACCATCCCAAGGAATGTTCAGCTCTGTGAGTTCAACTTAATCATCCCCAAGAATTTTCTGAGAATTCTTCTGTCTTGTTTTTATATGAAGTTATATCCTTTACTACGATAGGCCTCAAAGACGTGCAATTATCCACTTGCAGTTTCTACAAAAAGAGTGTTTCAAACCTGAACTATCAAAGAAAGGTTCAACACTGTGAGTTGAATGCAAACATCACGAAGAAGGTTCTGAGAATGCTTCTGTTTAGTTATGTGTGGTTAATCCCTTTTCCAACGAAATCCTCAGAGAGGTCCAAATATCCACTTGCAAATTCTACAAATAGTGTGTTTTGAAACGACTCCCTCCAAAGGAATGTTGAGCTCTGTGAGTTAAACTCAGTCGTCACAAAGAGTTTTCTGAGAATGCTACTGTCTAGTTTTTATATGAAGTTTTTCCTTTACTAACATAGGCCCCAAAGCGGTCCATATCTCCACTTGCAGATTCTACAAAAAGAGAGTTTCCAAACTGCTCTGTCAAAGGGAATGTTCCACTCTGTGACTTGAATGCAATCATCCCAAAGTAGTTTCTGAGAATGCTTCTATCTAGTTTCTACGGGAAGATATTTCCTTTTCCACCACAGGCCTCAAAGCCCTCCAAATGTCCACTTGCAGATTCTAGAAAAAGAGTGTTTCAAAGCTTCTCTCTCATAAGGAAAGTTCAACTCTGTGAGTTGAATGCAAACATCACAAAGAAGTTTCTGAGAATGCTTCTGTTTAGCTTTTCTGTGAAGAGTATCCCGTTTCCAACGAAATCTTCAAAGCGGTCCAAACATCCACTTGCAGATTCCACAGAAAGAGTGTTTGGAAACTGCTGTTTGAAAAGGAACCGTCAACTCTGTGAGGTGAATGCAATCATCACAAAGAAGTTTCTGACAATGCTTCTCTCTCATTTCTATGTGACGATAATCCGTTTTCCAACACATGCCTGAAAGCTCTCCAAATGTCCGCCTGCAGACACTACGAAAAGAATGTTTCAGAACTGCTCTATGAAAAGCAGTGTGAAACTCTGTGAGTTGAACACCAACATCACAGAGAAGTTTCACAGAATGCTTCTGTTTAGTTTTTATGTGAAGATATTCCCGTTTCCAAAGAAATCTTCAAAGAGGTCCACATATCCACTTGCAGATTCCACAGAAAGAGAGTTTCAAAACTGCTGTCTCCATAGGAGTGTTCAGCTCTGTGAGTTGAATGCAATCATCACAGAGAAGTTTCTGAGAAGGCTTCCGTCTAGATTTTATGTGAAGATATACGCGTTTTGAACGAAGGCCACAGAGTGGTCCAAATATCCACTTGCAGATCCTACAAAAAGAGTGTTTCAAACCTGAACTATCAAAGGAAGCTTCAACTCTGGGATTTGAATGCAAACATCACAAAGAAGTTTCTGAGAATGCTTCCGTTTAGTTAGGTGCAGTTATTTTGTTTCCAATGAAATCCTCAGAGAGGTCCAAATATCTACTTGCAGATTTTACAAGAAGTGTGTTTCAAACCTGCTCCATCCAAAGGAATGTTCAGCTCTGTGAGTTCAACTCAATGATCCCAAAGAATTTTCTGAGAATGCTTCTGTCTTCTTTTTATATGAAGTTATTTCCTTTATTATGAGAGTCCTCAAAGAGGTCCAAATATCCACTTGCAGTTTCTACAAAAAGAGTGTTTCAAACCTGAACTATCAAAGAAAGTTTCAACACTGTGAGTTGAATGCAAACATCACGAAGAAGGTTCTGAGAATGCTTCTGTTTAGTTAGGTGCGGTTTATCCCTTTTCCAACGAAATCCTCAAAGAGGTCCAAATTTCCACTTGTAGTTTCTACAAAAAGAGTGTTTCAACCCTGAACTTTCCAAGGAAAGTTCAAATCTGGCATTTGAACGCAAGCATCACAAAGCAGATTCTGAGACTGCTTCTGTTTATTTAGCTGAAATTATCCCGTTTCCAACGAAATCCTCAGAGAGGTCCAAATATCCACTTACAGTTTCTAGAAAAAGAGTGTTTCAAACCTGAACTATCAAAGAAAGGTTCAACACTGTGAGTTGAATGCAAACATCACGAAGAAGGTTCTGAGAATGCTTCTGTTTAGTGAGGTGTCGTTTATCCTGTTTCCAACGAAATCCTCAGAGATGTCCAAATATCCACTTGCAGTTTCTACAAAAAGAGTGTTTCAAACCCGAACTGTCAAAGAAAGTTTCAACACTGTGAGGTGAATGCAAACATCACGAAGAAGGTTCTGAGAATGCTTCTGTTTAGTTACGTGCGGTTTATCCCGTTTCCAACGAAATCCTCAAAGAGGTCCAAATTTCCACTTGTAGTTTCTACAAAAAGAATGTTTCAACCCTGAACTTTCCAAGGAAGGTTCAAATCTGGGGTTTGAACGCAAGCATCACAAAGAAGATTCTGAGACGGCTTCTGTTTAGTTAGCTGAAATTATCCCGTTTCCAACGAAACCCTCAGAGAGGTCCAAATATCCACTTGCAGTTTCTACAAAAAGAGTGTTTCAAACCTGAACTATCAAAGAAAGGTTCAACACTGTGAGTTGAATACAAACTTCACGAAGAAAGTTCTGAGAATGCTTCAGTTTAGTGAGGTGTGGTTTTTCCCGTTTCCAATGAAATCCTCAGAGGGGTCAAATTATCCACTTGCAGTTTCTACAAAAAGAGTGTTTCAAACCTGAACTATCAAAGAATGGTTCAACACTGTGAGTTGAATGCGAACATCTCGAAGAAGGTTCTGAGAATGCTACTGTCTAGCTTTTACATGAAGTTATTTCCTTTACTACCTTGGGCCTCAAAGCGCTCCATATCACCACTTGCAGATTCTACAAAAAGAGAGTTTCCAAACTGCTCTGTCAAAGGGAATGTTCCACTCTGTGACTTGAATGCAATCATCCCAAAGTAGTTTCTGAGAATGCTTCTATCTAGTTTCTATGGGAAGATATTTTCTCTTCCACAACAGGCCTCAAAGCCCTCCAAATGTCCACTTGCAGATTCTAGAAAAAGAGTGTTTCAAAGCTTCTCTCTCATAAGGAAAGTTCAACTCTGTGAGTTGAATGCAAACATCACAAAGAAGTTTCTGAGAATGCTTCTGTTTAGCTTTTCTGTGAAGAGTATCCCGTTTCCAACGAAATCTTCAAAGCGGTCCAAATATCCACTTGTAGATTCCACAGAAAGGGTGTTTGGATACTGCTGTTTGAAAAGGAACCTTCAACTCTGTGAGGTGAATGCAATCATCACAAAGAAGTTTCTGACAATGCTTCTCTCTCGTTTCTATGTGACGATATTCCGTTTCCCACCGCAGGCCTGAAAGCTCTCCAAATGTCCACTTGCAGACACTACGAAAAGAATGTTTCAGAACTGCTCTATGAAAAGCAGTGTGAAACTCTGTGAGTTGAACACCAACATCACAGAGAAGTTTCACAGAATGCTTCTGTTTAGTTTTTATGTGAAGATATTCCCGTTTCCAAAGAAACCTTCACAGAGGTCCACATATCCACTTGCAGATTCCACAGAAAGAGAGTTTCAAAACTGCTGTCTCCATAGGAGTGTTCAAGTCTGTGAGTTGAATGCAATCATCACAGAGAAGTTTCCGAGAAGGCTTCCGTCTAGATTTTATGTGAAGATATACGCGTTTCGAACGAAGGCCACAGAGTGGTCCAAATATCCACTTGCAGATCCTACAAAAAGAGTGTTTCAAAACTGAACTATCAAAGGAAGTTTCAACTCTCGGATTTGAACGCAAGCATCACAAAGAAGTTTCTGAGAATGCTTCCGTTTAGTGAGGTGCAGTTATCCCATTTCCAACGAAATCCTCAGACAGGTCCAAATATCCACTTGCAGAAGCTACAAAAAGTGTGTTTCAAACCGGCTCCATCCAAAGGAATGTTCAGCTCTGTGAGTTCAACTCAATGATCCAAAAGAATTCTCTGAGAATGCTACTGTCTTGTTTTTATATGAAGTTATTTCCTTTACTATGAGAGTCCTCAAAGAGGTCCAAATATCCACTTGCAGTTTCTAGAAAAAGAGTGATTCAAACCTGAACTATCAAAGAAATGTTCAACACTGTAAGTTGAATGCAAATATCACGAAGGAAGTTCTGAGAATGCTTCTGTTTAGTGAGTTGCGGTTTATCCCGTTTCCAACGAAATCCTCAGAGAGGTCCAAATATCCACTTGCAGTTTCTACAAAAAGAGTGTTTCAGACCTGAACTATCAAAGAAAGTTTCAACACAGTGAGTTGAATGCAAACATCACGAAGAAGGTTCTGAGAATGCTTCTTTTTAGTTAGGTGCGGTTTATCCCTTTTCCAACGACATCCTCAGAGAGGTCCAAATATCCACTTGCAGTTTCTACAAAAAGAGTGTTTCAAACCTGAACTGTCAAAGAAAGGTTAAACACTGTGAGGTGAATGCAAACCTCACGAGGAAGGTTCTGAGAATGCTTCTGTTTAGTTACGTGCGGTTTATCCCGTTTCCAACGAAATCCTCAAAGAGGTCCAAATTTCCACTTGTAGTTTCTACAAAAAGAATGTTTCAACCCTGAACTTTCCAAGGAAGGTTCAAATCTGGGGTTTGAACGCAAGCATCACAAAGAAGATTCTGAGACGGCTTCTGTTTAGTTAGCTGAAATTATCCCGTTTCCAACGAAACCCTCAGAGAGGTCCAAATATCCACTTGCAGTTTCTACAAAAAGAGTGTTTCAAACCTGAACTATCAAAGAAAGGTTCAACACTGTGAGTTGAATACAAACTTCACGAAGAAAGTTCTGAGAATGCTTCAGTTTAGTGAGGTGTGGTTTTTCCCGTTTCCAATGAAATCCTCAGAGGGGTCAAATTATCCACTTGCAGTTTCTACAAAAAGAGTGTTTCAAACCTGAACTATCAAAGAATGGTTCAACACTGTGAGTTGAATGCGAACATCTTGAAGAAGGTTCTGAGAATGCTACTGTCTAGCTTTTACATGAAGTTATTTCCTTTACTACCTTGGGCCTCAAAGCGCTCCATATCACCACTTGCAGATTCTACAAAAAGAGAGTTTCCAAACTGCTCTGTCAAAGGGAATGTTCCACTCTGTGACTTGAATGCAATCATCCCAAAGTAGTTTCTGAGAATGCTTCTATCTAGTTTCTATGGGAAGATATTTTCTCTTCCACAACAGGCCTCAAAGCCCTCCAAATGTCCACTTGCAGATTCTAGAAAAAGAGTGTTTCAAAGCTTCTCTCTCATAAGGAAAGTTCAACTCTGTGAGTTGAATGCAAACATCACAAAGAAGTTTCTGAGAATGCTTCTGTTTAGCTTTTCTGTGAAGAGTATCCCGTTTCCAATGAAATCTTCAAAGCGGTCCAAATATCCACTTGTAGATTCCACAGAAAGAGTGTTTGGATACTGCTGTTTGAAAAGGAACCTTCAACTCTGTGAGGTGAATGCAATCATCACAAAGAAGTTTCTGACAATGCTTCTCTCTCGTTTCTATGTGACGATATTCCGTTTCCCACCGCAGGCCTGAAAGCTCTCCAAATGTCCACTTGCAGACACTACGAAAAGAATGTTTCAGAACTGCTCTATGAAAAGCAGTGTGAAACTCTGTGAGTTGAACACCAACATCACAGAGAAGTTTCACAGAATGCTTCTGTTTAGTTTTTATGTGAAGATATTCCCGTTTCCAAAGAAACCTTCACAGAGGTCCACATATCCACTTGCAGATTCCACAGAAAGAGAGTTTCAAAACTGCTGTCTCCATAGGAGTGTTCAAGTCTGTGAGTTGAATGCAATCATCACAGAGAAGTTTCCGAGAAGGCTTCCGTCTAGATTTTATGTGAAGATATACGCGTTTCGAACGAAGGCCACAGAGTGGTCCAAATATCCACTTGCAGATCCTACAAAAAGAGTGTTTCAAAACTGAACTATCAAAGGAAGTTTCAACTCTCGGATTTGAACGCAAGCATCACAAAGAAGTTTCTGAGAATGCTTCCGTTTAGTGAGGTGCAGTTATCCCATTTCCAACGAAATCCTCAGACAGGTCCAAATATCCACTTGCAGAAGCTACAAAAAGTGTGTTTCAAACCGGCTCCATCCAAAGGAATGTTCAGCTCTGTGAGTTCAACTCAATGATCCAAAAGAATTCTCTGAGAATGCTACTGTCTTGTTTTTATATGAAGTTATTTCCTTTACTATGAGAGTCCTCAAAGAGGTCCAAATATCCACTTGCAGTTTCTAGAAAAAGAGTGATTCAAACCTGAACTATCAAAGAAATGTTCAACACTGTAAGTTGAATGCAAATATCACGAAGGAAGTTCTGAGAATGCTTCTGTTTAGTGGGTTGCGGTTTATCCCGTTTCCAACGAAATCCTCAGAGAGGTCCAAATATCCACTTGCAGTTTCTACAAAAAGAGTGTTTCAGACCTGAACTATCAAAGAAAGTTTCAACACAGTGAGTTGAATGCAAACATCACGAAGAAGGTTCTGAGAATGCTTCTTTTTAGTTAGGTGCGGTTTATCCCTTTTCCAACGACATCCTCAGAGAGGTCCAAATATCCACTTGCAGTTTCTACAAAAAGAGTGTTTCAAACCTGAACTGTCAAAGAAAGGTTAAACACTGTGAGGTGAATGCAAACCTCACGAGGAAGGTTCTGAGAATGCTTCTGTTTAGTTACGTGCGGTTTATCCCGTTTCCAACGAAATCCTCAAAGAGGTCCAAATTTCCACTTGTAGTTTCTACAAAAAGAATGTTTCAACCCTGAACTTTCCAAGGAAGGTTCAAATCTGGGGTTTGAACGCAAGCATCACAAAGAAGATTCTGAGACGGCTTCTGTTTAGTTAGCTGAAATTATCCCGTTTCCAACGAAACCCTCAGAGAGGTCCAAATATCCACTTGCAGTTTCTACAAAAAGAGTGTTTCAAACCTGAACTATCAAAGAAAGGTTCAACACTGTGAGTTGAATACAAACTTCACGAAGAAAGTTCTGAGAATGCTTCAGTTTAGTGAGGTGTGGTTTTTCCCGTTTCCAATGAAATCCTCAGAGGGGTCAAATTATCCACTTGCAGTTTCTACAAAAAGAGTGTTTCAAACCTGAACTATCAAAGAATGGTTCAACACTGTGAGTTGAATGCGAACATCTCGAAGAAGGTTCTGAGAATGCTACTGTCTAGCTTTTACATGAAGTTATTTCCTTTACTACCTTGGGCCTCAAAGCGCTCCATATCACCACTTGCAGATTCTACAAAAAGAGAGTTTCCAAACTGCTCTGTCAAAGGGAATGTTCCACTCTGTGACTTGAATGCAATCATCCCAAAGTAGTTTCTGAGAATGCTTCTATCTAGTTTCTATGGGAAGATATTTTCTCTTCCACAACAGGCCTCAAAGCCCTCCAAATGTCCACTTGCAGATTCTAGAAAAAGAGTGTTTCAAAGCTTCTCTCTCATAAGGAAAGTTCAACTCTGTGAGTTGAATGCAAACATCACAAAGAAGTTTCTGAGAATGCTTCTGTTTAGCTTTTCTGTGAAGAGTATCCCGTTTCCAATGAAATCTTCAAAGCGGTCCAAATATCCACTTGTAGATTCCACAGAAAGAGTGTTTGGATACTGCTGTTTGAAAAGGAACCTTCAACTCTGTGAGGTGAATGCAATCATCACAAAGAAGTTTCTGACAATGCTTCTCTCTCGTTTCTATGTGACGATATTCCGTTTCCCACCGCAGGCCTGAAAGCTCTCCAAATGTCCACTTGCAGACATTACGAAAAGAATGTTTCAGAACTGCTCTATGAAAAGCAGTGTGAAACTCTGTGAGTTGAACACCAACATCACAGAGAAGTTTCACAGAATGCTTCTGTTTAGTTTTTATGTGAAGATATTCCCGTTTCCAAAGAAACCTTCACAGAGGTCCACATATCCACTTGCAGATTCCACAGAAAGAGAGTTTCAAAACTGCTGTCTCCATAGGAGTGTTCAAGTCTGTGAGTTGAATGCAATCATCACAGAGATGTTTCCGAGAAGGCTTCCGTCTAGATTTTATGTGAAGATATACGCGTTTCGAACGAAGGCCACAGAGTGGTCCAAATATCCACTTGCAGATCCTACAAAAAGAGTGTTTCAAAACTGAACTATCAAAGGAAGTTTCAACTCTCGGATTTGAACGCAAGCATCACAAAGAATTTTCTGAGAATGCTTCCGTTTAGTGAGGTGCAGTTATCCCATTTCCAACGAAATCCTCAGACAGGTCCAAATATCCACTTGCAGATGCCACAAAAAGTGTGTTTCAAACCGGCTCCATCCAAAGGAATGTTCAGCTCTGTGAGTTCAACTCAATGATCCAAAAGAATTCTCTGAGAATGCTACTGTCTTGTTTTTATATGAAGTTATTTCCTTTTCTATGAGAGTCCTCAAAGAGGTCCAAATATCCACTTGCAGTTTCTAGAAAAAGAGTGATTCAAACCTGAACTATCAAAGAAATGTTCAACACTGTAAGTTGAATGCAAATATCACGAAGGAAGTTCTGAGAATGCTTCTGTTTAGTGGGTTGCGGTTTATCCCGTTTCCAACGAAATCCTCAGAGAGGTCCAAATATCCACTTGCAGTTTCTACAAAAAGAGTGTTTCAGACCTGAACTATCAAAGAAAGTTTCAACACAGTGAGTTGAATGCAAACATCACGAAGAAGGTTCTGAGAATGCTTCTTTTTAGTTAGGTGCGGTTTATCCCTTTTCCAACGACATCCTCAGAGAGGTCCAAATATCCACTTGCAGTTTCTACAAAAAGAGTGTTTCAAACCTGAACTGTCAAAGAAAGGTTAAACACTGTGAGGTGAATGCAAACCTCACGAGGAAGGTTCTGAGAATGCTTCTGTTTAGTTACGTGCGGTTTATCCCGTTTCCAACGAAATCCTCAAAGAGGTCCAAATTTCCACTTGTAGTTTCTACAAAAAGAATGTTTCAACCCTGAACTTTCCAAGGAAGGTTCAAATCTGGGGTTTGAACGCAAGCATCACAAAGAAGATTCTGAGACGGCTTCTGTTTAGTTAGCTGAAATTATCCCGTTTCCAACGAAACCCTCAGAGAGGTCCAAATATCCACTTGCAGTTTCTACAAAAAGAGTGTTTCAAACCTGAACTATCAAAGAAAGGTTCAACACTGTGAGTTGAATACAAACTTCACGAAGAAAGTTCTGAGAATGCTTCAGTTTAGTGAGGTGTGGTTTTTCCCGTTTCCAATGAAATCCTCAGAGGGGTCAAATTATCCACTTGCAGTTTCTACAAAAAGAGTGTTTCAAACCTGAACTATCAAAGAATGGTTCAACACTGTGAGTTGAATGCGAACATCTCGAAGAAGGTTCTGAGAATGCTACTGTCTAGCTTTTACATGAAGTTATTTCCTTTACTACCTTGGGCCTCAAAGCGCTCCATATCACCACTTGCAGATTCTACAAAAAGAGAGTTTCCAAACTGCTCTGTCAAAGGGAATGTTCCACTCTGTGACTTGAATGCAATCATCCCAAAGTAGTTTCTGAGAATGCTTCTATCTAGTTTCTATGGGAAGATATTTTCTCTTCCACAACAGGCCTCAAAGCCCTCCAAATGTCCACTTGCAGATTCTAGAAAAAGAGTGTTTCAAAGCTTCTCTCTCATAAGGAAAGTTCAACTCTGTGAGTTGAATGCAAACATCACAAAGAAGTTTCTGAGAATGCTTCTGTTTAGCTTTTCTGTGAAGAGTATCCCGTTTCCAACGAAATCTTCAAAGCGGTCCAAATATCCACTTGTAGATTCCACAGAAAGGGTGTTTGGATACTGCTGTTTGAAAAGGAACCTTCAACTCTGTGAGGTGAATGCAATCATCACAAAGAAGTTTCTGACAATGCTTCTCTCTCGTTTCTATGTGACGATATTCCGTTTCCCACCGCAGGCCTGAAAGCTCTCCAAATGTCCACTTGCAGACACTACGAAAAGAATGTTTCAGAACTGCTCTATGAAAAGCAGTGTGAAACTCTGTGAGTTGAACACCAACATCACAGAGAAGTTTCACAGAATGCTTCTGTTTAGTTTTTATGTGAAGATATTCCCGTTTCCAAAGAAACCTTCACAGAGGTCCACATATCCACTTGCAGATTCCACAGAAAGAGAGTTTCAAAACTGCTGTCTCCATAGGAGTGTTCAAGTCTGTGAGTTGAATGCAATCATCACAGAGAAGTTTCCGAGAAGGCTTCCGTCTAGATTTTATGTGAAGATATACGCGTTTCGAACGAAGGCCACAGAGTGGTCCAAATATCCACTTGCAGATCCTACAAAAAGAGTGTTTCAAAACTGAACTATCAAAGGAAGTTTCAACTCTCGGATTTGAACGCAAGCATCACAAAGAAGTTTCTGAGAATGCTTCCGTTTAGTGAGGTGCAGTTATCCCATTTCCAACGAAATCCTCAGACAGGTCCAAATATCCACTTGCAGAAGCTACAAAAAGTGTGTTTCAAACCGGCTCCATCCAAAGGAATGTTCAGCTCTGTGAGTTCAACTCAATGATCCAAAAGAATTCTCTGAGAATGCTACTGTCTTGTTTTTATATGAAGTTATTCCCTTTACTATGAGAGTCCTCAAAGAGGTCCAAATATCCACTTGCAGTTTCTAGAAAAAGAGTGATTCAAACCTGAACTATCAAAGAAATGTTCAACACTGTAAGTTGAATGCAAATATCACGAAGGAAGTTCTGAGAATGCTTCTGTTTAGTGGGTTGCGGTTTATCCCGTTTCCAACGAAATCCTCAGAGAGGTCCAAATATCCACTTGCAGTTTCTACAAAAAGAGTGTTTCAGACCTGAACTATCAAAGAAAGTTTCAACACAGTGAGTTGAATGCAAACATCACGAAGAAGGTTCTGAGAATGCTTCTTTTTAGTTAGGTGCGGTTTATCCCTTTTCCAACGACATCCTCAGAGAGGTCCAAATATCCACTTGCAGTTTCTACAAAAAGAGTGTTTCAAACCTGAACTGTCAAAGAAAGGTTAAACACTGTGAGGTGAATGCAAACCTCACGAGGAAGGTTCTGAGAATGCTTCTGTTTAGTTACGTGCGGTTTATCCCGTTTCCAACGAAATCCTCAAAGAGGTCCAAATTTCCACTTGTAGTTTCTACAAAAAGAATGTTTCAACCCTGAACTTTCCAAGGAAGGTTCAAATCTGGGGTTTGAACGCAAGCATCACAAAGAAGATTCTGAGACGGCTTCTGTTTAGTTAGCTGAAATTATCCCGTTTCCAACGAAACCCTCAGAGAGGTCCAAATATCCACTTGCAGTTTCTACAAAAAGAGTGTTTCAAACCTGAACTATCAAAGAAAGGTTCAACACTGTGAGTTGAATACAAACTTCACGAAGAAAGTTCTGAGAATGCTTCAGTTTAGTGAGGTGTGGTTTTTCCCGTTTCCAATGAAATCCTCAGAGGGGTCAAATTATCCACTTGCAGTTTCTACAAAAAGAGTGTTTCAAACCTGAACTATCAAAGAATGGTTCAACACTGTGAGTTGAATGCGAACATCTCGAAGAAGGTTCTGAGAATGCTACTGTCTAGCTTTTACATGAAGTTATTTCCTTTACTACCTTGGGCCTCAGAGCACTCCATATCACCACTTGCAGATTCTACAAAAAGAGAGTTTCCAAACTGCTCTGTCAAAGGGAATGTTCCACTCTGTGACTTGAATGCAATCATCCCAAAGTAGTTTCTGAGAATGCTTCTATCTAGTTTCTACGGGAAGATATTTCCTTTTCCACCACAGGCCTCAAAGCCCTCCAAATGTCCACTTGCAGATTCTAGAAAAAGAGTGTTTCAAAGCTTCCCTCTCATAAGGAAAGTTCAACTCTGTGAGTTGAATGCAAACATCACAAAGAAGTTTCTGAGAATGCTTCTGTTTAGCTTTTCTGTGAAGAGTATCCCGTTTCCAACGAAATCTTCAAAGCGGTCCAAATATCCACTTGCAGATTCCACAGAAAGAGTGTTTGGAAACTGCTGTTTGAAAAGGAACCTTCAACTCTGTGAGGTGAATGCAATCATCACAAAGAAGTTTCTGACAATGCTTCTCTCTCGTTTCTATGTGACGATAATTCGTTTTCCACCACATGCCTGAAAGCTCTCCAAATGTCCACTTGCAGACACTACGAAAAGAATGTTTCAGAACTGCTCTATGAAAAGCAGTGTGAAACTCTGTGAGTTGAACACCAACATCACAGAGAAGTTTCAGAGAATGCTTCTGTTTAGTTTTTATGTGAAGATATTCCCGTTTCCAAAGAAATCTTCAAAGAGGTCCACATATCCACTTGCAGATTCCACAGAAAGAGAGTTTCAAAACCGCTGTCTCCATAGGAGTGTTCAGCTCTGTGAGTTGAATGCAATCATCACAGAGAAGTTTCTGAGAAGGCTTCCGTCTAGATTTTAAGTGACGATATACGCGTTTTGAACGAAGGCCACAGAGTGGTCCAAATATCCACTTGCAGATCCTACAAAAAGAGTGTTTCAAACCTGAACTGTCAAAGGAAGGTTCAACTCTGGGATTTGAACGCAAACATCACAAAGAAGTTTCTGAGAATGCTTCCGTTTAGTTAGGTGCAGTTATCCCGTTTCCAACGAAATCCTCAGACAGGTCCAAATATCCACTTGCAGATGCTACAAAAAGTGTGTTTCAAACCCGCTCCATCCAAAGGAATGTTCAGCTCTGTGACTTCAACTCAATGATCCCAAAGAATTTTCTGAGAATGCTTCTGTCTTGTTTTTATATGAAGTTATTTCCTTTACTACGAGAGTCCTCAAAGAGTTCCAAATATCCACTTGCAGTTTCTACAAAAAGAGTGTTTCAAACCTGAACTATCAAAGAAAGGTTCAACACTGTGAGTTGAATGCAAACATCACGAAGAAAGTTCTGAGAATGCTTCTGTTTAGTGAGGTGCGGTTTATCCCGTTTCCAACGAAATCCTCAGAGAGGTCCAAATATCCACTTGCAGTTCCTACAAAAAGAGTGTTTCAACCCTGAACTTTCCAAGGAAGGTTCAAATCTGGGATTTGAACGCAAGCATCACAAAGAAGATTCTGAGACTGCTTCTGTTTAGTTAGCTGAAATTATCCCGTTTCCAACGAAATCCTCAGAGAGGTCCAAATATCCACTTGCAGTTTCTACAAAAAGAGTGTTTCAAACCTGAACTATCAAAGAAAGGTTCAACACTGTGAGTTGAATACCAACATCACGAAGAGAGTTCTGAGAATGCTTCCGTTTAGTGAGGTGCGGTTTTTCCCGTTTCCAACGAAATCCTCAGAGGGGTCAAATTATCCACTTGCAGTTTCTACAAAAAGAGTGTTTCAAACCTGAACTATCAAAGAATGGTTCAACACTGTGAGTTGAATGCAAACATCTCGAAGAAGGTTCTGAGAATGCTACTGTCTAGGTTTTACATGAAGTTATTTCCTTTACTACCATGGGCCTCCAAGCGGTCCATATCTCCACTTGCAGATTCTACAAAAAGAGAGTTTCCAAACTGCTCTGTCAAAGGGAATGTTCCACTCTGTGACTTGAATGCAATCATCCCAAAGTAGTTTCTGAGAATGCTTCTATCTAGTTTCTACGGGAAGATATTTCCTTTTCCACCACAGGCCTCAAAGCCCTCCAAATGTCCACTTGCAGATTCTAGAAAAAGAGTGTTTCAAAGCTTCCCTCTCATAAGGAAAGTTCAACTCTGTGAGTTGAATGCAAACATCACAAAGAAGTTTCTGAGAATGCTTCTGTTTAGCTTTTCTGTGAAGAGTATCCCGTTTCCAACGAAATCTTCAAAGCGGTCCAAATATCCACTTGCAGATTCCACAGAAAGAGTGTTTGGAAACTGCTGTTTGAAAAGGAACCTTCAACTCTGTGAGGTGAATGCAATCATCACAAAGAAGTTTCTGACAATGCTTCTCTCTGGTTTCTATGTGACGATAATTCGTTTTCCACCACATGCCTGAAAGCTCTCCAAATGTCCACTTGCAGACACTACGAAAAGAATGTTTCAGAACTGCTCTATGAAAAGCAGTGTGAAACTCTGTGAGTTGAACACCAACATCACAGAGAAGTTTCAGAGAATGCTTCTGTTTAGTTTTTATGTGAAGATATTCCCGTTTCCAAAGAAATCTTCAAAGAGGTCCACATATCCACTTGCAGATTCCACAGAAAGAGAGTTTCAAAACTGCTGTCTCCATAGGAGTGTTCAGCTCTGTGAGTTGAATGCAATCATCACAGAGAAGTTTCTGAGAAGGCTTCCGTCTAGATTTTAAGTGACGATATACGCGTTTCGAACGAAGGCCACAGAGTGGTCCAAATATCCACTTGCAGATCCTACAAAAAGAGTGTTTCAAACCTGAACTGTCAAAGGAAGGTTCAACTCTGGGATTTGAACGCAAACATCACAAAGAAGTTTCTGAGAATGCTTCCATTTAGTTAGGTGCAGTTATCCCGTTTCCAACGAAATCCTCAGACAGGTCCAAATATCCACTTGCAGATGCTACAAAAAGTGTGTTTCAAACCCGCTCCATCCAAAGGAATGTTCAGCTCTGTGACTTCAACTCAATGATCCCAAAGAATTTTCTGAGAATGCTTCTGTCTTGTTTTTATATGAAGTTATTTCCTTTACTACGAGAGTCCTCAAAGAGGTCCAAATATCCACTTGCAGTTTCTACAAAAAGAGTGTTTCAAACCTGAACTATCAAAGAAAGGTTCAACACTGTGAGTTGAATGCAAACATCACGAAGAAAGTTCTGAGAATGCTTCTGTTTAGTGAGGTGCGGTTTATCCCGTTTCCAACGAAATCCTCAGAGAGGTCCAAATATCCACTTGCAGATGCTACAAAAAGTGTGTTTCAAACCCACTCCATCCAAAGGAATGTTCAGCTCTGTGAGTTCAACTCAATGATCCCAAAGAATTTTCTGAGAATGCTTCTGTCTTGTTTTTATATGAAGTTATTTCCTTTACTACGAGAGTCCTCAAAGAGGTCCAAATATCCACTTGCAGTTTCTACAAAAAGAGTGTTTCAAACCTGAACTATCAAAGAAAGGTTCAACACTGTGAGTTGAATGCAAACATCACGAAGAAAGTTCTGAGAATGCTTCTGTTTAGTGAGGTGCGGTTTATCCCGTTTCTAACGAAATCCTCAGAGAGGTCCAAATATCCACTTGCAGTTTCTACAAAAAGAGTGTTTCAACCCTGAACTTTCCAAGGAAGGTTCAAATCTGGGATTTGAACGCAAGCATCACAAAGAAGATTCTGAGACTGCTTCTGTTTAGTTAGCTGAAATTATCCCGTTTCCAACGAAATCCTCAGAGAGGTCCAAATATCCACTTGCAGTTTCTACAAAAAGAGTGTTTCAAACCTGAACTATCAAAGAAAGGTTCAACACTGTGAGTTGAATACAAACATCACGAAGAAAGTTCTGAGAATGCTTCAGTTTAGTGAGGTGCGGTTTTTCCCGTTTCCAACGAAATCCTCAGAGGGGTCAAATTATCCACTTGCAGTTTCTACAAAAAGAGTGTTTCAAACCTGAACTATCAAAGAATGGTTCAACACTGTGAGTTGAATGCAAACATCTCGAAGAAGGTTCTGAGAATGCTACTGTCTAGCTTTTACATGAAGTTATTTCCTTTACTACCATGGGCCTCCAAGCGGTCCATATCTCCACTTGCAGATTCTACAAAAAGAGAGTTTCCAAACTGCTCTGTCAAAGGGAATGTTCCACTCTGTGACTTGAATGCAATCATCCCAAAGTAGTTTCTGAGAATGCTTCTATCTAGTTTCTACGGGAAGATATTTCCTTTTCCACCACAGGCCTCAAAGCCCTCCAAATGTCCACTTGCAGATTCTAGAAAAAGAGTGTTTCAAAGCTTCCCTCTCATAAGGAAAGTTCAACTCTGTGAGTTGAATGCAAACATCACAAAGAAGTTTCTGAGAATGCTTCTGTTTAGCTTTTCTGTGAAGAGTATCCCGTTTCCAACGAAATCTTCAAAGCGGTCCAAATATCCACTTGCAGATTCCACAGAAAGAGTGTTTGGAAACTGCTGTTTGAAAAGGAACCTTCAACTCTGTGAGGTGAATGCAATCATCACAAAGAAGTTTCTGACAATGCTTCTCTCTGGTTTCTATGTGACGATAATTCGTTTTCCACCACATGCCTGAAAGCTCTCCAAATGTCCACTTGCAGACACTACGAAAAGAATGTTTCAGAACTGCTCTATGAAAAGCAGTGTGAAACTCTGTGAGTTGAACACCAACATCACAGAGAAGTTTCAGAGAATGCTTCTGTTTAGTTTTTATGTGAAGATATTCCCGTTTCCAAAGAAATCTTCAAAGAGGTCCACATATCCACTTGCAGATTCCACAGAAAGAGAGTTTCAAAACTGCTGTCTCCATAGGAGTGTTCAGCTCTGTGAGTTGAATGCAATCATCACAGAGAAGTTTCTGAGAAGGCTTCCGTCTAGATTTTAAGTGACGATATACGCGTTTCGAACGAAGGCCACAGAGTGGTCCAAATATCCACTTGCAGATCCTACAAAAAGAGTGTTTCAAACCTGAACTGTCAAAGGAAGGTTCAACTCTGGGATTTGAACGCAAACATCACAAAGAAGTTTCTGAGAATGCTTCCGTTTAGTTAGGTGCAGTTATCCCGTTTCCAACGAAATCCTCAGACAGGTCCAAATATCCACTTGCAGATGCTACAAAAAGTGTGTTTCAAACCCGCTCCATCCAAAGGAATGTTCAGCTCTGTGACTTCAACTCAATGATCCCAAAGAATTTTCTGAGAATGCTTCTGTCTTGTTTTTATATGAAGTTATTTCCTTTACTACGAGAGTCCTCAAAGAGTTCCAAATATCCACTTGCAGTTTCTACAAAAAGAGTGTTTCAAACCTGAACTATCAAAGAAAGGTTCAACACTGTGAGTTGAATGCAAACATCACGAAGAAAGTTCTGAGAATGCTTCTGTTTAGTGAGGTGCGGTTTATCCCGTTTCCAACGAAATCCTCAGAGAGGTCCAAATATCCACTTGCAGATGCTACAAAAAGTGTGTTTCAAACCCGCTCCATCCAAAGGAATGTTCAGCTCTGTGAGTTCAACTCAATGATCCCAAAGAATTTTCTGAGAATGCTTCTGTCTTGTTTTTATATGAAGTTATTTCCTTTACTACGAGAGTCCTCAAAGAGGTCCAAATATCCACTTGCAGTTTCTACAAAAAGAGTGTTTCAAACCTGAACTATCAAAGAAAGGTTCAACACTGTGAGTTGAATGCAAACATCACGAAGAAAGTTCTGAGAATGCTTCTGTTTAGTGAGGTGCGGTTTATCCCGTTTCCAACGAAATCCTCAGAGAGGTCCAAATATCCACTTGCAGTTTCTACAAAAAGAGTGTTTCAACCCTGAACTTTCCAAGGAAGGTTCAAATCTGGGATTTGAACGCAAGCATCACAAAGAAGATTCTGAGACTGCTTCTGTTTAGTTAGCTGAAATTATCCCGTTTCCAACGAAATCCTCAGAGAGGTCCAAATATCCACTTGCAGTTTCTACAAAAAGAGTGTTTCAAACCTGAACTATCAAAGAAAGGTTCAACACTGTGAGTTGAATACAAACATCACGAAGAAAGTTCTGAGAATGCTTCAGTTTAGTGAGGTGCGGTTTTTCCCGTTTCCAACGAAATCCTCAGAGGGGTCAAATTATCCACTTGCAGTTTCTACAAAAAGAGTGTTTCAAACCTGAACTATCAAAGAATGGTTCAACACTGTGAGTTGAATGCAAACATCTCGAAGAAGGTTCTGAGAATGCTACTGTCTAGGTTTTACATGAAGTTATTTCCTTTACTACCATGGGCCTCCAAGCGGTCCATATCTCCACTTGCAGATTCTACAAAAAGAGAGTTTCCAAACTGCTCTGTCAAAGGGAATGTTCCACTCTGTGACTTGAATGCAATCATCCCAAAGTAGTTTCTGAGAATGCTTCTATCTAGTTTCTACGGGAAGATATTTCCTTTTCCACCACAGGCCTCAAAGCCCTCCAAATGTCCACTTGCAGATTCTAGAAAAAGAGTGTTTCAAAGCTTCCCTCTCATAAGGAAAGTTCAACTCTGTGAGTTGAATGCAAACATCACAAAGAAGTTTCTGAGAATGCTTCTGTTTAGCTTTTCTGTGAAGAGTATCCCGTTTCCAACGAAATCTTCAAAGCGGTCCAAATATCCACTTGCAGATTCCACAGAAAGAGTGTTTGGAAACTGCTGTTTGAAAAGGAACCTTCAACTCTGTGAGGTGAATGCAATCATCACAAAGAAGTTTCTGACAATGCTTCTCTCTGGTTTCTATGTGACGATAATTCGTTTTCCACCACATGCCTGAAAGCTCTCCAAATGTCCACTTGCAGACACTACGAAAAGAATGTTTCAGAACTGCTCTATGAAAAGCAGTGTGAAACTCTGTGAGTTGAACACCAACATCACAGAGAAGTTTCAGAGAATGCTTCTGTTTAGTTTTTATGTGAAGATATTCCCGTTTCCAAAGAAATCTTCAAAGAGGTCCACATATCCACTTGCAGATTCCACAGAAAGAGAGTTTCAAAACTGCTGTCTCCATAGGAGTGTTCAGCTCTGTGAGTTGAATGCAATCATCACAGAGAAGTTTCTGAGAAGGCTTCCGTCTAGATTTTAAGTGACGATATACGCGTTTCGAACGAAGGCCACAGAGTGGTCCAAATATCCACTTGCAGATCCTACAAAAAGAGTGTTTCAAACCTGAACTGTCAAAGGAAGGTTCAACTCTGGGATTTGAACGCAAACATCACAAAGAAGTTTCTGAGAATGCTTCCGTTTAGTTAGGTGCAGTTATCCCGTTTCCAACGAAATCTTCAGACAGGTCCAAATATCCACTTGCAGATGCTACAAAAAGTGTGTTTCAAACCCGCTCCATCCAAAGGAATGTTCAGCTCTGTGACTTCAACTCAATGATCCCAAAGAATTTTCTGAGAATGCTTCTGTCTTGTTTTTATATGAAGTTATTTCCTTTACTACGAGAGTCCTCAAAGAGGTCCAAATATCCACTTGCAGTTTCTACAAAAAGAGTGTTTCAAACCTGAACTATCAAAGAAAGGTTCAACACTGTGAGTTGAATGCAAACATCACGAAGAAAGTTCTGAGAATGCTTCTGTTTAGTGAGGTGCGGTTTATCCCGTTTCCAACGAAATCCTCAGAGAGGTCCAAATATCCACTTGCAGTTTCTACAAAAAGAGTGTTTCTACCCTGAACTTTCCAAGGAAGGTTCAAATCTGGGATTTGAACGCAAGCATCACAAAGAAGATTCTGAGACTGCTTCTGTTTAGTTAGCTGAAATTATCCCGTTTCCAACGAAATCCTCAGAGAGGTCCAAATATCCACTTGCAGTTTCTACAAAAAGAGTGTTTCAAACCTGAACTATCAAAGAAAGGTTCAACACTGTGAGTTGAATACAAACATCACGAAGAAAGTTCTGAGAATGCTTCAGTTTAGTGAGGTGCGGTTTTTCCCGTTTCCAACGAAATCCTCAGAGGGGTCAAATTATCCACTTGCAGTTTCTACAAAAAGAGTGTTTCAAACCTGAACTATCAAAGAATGGTTCAACACTGTGAGTTGAATGCAAACATCTCGAAGAAGGTTCTGAGAATGCTACTGTCTAGCTTTTACATGAAGTTATTTCCTTTACTACCATGGGCCTCCAAGCGGTCCATATCTCCACTTGCAGATTCTACAAAAAGAGAGTTTCCAAACTGCTCTGTCAAAGGGAATGTTCCACTCTGTGACTTGAATGCAATCATCCCAAAGTAGTTTCTGAGAATGCTTCTATCTAGTTTCTACGGGAAGATATTTCCTTTTCCACCACAGGCCTCAAAGCCCTCCAAATGTCCACTTGCAGATTCTAGAAAAAGAGTGTTTCAAAGCTTCCCTCTCATAAGGAAAGTTCAACTCTGTGAGTTGAATGCAAACATCACAAAGAAGTTTCTGAGAATGCTTCTGTTTAGCTTTTCTGTGAAGAGTATCCCGTTTCCAACGAAATCTTCAAAGCGGTCCAAATATCCACTTGCAGATTCCACAGAAAGAGTGTTTGGAAACTGCTGTTTGAAAAGGAACCTTCAACTCTGTGAGGTGAATGCAATCATCACAAAGAAGTTTCTGACAATGCTTCTCTCTGGTTTCTATGTGACGATAATTCGTTTTCCACCACATGCCTGAAAGCTCTCCAAATGTCCACTTGCAGACACTACGAAAAGAATGTTTCAGAACTGCTCTATGAAAAGCAGTGTGAAACTCTGTGAGTTGAACACCAACATCACAGAGAAGTTTCAGAGAATGCTTCTGTTTAGTTTTTATGTGAAGATATTCCCGTTTCCAAAGAAATCTTCAAAGAGGTCCACATATCCACTTGCAGATTCCACAGAAAGAGAGTTTCAAAACTGCTGTCTCCATAGGAGTGTTCAGCTCTGTGAGTTGAATGCAATCATCACAGAGAAGTTTCTGAGAAGGCTTCCGTCTAGATTTTAAGTGACGATATACGCGTTTCGAACGAAGGCCACAGAGTGGTCCAAATATCCACTTGCAGATCCTACAAAAAGAGTGTTTCAAACCTGAACTGTCAAAGGAAGGTTCAACTCTGGGATTTGAACGCAAACATCACAAAGAAGTTTCTGAGAATGCTTCCGTTTAGTTAGGTGCAGTTATCCCGTTTCCAACGAAATCCTCAGACAGGTCCAAATATCCACTTGCAGATGCTACAAAAAGTGTGTTTCAAACCCGCTCCATCCAAAGGAATGTTCAGCTCTGTGACTTCAACTCAATGATCCCAAAGAATTTTCTGAGAATGCTTCTGTCTTGTTTTTATATGAAGTTATTTCCTTTACTACGAGAGTCCTCAAAGAGGTCCAAATATCCACTTGCAGTTTCTACAAAAAGAGTGTTTCAAACCTGAACTATCAAAGAAAGGTTCAACACTGTGAGTTGAATGCAAACATCATGAAGAAAGTTCTGAGAATGCTTCTGTTTAGTGAGGTGCGGTTTATCCCGTTTCCAACGAAATCCTCAGAGAGGTCCAAATATCCACTTGCAGTTTCTACAAAAAGAGTGTTTCAACCCTGAACTTTCCAAGGAAGGTTCAAATCTGGGATTTGAATGCAAGCATCACAAAGAAGATTCTGAGACTGCTTCTGTTTAGTTAGCTGAAATTATCCCGTTTCCAACGAAATCCTCAGAGAGGTCCAAATATCCACTTGCAGTTTCTACAAAAAGAGCGTTTCAAACCTGAACTATCAAAGAAAGGTTCAACACTGTGAGTTGAATACAAACATCACGAAGAAAGTTCTGAGAATGCTTCAGTTTAGTGAGGTGCGGTTTTTCCCGTTTCCAACGAAATCCTCAGAGGGGTCAAATTATCCACTTGCAGTTTCTACAAAAAGAGTGTTTCAAACCTGAACTATCAAAGAATGGTTCAACACTGTGAGTTGAATGCAAACATCTCGAAGAAGGTTCTGAGAATGCTACTGTCTAGGTTTTACATGAAGTTATTTCCTTTACTACCATGGGCCTCCAAGCGGTCCATATCTCCACTTGCAGATTCTACAAAAAGAGAGTTTCCAAACTGCTCTGTCAAAGGGAATGTTCCACTCTGTGACTTGAATGCAATCATCCCAAAGTAGTTTCTGAGAATGCTTCTATCTAGTTTCTATGGGAAGATATTTCCTTTTCCACCACAGGCCTCAAAGCCCTCCAAATGTCCACTTGCAGATTCTAGAAAAAGAGTGTTTCAAAGCTTCCCTCTCATAAGGAAAGTTCAACTCTGTGAGTTGAATGCAAACATCACAAAGAAGTTTCTGAGAATGCTTCTGTTTAGCTTTTCTGTGAAGAGTATCCCGTTTCCAACGAAATCTTCAAAGCGGTCCAAATATCCACTTGCAGATTCCACAGAAAGAGTGTTTGGAAACTGCTGTTTGAAAAGGAACCTTCAACTCTGTGAGGTGAATGCAATCATCACAAAGAAGTTTCTGACAATGCTTCTCTCTGGTTTCTATGTGACGATAATTCGTTTTCCACCACATGCCTGAAAGCTCTCCAAATGTCCACTTGCAGACACTACGAAAAGAATGTTTCAGAACTGCTCTATGAAAAGCAGTGTGAAACTCTGTGAGTTGAACACCAACATCACAGAGAAGTTTCAGAGAATGCTTCTGTTTAGTTTTTATGTGAAGATATTCCCGTTTCCAAAGAAATCTTCAAAGAGGTCCACATATCCACTTGCAGATTCCACAGAAAGAGAGTTTCAAAACTGCTGTCTCCATAGGAGTGTTCAGCTCTGTGAGTTGAATGCAATCATCACAGAGAAGTTTCTGAGAAGGCTTCCGTCTAGATTTTAAGTGACGATATACGCGTTTCGAACGAAGGCCACAGAGTGGTCCAAATATCCACTTGCAGATCCTACAAAAAGAGTGTTTCAAACCTGAACTGTCAAAGGAAGGTTCAACTCTGGGATTTGAACGGAAACATCACGAAGAAAGTTCTGAGAATGCTTCCGTTTAGTTAGGTGCAGTTATCCCGTTTCCAACGAAATCCTCAGACAGGTCCAAATATCCACTTGCAGATGCTACAAAAAGTGTGTTTCAAACCCGCTCCATCCAAAGGAATGTTCAGCTCTGTGACTTCAACTGAATGATCCCAAAGAATTTTCTGAGAATGCTTCTGTCTTGTTTTTATATGAAGTTATTTCCTTTACTACGAGAGTCCTCAAAGAGGTCCAAATATCCACTTGCAGTTTCTACAAAAAGAGTGTTTCAAACCTGAACTATCAAAGAAAGGTTCAACACTGTGAGTTGAATGCAAACATCACGAAGAAAGTTCTGAGAATGCTTCTGTTTAGTGAGGTGCGGTTTATCCCGTTTCCAACGAAATCCTCAGAGAGGTCCAAATATCCACTTGCAGATGCTACAAAAAGTGTGTTTCAAACCCGCTCCATCCAAAGGAATGTTCAGCTCTGTGAGTTCAACTCAATGATCCCAAAGAATTTTCTGAGAATGCTTCTGTCTTGTTTTTATATGAAGTTATTTCCTTTACTACGAGAGTCCTCAAAGAGGTCCAAATATCCACTTGCAGTTTCTACAAAAAGAGTGTTTCAACCCTGAACTTTCCAAGGAAGGTTCAAATCTGGGATTTGAACGCAAGCATCACAAAGAAGATTCTGAGACTGCTTCTGTTTAGTTAGCTGAAATTATCCCGTTTCCAACGAAATCCTCAGAGAGGTCCAAATATCCACTTGCAGTTTCTACAAAAAGAGTGTTTCAAACCTGAACTATCAAAGAAAGGTTCAACACTGTGAGTTGAATACAAACATCACGAAGAAAGTTCTGAGAATGCTTCAGTTTAGTGAGGTGCGGTTTTTCCCGTTTCCAACGAAATCCTCAGAGGGGTCAAATTATCCACTTGCAGTTTCTACAAAAAGAGTGTTTCAAACCTGAACTATCAAAGAATGGTTCAACACTGTGAGTTGAATGCAAACATCTCGAAGAAGGTTCTGAGAATGCTACTGTCTAGGTTTTACATGAAGTTATTTCCTTTACTACCATGGGCCTCCAAGCGGTCCATATCTCCACTTGCAGATTCTACAAAAAGAGAGTTTCCAAACTGCTCTGTCAAAGGGAATGTTCCACTCTGTGACTTGAATGCAATCATCCCAAAGTAGTTTCTGAGAATGCTTCTATCTAGTTTCTACGGGAAGATATTTCCTTTTCCACCACAGGCCTCAAAGCCCTCCAAATGTCCACTTGCAGATTCTAGAAAAAGAGTGTTTCAAAGCTTCCCTCTCATAAGGAAAGTTCAACTCTGTGAGTTGAATGCAAACATCACAAAGAAGTTTCTGAGAATGCTTCTGTTTAGCTTTTCTGTGAAGAGTATCCCGTTTCCAACGAAATCTTCAAAGCGGTCCAAATATCCACTTGCAGATTCCACAGAAAGAGTGTTTGGAAACTGCTGTTTGAAAAGGAACCTTCAACTCTGTGAGGTGAATGCAATCATCACAAAGAAGTTTCTGACAATGCTTCTCTCTGGTTTCTATGTGACGATAATTCGTTTTCCACCACATGCCTGAAAGCTCTCCAAATGTCCACTTGCAGACACTACGAAAAGAATGTTTCAGAACTGCTCTATGAAAAGCAGTGTGAAACTCTGTGAGTTGAACACCAACATCACAGAGAAGTTTCAGAGAATGCTTCTGTTTAGTTTTTATGTGAAGATATTCCCGTTTCCAAAGAAATCTTCAAAGAGGTCCACATATCCACTTGCAGATTCCACAGAAAGAGAGTTTCAAAACTGCTGTCTCCATAGGAGTGTTCAGCTCTGTGAGTTGAATGCAATCATCACAGAGAAGTTTCTGAGAAGGCTTCCGTCTAGATTTTAAGTGACGATATACGCGTTTCGAACGAAGGCCACAGAGTGGTCCAAATATCCACTTGCAGATCCTACAAAAAGAGTGTTTCAAACCTGAACTGTCAAAGGAAGGTTCAACTCTGGGATTTGAACGGAAACATCACGAAGAAAGTTCTGAGAATGCTTCCGTTTAGTTAGGTGCAGTTATCCCGTTTCCAACGAAATCCTCAGACAGGTCCAAATATCCACTTGCAGATGCTACAAAAAGTGTGTTTCAAACCCGCTCCATCCAAAGGAATGTTCAGCTCTGTGACTTCAACTCAATGATCCCAAAGAATTTTCTGAGAATGCTTCTGTCTTGTTTTTATATGAAGTTATTTCCTTTACTACGAGAGTCCTCAAAGAGGTCCAAATATCCACTTGCAGTTTCTACAAAAAGAGTGTTTCAAACCTGAACTATCAAAGAAAGGTTCAACACTGTGAGTTGAATGCAAACATCACGAAGAAAGTTCTGAGAATGCTTCTGTTTAGTGAGGTGCGGTTTATCCCGTTTCCAACGAAATCCTCAGAGAGGTCCAAATATCCACTTGCAGATGCTACAAAAAGTGTGTTTCAAACCCGCTCCATCCAAAGGAATGTTCAGCTCTGTGAGTTCAACTCAATGATCCCAAAGAATTTTCTGAGAATGCTTCTGTCTTGTTTTTATATGAAGTTATTTCCTTTACTACGAGAGTCCTCAAAGAGGTCCAAATATCCACTTGCAGTTTCTACAAAAAGAGTGTTTCAACCCTGAACTTTCCAAGGAAGGTTCAAATCTGGGATTTGAATGCAAGCATCACAAAGAAGATTCTGAGACTGCTTCTGTTTAGTTAGCTGAAATTATCCCGTTTCCAACGAAATCCTCAGAGAGGTCCAAATATCCACTTGCAGTTTCTACAAAAAGAGCGTTTCAAACCTGAACTATCAAAGAAAGGTTCAACACTGTGAGTTGAATACAAACATCACGAAGAAAGTTCTGAGAATGCTTCAGTTTAGTGAGGTGCGGTTTTTCCCGTTTCCAACGAAATCCTCAGAGGGGTCAAATTATCCACTTGCAGTTTCTACAAAAAGAGTGTTTCAAACCTGAACTATCAAAGAATGGTTCAACACTGTGAGTTGAATGCAAACATCTCGAAGAAGGTTCTGAGAATGCTACTGTCTAGGTTTTACATGAAGTTATTTCCTTTACTACCATGGGCCTCCAAGCGGTCCATATCTCCACTTGCAGATTCTACAAAAAGAGAGTTTCCAAACTGCTCTGTCAAAGGGAATGTTCCACTCTGTGACTTGAATGCAATCATCCCAAAGTAGTTTCTGAGAATGCTTCTATCTAGTTTCTATGGGAAGATATTTCCTTTTCCACCACAGGCCTCAAAGCCCTCCAAATGTCCACTTGCAGATTCTAGAAAAAGAGTGTTTCAAAGCTTCCCTCTCATAAGGAAAGTTCAACTCTGTGAGTTGAATGCAAACATCACAAAGAAGTTTCTGAGAATGCTTCTGTTTAGCTTTTCTGTGAAGAGTATCCCGTTTCCAACGAAATCTTCAAAGCGGTCCAAATATCCACTTGCAGATTCCACAGAAAGAGTGTTTGGAAACTGCTGTTTGAAAAGGAACCTTCAACTCTGTGAGGTGAATGCAATCATCACAAAGAAGTTTCTGACAATGCTTCTCTCTGGTTTCTATGTGACGATAATTCGTTTTCCACCACATGCCTGAAAGCTCTCCAAATGTCCACTTGCAGACACTACGAAAAGAATGTTTCAGAACTGCTCTATGAAAAGCAGTGTGAAACTCTGTGAGTTGAACACCAACATCACAGAGAAGTTTCAGAGAATGCTTCTGTTTAGTTTTTATGTGAAGATATTCCCGTTTCCAAAGAAATCTTCAAAGAGGTCCACATATCCACTTGCAGATTCCACAGAAAGAGAGTTTCAAAACTGCTGTCTCCATAGGAGTGTTCAGCTCTGTGAGTTGAATGCAATCATCACAGAGAAGTTTCTGAGAAGGCTTCCGTCTAGATTTTAAGTGACGATATACGCGTTTCGAACGAAGGCCACAGAGTGGTCCAAATATCCACTTGCAGATCCTACAAAAAGAGTGTTTCAAACCTGAACTGTCAAAGGAAGGTTCAACTCTGGGATTTGAACGCAAACATCACAAAGAAGTTTCTGAGAATGCTTCCGTTTAGTTAGGTGCAGTTATCCCGTTTCCAACGAAATCCTCAGACAGGTCCAAATATCCACTTGCAGATGCTACAAAAAGTGTGTTTCAAACCCGCTCCATCCAAAGGAATGTTCAGCTCTGTGACTTCAACTCAATGATCCCAAAGAATTTTCTGAGAATGCTTCTGTCTTGTTTTTATATGAAGTTATTTCCTTTACTACGAGAGTCCTCAAAGAGGTCCAAATATCCACTTGCAGTTTCTACAAAAAGAGTGTTTCAAACCTGAACTGTCAAAGGAAGGTTCAACTCTGGGATTTGAACGCAAACATCACAAAGAAGTTTCTGAGAATGCTTCCGTTTAGTTAGGTGCAGTTATCCCGTTTCCAACGAAATCCTCAGACAGGTCCAAATATCCACTTGCAGATGCTACAAAAAGTGTGTTTCAAACCCGCTCCATCCAAAGGAATGTTCAGCTCTGTGACTTCAACTCAATGATCCCAAAGAATTTTCTGAGAATGCTTCTGTCTTGTTTTTATATGAAGTTATTTCCTTTACTACGAGAGTCCTCAAAGAGGTCCAAATATCCACTTGCAGTTTCTACAAAAAGAGTGTTTCAAACCTGAACTATCAAAGAAAGGTTCAACACTGTGAGTTGAATGCAAACATCATGAAGAAAGTTCTGAGAATGCTTCTGTTTAGTGAGGTGCGGTTTATCCCGTTTCCAACGAAATCCTCAGAGAGGTCCAAATATCCACTTGCAGTTTCTACAAAAAGAGTGTTTCAACCCTGAACTTTCCAAGGAAGGTTCAAATCTGGGATTTGAATGCAAGCATCACAAAGAAGATTCTGAGACTGCTTCTGTTTAGTTAGCTGAAATTATCCCGTTTCCAACGAAATCCTCAGAGAGGTCCAAATATCCACTTGCAGTTTCTACAAAAAGAGCGTTTCAAACCTGAACTATCAAAGAAAGGTTCAACACTGTGAGTTGAATACAAACATCACGAAGAAAGTTCTGAGAATGCTTCAGTTTAGTGAGGTGCGGTTTTTCCCGTTTCCAACGAAATCCTCAGAGGGGTCAAATTATCCACTTGCAGTTTCTACAAAAAGAGTGTTTCAAACCTGAACTATCAAAGAATGGTTCAACACTGTGAGTTGAATGCAAACATCTCGAAGAAGGTTCTGAGAATGCTACTGTCTAGGTTTTACATGAAGTTATTTCCTTTACTACCATGGGCCTCCAAGCGGTCCATATCTCCACTTGCAGATTCTACAAAAAGAGAGTTTCCAAACTGCTCTGTCAAAGGGAATGTTCCACTCTGTGACTTGAATGCAATCATCCCAAAGTAGTTTCTGAGAATGCTTCTATCTAGTTTCTATGGGAAGATATTTCCTTTTCCACCACAGGCCTCAAAGCCCTCCAAATGTCCACTTGCAGATTCTAGAAAAAGAGTGTTTCAAAGCTTCCCTCTCATAAGGAAAGTTCAACTCTGTGAGTTGAATGCAAACATCACAAAGAAGTTTCTGAGAATGCTTCTGTTTAGCTTTTCTGTGAAGAGTATCCCGTTTCCAACGAAATCTTCAAAGCGGTCCAAATATCCACTTGCAGATTCCACAGAAAGAGTGTTTGGAAACTGCTGTTTGAAAAGGAACCTTCAACTCTGTGAGGTGAATGCAATCATCACAAAGAAGTTTCTGACAATGCTTCTCTCTGGTTTCTATGTGACGATAATTCGTTTTCCACCACATGCCTGAAAGCTCTCCAAATGTCCACTTGCAGACACTACGAAAAGAATGTTTCAGAACTGCTCTATGAAAAGCAGTGTGAAACTCTGTGAGTTGAACACCAACATCACAGAGAAGTTTCAGAGAATGCTTCTGTTTAGTTTTTATGTGAAGATATTCCCGTTTCCAAAGAAATCTTCAAAGAGGTCCACATATCCACTTGCAGATTCCACAGAAAGAGAGTTTCAAAACTGCTGTCTCCATAGGAGTGTTCAGCTCTGTGAGTTGAATGCAATCATCACAGAGAAGTTTCTGAGAAGGCTTCCGTCTAGATTTTAAGTGACGATATACGCGTTTCGAACGAAGGCCACAGAGTGGTCCAAATATCCACTTGCAGATCCTACAAAAAGAGTGTTTCAAACCTGAACTGTCAAAGGAAGGTTCAACTCTGGGATTTGAACGCAAACATCACAAAGAAGTTTCTGAGAATGCTTCCGTTTAGTTAGGTGCAGTTATCCCGTTTCCAACGAAATCCTCAGACAGGTCCAAATATCCACTTGCAGATGCTACAAAAAGTGTGTTTCAAACCCGCTCCATCCAAAGGAATGTTCAGCTCTGTGACTTCAACTCAATGATCCCAAAGAATTTTCTGAGAATGCTTCTGTCTTGTTTTTATATGAAGTTATTTCCTTTACTACGAGAGTCCTCAAAGAGGTCCAAATATCCACTTGCAGTTTCTACAAAAAGAGTGTTTCAAACCTGAACTATCAAAGAAAGGTTCAACACTGTGAGTTGAATGCAAACATCACGAAGAAAGTTCTGAGAATGCTTCTGTTTAGTGAGGTGCGGTTTATCCCGTTTCCAACGAAATCCTCAGAGAGGTCCAAATATCCACTTGCAGATGCTACAAAAAGTGTGTTTCAAACCCGCTCCATCCAAAGGAATGTTCAGCTCTGTGAGTTCAACTCAATGATCCCAAAGAATTTTCTGAGAATGCTTCTGTCTTGTTTTTATATGAAGTTATTTCCTTTACTACGAGAGTCCTCAAAGAGGTCCAAATATCCACTTGCAGTTTCTACAAAAAGAGTGTTTCAAACCTGAACTATCAAAGAAAGGTTCAACACTGTGAGTTGAATGCAAACATCACGAAGAAAGTTCTGAGAATGCTTCTGTTTAGTGAGGTGCGGTTTATCCCGTTTCCAACGAAATCCTCAGAGAGGTCCAAATATCCACTTGCAGTTTCTACAAAAAGAGTGTTTCAACCCTGAACTTTCCAAGGAAGGTTCAAATCTGGGATTTGAACGCAAGCATCACAAAGAAGATTCTGAGACTGCTTCTGTTTAGTTAGCTGAAATTATCCCGTTTCCAACGAAATCCTCAGAGAGGTCCAAATATCCACTTGCAGTTTCTACAAAAAGAGTGTTTCAAACCTGAACTATCAAAGAAAGGTTCAACACTGTGAGTTGAATACAAACATCACGAAGAAAGTTCTGAGAATGCTTCAGTTTAGTGAGGTGCGGTTTTTCCCGTTTCCAACGAAATCCTCAGAGGGGTCAAATTATCCACTTGCAGTTTCTACAAAAAGAGTGTTTCAAACCTGAACTATCAAAGAATGGTTCAACACTGTGAGTTGAATGCAAACATCTCGAAGAAGGTTCTGAGAATGCTACTGTCTAGGTTTTACATGAAGTTATTTCCTTTACTACCATGGGCCTCCAAGCGGTCCATATCTCCACTTGCAGATTCTACAAAAAGAGAGTTTCCAAACTGCTCTGTCAAAGGGAATGTTCCACTCTGTGACTTGAATGCAATCATCCCAAAGTAGTTTCTGAGAATGCTTCTATCTAGTTTCTACGGGAAGATATTTCCTTTTCCACCACAGGCCTCAAAGCCCTCCAAATGTCCACTTGCAGATTCTAGAAAAAGAGTGTTTCAAAGCTTCCCTCTCATAAGGAAAGTTCAACTCTGTGAGTTGAATGCAAACATCACAAAGAAGTTTCTGAGAATGCTTCTGTTTAGCTTTTCTGTGAAGAGTATCCCGTTTCCAACGAAATCTTCAAAGCGGTCCAAATATCCACTTGCAGATTCCACAGAAAGAGTGTTTGGAAACTGCTGTTTGAAAAGGAACCTTCAACTCTGTGAGGTGAATGCAATCATCACAAAGAAGTTTCTGACAATGCTTCTCTCTGGTTTCTATGTGACGATAATTCGTTTTCCACCACATGCCTGAAAGCTCTCCAAATGTCCACTTGCAGACACTACGAAAAGAATGTTTCAGAACTGCTCTATGAAAAGCAGTGTGAAACTCTGTGAGTTGAACACCAACATCACAGAGAAGTTTCAGAGAATGCTTCTGTTTAGTTTTTATGTGAAGATATTCCCGTTTCCAAAGAAATCTTCAAAGAGGTCCACATATCCACTTGCAGATTCCACAGAAAGAGAGTTTCAAAACTGCTGTCTCCATAGGAGTGTTCAGCTCTGTGAGTTGAATGCAATCATCACAGAGAAGTTTCTGAGAAGGCTTCCGTCTAGATTTTAAGTGACGATATACGCGTTTCGAACGAAGGCCACAGAGTGGTCCAAATATCCACTTGCAGATCCTACAAAAAGAGTGTTTCAAACCTGAACTGTCAAAGGAAGGTTCAACTCTGGGATTTGAACGCAAACATCACAAAGAAGTTTCTGAGAATGCTTCCGTTTAGTTAGGTGCAGTTATCCCGTTTCCAACGAAATCCTCAGACAGGTCCAAATATCCACTTGCAGATGCTACAAAAAGTGTGTTTCAAACCCGCTCCATCCAAAGGAATGTTCAGCTCTGTGACTTCAACTCAATGATCCCAAAGAATTTTCTGAGAATGCTTCTGTCTTGTTTTTATATGAAGTTATTTCCTTTACTACGAGAGTCCTCAAAGAGGTCCAAATATCCACTTGCAGTTTCTACAAAAAGAGTGTTTCAAACCTGAACTATCAAAGAAAGGTTCAACACTGTGAGTTGAATGCAAACATCATGAAGAAAGTTCTGAGAATGCTTCTGTTTAGTGAGGTGCGGTTTATCCCGTTTCCAACGAAATCCTCAGAGAGGTCCAAATATCCACTTGCAGTTTCTACAAAAAGAGTGTTTCAACCCTGAACTTTCCAAGGAAGGTTCAAATCTGGGATTTGAATGCAAGCATCACAAAGAAGATTCTGAGACTGCTTCTGTTTAGTTAGCTGAAATTATCCCGTTTCCAACGAAATCCTCAGAGAGGTCCAAATATCCACTTGCAGTTTCTACAAAAAGAGCGTTTCAAACCTGAACTATCAAAGAAAGGTTCAACACTGTGAGTTGAATACAAACATCACGAAGAAAGTTCTGAGAATGCTTCAGTTTAGTGAGGTGCGGTTTTTCCCGTTTCCAACGAAATCCTCAGAGGGGTCAAATTATCCACTTGCAGTTTCTACAAAAAGAGTGTTTCAAACCTGAACTATCAAAGAATGGTTCAACACTGTGAGTTGAATGCAAACATCTCGAAGAAGGTTCTGAGAATGCTACTGTCTAGGTTTTACATGAAGTTATTTCCTTTACTACCATGGGCCTCCAAGCGGTCCATATCTCCACTTGCAGATTCTACAAAAAGAGAGTTTCCAAACTGCTCTGTCAAAGGGAATGTTCCACTCTGTGACTTGAATGCAATCATCCCAAAGTAGTTTCTGAGAATGCTTCTATCTAGTTTCTATGGGAAGATATTTCCTTTTCCACCACAGGCCTCAAAGCCCTCCAAATGTCCACTTGCAGATTCTAGAAAAAGAGTGTTTCAAAGCTTCCCTCTCATAAGGAAAGTTCAACTCTGTGAGTTGAATGCAAACATCACAAAGAAGTTTCTGAGAATGCTTCTGTTTAGCTTTTCTGTGAAGAGTATCCCGTTTCCAACGAAATCTTCAAAGCGGTCCAAATATCCACTTGCAGATTCCACAGAAAGAGTGTTTGGAAACTGCTGTTTGAAAAGGAACCTTCAACTCTGTGAGGTGAATGCAATCATCACAAAGAAGTTTCTGACAATGCTTCTCTCTGGTTTCTATGTGACGATAATTCGTTTTCCACCACATGCCTGAAAGCTCTCCAAATGTCCACTTGCAGACACTACGAAAAGAATGTTTCAGAACTGCTCTATGAAAAGCAGTGTGAAACTCTGTGAGTTGAACACCAACATCACAGAGAAGTTTCAGAGAATGCTTCTGTTTAGTTTTTATGTGAAGATATTCCCGTTTCCAAAGAAATCTTCAAAGAGGTCCACATATCCACTTGCAGATTCCACAGAAAGAGAGTTTCAAAACTGCTGTCTCCATAGGAGTGTTCAGCTCTGTGAGTTGAATGCAATCATCACAGAGAAGTTTCTGAGAAGGCTTCCGTCTAGATTTTAAGTGACGATATACGCGTTTCGAACGAAGGCCACAGAGTGGTCCAAATATCCACTTGCAGATCCTACAAAAAGAGTGTTTCAAACCTGAACTGTCAAAGGAAGGTTCAACTCTGGGATTTGAACGCAAACATCACAAAGAAGTTTCTGAGAATGCTTCCGTTTAGTTAGGTGCAGTTATCCCGTTTCCAACGAAATCCTCAGACAGGTCCAAATATCCACTTGCAGATGCTACAAAAAGTGTGTTTCAAACCCGCTCCATCCAAAGGAATGTTCAGCTCTGTGACTTCAACTCAATGATCCCAAAGAATTTTCTGAGAATGCTTCTGTCTTGTTTTTATATGAAGTTATTTCCTTTACTACGAGAGTCCTCAAAGAGGTCCAAATATCCACTTGCAGTTTCTACAAAAAGAGTGTTTCAAACCTGAACTATCAAAGAAAGGTTCAACACTGTGAGTTGAATGCAAACATCACGAAGAAAGTTCTGAGAATGCTTCTGTTTAGTGAGGTGCGGTTTATCCCGTTTCCAACGAAATCCTCAGAGAGGTCCAAATATCCACTTGCAGATGCTACAAAAAGTGTGTTTCAAACCCGCTCCATCCAAAGGAATGTTCAGCTCTGTGAGTTCAACTCAATGATCCCAAAGAATTTTCTGAGAATGCTTCTGTCTTGTTTTTATATGAAGTTATTTCCTTTACTACGAGAGTCCTCAAAGAGGTCCAAATATCCACTTGCAGTTTCTACAAAAAGAGTGTTTCAAACCTGAACTATCAAAGAAAGGTTCAACACTGTGAGTTGAATGCAAACATCACGAAGAAAGTTCTGAGAATGCTTCTGTTTAGTGAGGTGCGGTTTATCCCGTTTCCAACGAAATCCTCAGAGAGGTCCAAATATCCACTTGCAGTTTCTACAAAAAGAGTGTTTCAACCCTGAACTTTCCAAGGAAGGTTCAAATCTGGGATTTGAACGCAAGCATCACAAAGAAGATTCTGAGACTGCTTCTGTTTAGTTAGCTGAAATTATCCCGTTTCCAACGAAATCCTCAGAGAGGTCCAAATATCCACTTGCAGTTTCTACAAAAAGAGTGTTTCAAACCTGAACTATCAAAGAAAGGTTCAACACTGTGAGTTGAATACAAACATCACGAAGAAAGTTCTGAGAATGCTTCAGTTTAGTGAGGTGCGGTTTTTCCCGTTTCCAACGAAATCCTCAGAGGGGTCAAATTATCCACTTGCAGTTTCTACAAAAAGAGTGTTTCAAACCTGAACTATCAAAGAATGGTTCAACACTGTGAGTTGAATGCAAACATCTCGAAGAAGGTTCTGAGAATGCTACTGTCTAGGTTTTACATGAAGTTATTTCCTTTACTACCATGGGCCTCCAAGCGGTCCATATCTCCACTTGCAGATTCTACAAAAAGAGAGTTTCCAAACTGCTCTGTCAAAGGGAATGTTCCACTCTGTGACTTGAATGCAATCATCCCAAAGTAGTTTCTGAGAATGCTTCTATCTAGTTTCTACGGGAAGATATTTCCTTTTCCACCACAGGCCTCAAAGCCCTCCAAATGTCCACTTGCAGATTCTAGAAAAAGAGTGTTTCAAAGCTTCCCTCTCATAAGGAAAGTTCAACTCTGTGAGTTGAATGCAAACATCACAAAGAAGTTTCTGAGAATGCTTCTGTTTAGCTTTTCTGTGAAGAGTATCCCGTTTCCAACGAAATCTTCAAAGCGGTCCAAATATCCACTTGCAGATTCCACAGAAAGAGTGTTTGGAAACTGCTGTTTGAAAAGGAACCTTCAACTCTGTGAGGTGAATGCAATCATCACAAAGAAGTTTCTGACAATGCTTCTCTCTGGTTTCTATGTGACGATAATTCGTTTTCCACCACATGCCTGAAAGCTCTCCAAATGTCCACTTGCAGACACTACGAAAAGAATGTTTCAGAACTGCTCTATGAAAAGCAGTGTGAAACTCTGTGAGTTGAACACCAACATCACAGAGAAGTTTCAGAGAATGCTTCTGTTTAGTTTTTATGTGAAGATATTCCCGTTTCCAAAGAAATCTTCAAAGAGGTCCACATATCCACTTGCAGATTCCACAGAAAGAGAGTTTCAAAACTGCTGTCTCCATAGGAGTGTTCAGCTCTGTGAGTTGAATGCAATCATCACAGAGAAGTTTCTGAGAAGGCTTCCGTCTAGATTTTAAGTGACGATATACGCGTTTCGAACGAAGGCCACAGAGTGGTCCAAATATCCACTTGCAGATCCTACAAAAAGAGTGTTTCAAACCTGAACTGTCAAAGGAAGGTTCAACTCTGGGATTTGAACGCAAACATCACAAAGAAGTTTCTGAGAATGCTTCCGTTTAGTTAGGTGCAGTTATCCCGTTTCCAACGAAATCCTCAGACAGGTCCAAATATCCACTTGCAGATGCTACAAAAAGTGTGTTTCAAACCCGCTCCATCCAAAGGAATGTTCAGCTCTGTGAGTTCAACTCAATGATCCCAAAGAATTTTCTGAGAATGCTTCTGTCTTGTTTTTATATGAAGTTATTTCCTTTACTACGAGAGTCCTCAAAGAGGTCCAAATATCCACTTGCAGTTTCTACAAAAAGAGTGTTTCAAACCTGAACTATCAAAGAAAGGTTCAACACTGTGAGTTGAATGCAAACATCACGAAGAAAGTTCTGAGAATGCTTCTGTTTAGTGAGGTGCGGTTTATCCCGTTTCCAACGAAATCCTCAGAGAGGTCCAAATATCCACTTGCAGTTTCTACAAAAAGAGTGTTTCTACCCTGAACTTTCCAAGGAAGGTTCAAATCTGGGATTTGAACGCAAGCATCACAAAGAAGATTCTGAGACTGCTTCTGTTTAGTTAGCTGAAATTATCCCGTTTCCAACGAAATCCTCAGAGAGGTCCAAATATCCACTTGCAGTTTCTACAAAAAGAGTGTTTCAAACCTGAACTATCAAAGAAAGGTTCAACACTGTGAGTTGAATACAAACATCACGAAGAAAGTTCTGAGAATGCTTCAGTTTAGTGAGGTGCGGTTTTTCCCGTTTCCAACGAAATCCTCAGAGGGGTCAAATTATCCACTTGCAGTTTCTACAAAAAGAGTGTTTCAAACCTGAACTATCAAAGAATGGTTCAACACTGTGAGTTGAATGCAAACATCTCGAAGAAGGTTCTGAGAATGCTACTGTCTAGCTTTTACATGAAGTTATTTCCTTTACTACCATGGGCCTCCAAGCGGTCCATATCTCCACTTGCAGATTCTACAAAAAGAGAGTTTCCAAACTGCTCTGTCAAAGGGAATGTTCCACTCTGTGACTTGAATGCAATCATCCCAAAGTAGTTTCTGAGAATGCTTCTATCTAGTTTCTACGGGAAGATATTTCCTTTTCCACCACAGGCCTCAAAGCCCTCCAAATGTCCACTTGCAGATTCTAGAAAAAGAGTGTTTCAAAGCTTCCCTCTCATAAGGAAAGTTCAACTCTGTGAGTTGAATGCAAACATCACAAAGAAGTTTCTGAGAATGCTTCTGTTTAGCTTTTCTGTGAAGAGTATCCCGTTTCCAACGAAATCTTCAAAGCGGTCCAAATATCCACTTGCAGATTCCACAGAAAGAGTGTTTGGAAACTGCTGTTTGAAAAGGAACCTTCAACTCTGTGAGGTGAATGCAATCATCACAAAGAAGTTTCTGACAATGCTTCTCTCTCGTTTCTATGTGACGATAATTCGTTTTCCACCACATGCCTGAAAGCTCTCCAAATGTCCACTTGCAGACACTACGAAAAGAATGTTTCAGAACTGCTCTATGAAAAGCAGTGTGAAACTCTGTGAGTTGAACACCAACATCACAGAGAAGTTTCAGAGAATGCTTCTGTTTAGTTTTTATGTGAAGATATTCCCGTTTCCAAAGAAATCTTCAAAGAGGTCCACATATCCACTTGCAGATTCCACAGAAAGAGAGTTTCAAAACTGCTGTCTCCATAGGAGTGTTCAGCTCTGTGAGTTGAATGCAATCATCACAGAGAAGTTTCTGAGAAGGCTTCCGTCTAGATTTTAAGTGATGATATACGCGTTTCGAACGAAGGCCACAGAGTGGTCCAAATATCCACTTGCAGATCCTACAAAAAGAGTGTTTCAAACCTGAACTGTCAAAGGAAGGTTCAACTCTGGGATTTGAACGCAAACATCACAAAGAAGTTTCTGAGAATGCTTCCGTTTAGTTAGGTGCAGTTATCCCGTTTCCAACGAAATCCTCAGACAGGTCCAAATATCCACTTGCAGATGCTACAAAAAGTGTGTTTCAAACCCGCTCCATCCAAAGGAATGTTCAGCTCTGTGAGTTCAACTCAATGATCCCAAAGAATTTTCTGAGAATGCTTCTGTCTTGTTTTTATATGAAGTTATTTCCTTTACTACGAGAGTCCTCAAAGAGGTCCAAATATCCACTTGCAGTTTCTACAAAAAGAGTGTTTCAAACCTGAACTATCAAAGAAAGGTTCAACACTGTGAGTTGAATGCAAACATCACGAAGAAAGTTCTGAGAATGCTTCTGTTTAGTGAGGTGCGGTTTATCCCGTTTCCAACGAAATCCTCAGAGAGGTCCAAATATCCACTTGCAGATGCTACAAAAAGTGTGTTTCAAACCCGCTCCATCCAAAGGAATGTTCAGCTCTGTGAGTTCAACTCAATGATCCCAAAGAATTTTCTGAGAATGCTTCTGTCTTGTTTTTATATGAAGTTATTTCCTTTACTACGAGAGTCCTCAAAGAGGTCCAAATATCCACTTGCAGTTTCTACAAAAAGAGTGTTTCAAACCTGAACTATCAAAGAAAGGTTCAACACTGTGAGTTGAATGCAAACATCACGAAGAAAGTTCTGAGAATGCTTCTGTTTAGTGAGGTGCGGTTTATCCCGTTTCCAACGAAATCCTCAGAGAGGTCCAAATATCCACTTGCAGTTTCTACAAAAAGAGTGTTTCAACCCTGAACTTTCCAAGGAAGGTTCAAATCTGGGATTTGAACGCAAGCATCACAAAGAAGATTCTGAGACTGCTTCTGTTTAGTTAGCTGAAATTATCCCGTTTCCAACGAAATCCTCAGAGAGGTCCAAATATCCACTTGCAGTTTCTACAAAAAGAGTGTTTCAAACCTGAACTATCAAAGAAAGGTTCAACACTGTGAGTTGAATACAAACATCACGAAGAAAGTTCTGAGAATGCTTCAGTTTAGTGAGGTGCGGTTTTTCCCGTTTCCAACGAAATCCTCAGAGGGGTCAAATTATCCACTTGCAGTTTCTACAAAAAGAGTGTTTCAAACCTGAACTATCAAAGAATGGTTCAACACTGTGAGTTGAATGCAAACATCTCGAAGAAGGTTCTGAGAATGCTACTGTCTAGGTTTTACATGAAGTTATTTCCTTTACTACCATGGGCCTCCAAGCGGTCCATATCTCCACTTGCAGATTCTACAAAAAGAGAGTTTCCAAACTGCTCTGTCAAAGGGAATGTTCCACTCTGTGACTTGAATGCAATCATCCCAAAGTAGTTTCTGAGAATGCTTCTATCTAGTTTCTACGGGAAGATATTTCCTTTTCCACCACAGGCCTCAAAGCCCTCCAAATGTCCACTTGCAGATTCTAGAAAAAGAGTGTTTCAAAGCTTCCCTCTCATAAGGAAAGTTCAACTCTGTGAGTTGAATGCAAACATCACAAAGAAGTTTCTGAGAATGCTTCTGTTTAGCTTTTCTGTGAAGAGTATCCCGTTTCCAACGAAATCTTCAAAGCGGTCCAAATATCCACTTGCAGATTCCACAGAAAGAGTGTTTGGAAACTGCTGTTTGAAAAGGAACCTTCAACTCTGTGAGGTGAATGCAATCATCACAAAGAAGTTTCTGACAATGCTTCTCTCTGGTTTCTATGTGACGATAATTCGTTTTCCACCACATGCCTGAAAGCTCTCCAAATGTCCACTTGCAGACACTACGAAAAGAATGTTTCAGAACTGCTCTATGAAAAGCAGTGTGAAACTCTGTGAGTTGAACACCAACATCACAGAGAAGTTTCAGAGAATGCTTCTGTTTAGTTTTTATGTGAAGATATTCCCGTTTCCAAAGAAATCTTCAAAGAGGTCCACATATCCACTTGCAGATTCCACAGAAAGAGAGTTTCAAAACTGCTGTCTCCATAGGAGTGTTCAGCTCTGTGAGTTGAATGCAATCATCACAGAGAAGTTTCTGAGAAGGCTTCCGTCTAGATTTTAAGTGATGATATACGCGTTTCGAACGAAGGCCACAGAGTGGTCCAAATATCCACTTGCAGATCCTACAAAAAGAGTGTTTCAAACCTGAACTGTCAAAGGAAGGTTCAACTCTGGGATTTGAACGCAAACATCACAAAGAAGTTTCTGAGAATGCTTCCGTTTAGTTAGGTGCAGTTATCCCGTTTCCAACGAAATCCTCAGACAGGTCCAAATATCCACTTGCAGATGCTACAAAAAGTGTGTTTCAAACCCGCTCCATCCAAAGGAATGTTCAGCTCTGTGACTTCAACTCAATGATCCCAAAGAATTTTCTGAGAATGCTTCTGTCTTGTTTTTATATGAAGTTATTTCCTTTACTACGAGAGTCCTCAAAGAGGTCCAAATATCCACTTGCAGTTTCTACAAAAAGAGTGTTTCAAACCTGAACTATCAAAGAAAGTTTCAACACTGTGAGTTGAATGCAAACATCACGAAGAAAGTTCTGAGAATGCTTCTGTTTAGTGAGGTGCGGTTTATCCCGTTTCCAACGAAATCCTCAGAGAGGTCCAAATATCCACTTGCAGATGCTACAAAAAGTGTGTTTCAAACCCGCTCCATCCAAAGGAATGTTCAGCTCTGTGAGTTCAACTCAATGATCCCAAAGAATTTTCTGAGAATGCTTCTGTCTTGTTTTTATATGAAGTTATTTCCTTTACTACGAGAGTCCTCAAAGAGGTCCAAATATCCACTTGCAGTTTCTACAAAAAGAGTGTTTCAAACCTGAACTATCAAAGAAAGGTTCAACACTGTGAGTTGAATGCAAACATCACGAAGAAAGTTCTGAGAATGCTTCTGTTTAGTGAGGTGCGGTTTATCCCGTTTCCAACGAAATCCTCAGAGAGGTCCAAATATCCACTTGTAGTTTCTACAAAAAGAGTGTTTCAACCCTGAACTTTCCAAGGAAGGTTCAAATCTGGGATTTGAACGCAAGCATCACAAAGAAGATTCTGAGACTGCTTCTGTTTAGTTAGCTGAAATTATCCCGTTTCCAACGAAATCCTCAGAGAGGTCCAAATATCCACTTGCAGTTTCTACAAAAAGAGTGTTTCAAACCTGAACTATCAAAGAAAGGTTCAACACTGTGAGTTGAATACAAACATCACGAAGAAAGTTCTGAGAATGCTTCAGTTTAGTGAGGTGCGGTTTTTCCCGTTTCCAACGAAATCCTCAGAGGGGTCAAATTATCCACTTGCAGTTTCTACAAAAAGAGTGTTTCAAACCTGAACTATCAAAGAATGGTTCAACACTGTGAGTTGAATGCAAACATCTCGAAGAAGGTTCTGAGAATGCTACTGTCTAGGTTTTACATGAAGTTATTTCCTTTACTACCATGGGCCTCCAAGCGGTCCATATCTCCACTTGCAGATTCTACAAAAAGAGAGTTTCCAAACTGCTCTGTCAAAGGGAATGTTCCACTCTGTGACTTGAATGCAATCATCCCAAAGTAGTTTCTGAGAATGCTTCTATCTAGTTTCTACGGGAAGATATTTCCTTTTCCACCACAGGCCTCAAAGCCCTCCAAATGTCCACTTGCAGATTCTAGAAAAAGAGTGTTTCAAAGCTTCCCTCTCATAAGGAAAGTTCAACTCTGTGAGTTGAATGCAAACATCACAAAGAAGTTTCTGAGAATGCTTCTGTTTAGCTTTTCTGTGAAGAGTATCCCGTTTCCAACGAAATCTTCAAAGCGGTCCAAATATCCACTTGCAGATTCCACAGAAAGAGTGTTTGGAAACTGCTGTTTGAAAAGGAACCTTCAACTCTGTGAGGTGAATGCAATCATCACAAAGAAGTTTCTGACAATGCTTCTCTCTGGTTTCTATGTGACGATAATTCGTTTTCCACCACATGCCTGAAAGCTCTCCAAATGTCCACTTGCAGACACTACGAAAAGAATGTTTCAGAACTGCTCTATGAAAAGCAGTGTGAAACTCTGTGAGTTGAACACCAACATCACAGAGAAGTTTCAGAGAATGCTTCTGTTTAGTTTTTATGTGAAGATATTCCCGTTTCCAAAGAAATCTTCAAAGAGGTCCACATATCCACTTGCAGATTCCACAGAAAGAGAGTTTCAAAACTGCTGTCTCCATAGGAGTGTTCAGCTCTGTGAGTTGAATGCAATAATCACAGAGAAGTTTCTGAGAAGGCTTCCGTCTAGATTTTAAGTGACGATATACGCGTTTCGAACGAAGGCCACAGAGTGGTCCAAATATCCACTTGCAGATCCTACAAAAAGAGTGTTTCAAACCTGAACTGTCAAAGGAAGGTTCAACTCTGGGATTTGAACGCAAACATCACAAAGAAGTTTCTGAGAATGCTTCCGTTTAGTGAGGTGCAGTTATCCCGTTTCCAACGAAATCCTCAGACAGGTCCAAATATCCACTTGCAGATGCTACAAAAAGTGTGTTTCAAACCCGCTCCATCCAAAGGAATGTTCAGCTCTGTGACTTCAACTCAATGATCCCAAAGAATTTTCTGAGAATGCTTCTATCTTGTTTTTATATGAAGTTATTTCCTTTACTACGAGAGTCCTCAAAGAGGTCCAAATATCCACTTGCAGTTTCTACAAAAAGAGTGTTTCAAACCTGAACTATCAAAGAAAGTTTCAACACTGTGAGTTGAATGCAAACATCACGAAGAAAGTTCTGAGAATGCTTCTGTTTAGTGAGGTGCGGTTTATCCCGTTTCCAACGAAATCCTCAGAGAGGTCCAAATATCCACTTGCAGATGCTACAAAAAGTGTGTTTCAAACCCGCTCCATCCAAAGGAATGTTCAGCTCTGTGAGTTCAACTCAATGATCCCAAAGAATTTTCTGAGAATGCTTCTGTCTTGTTTTTATATGAAGTTATTTCCTTTACTACGAGAGTCCTCAAAGAGGTCCAAATATCCACTTGCAGTTTCTACAAAAAGAGTGTTTCAAACCTGAACTATCAAAGAAAGGTTCAACACTGTGAGTTGAATGCAAACATCACGAAGAAAGTTCTGAGAATGCTTCTGTTTAGTGAGGTGCGGTTTATCCCGTTTCCAACGAAATCCTCAGAGAGGTCCAAATATCCACTTGCAGTTTCTACAAAAAGAGTGTTTCAACCCTGAACTTTCCAAGGAAGGTTCAAATCTGGGATTTGAACGCAAGCATCACAAAGAAGATTCTGAGACTGCTTCTGTTTAGTTAGCTGAAATTATCCCGTTTCCAACGAAATCCTCAGAGAGGTCCAAATATCCACTTGCAGATGCTACAAAAAGTGTGTTTCAAACCCGCTCCATCCAAAGGAATGTTCAGCTCTGTGAGTTCAACTCAATGATCCCAAAGAATTTTCTGAGAATGCTTCTGTCTTGTTTTTATATGAAGTTATTTCCTTTACTACGAGAGTCCTCAAAGAGGTCCAAATATCCACTTGCAGTTTCTACAAAAAGAGTGTTTCAAACCTGAACTATCAAAGAAAGGTTCAACACTGTGAGTTGAATGCAAACATCACGAAGAAAGTTCTGAGAATGCTTCTGTTTAGTGAGGTGCGGTTTATCCCGTTTCCAACGAAATCCTCAGAGAGGTCCAAATATCCACTTGTAGTTTCTACAAAAAGAGTGTTTCAACCCTGAACTTTCCAAGGAAGGTTCAAATCTGGGATTTGAACGCAAGCATCACAAAGAAGATTCTGAGACTGCTTCTGTTTAGTTAGCTGAAATTATCCCGTTTCCAACGAAATCCTCAGAGAGGTCCAAATATCCACTTGCAGTTTCTACAAAAAGAGTTTTTCAAACCTGAACTATCAAAGAAAGGTTCAACACTGTGAGTTGAATACAAACATCACGAAGAAAGTTCTGAGAATGCTTCAGTTTAGTGAGGTGCGTTTTTTCCCGTTTCCAACGAAATCCTCAGAGGGGTCAAATTATCCACTTGCAGTTTCTACAAAAAGAGTGTTTCAAACCTGAACTATCAAAGAATGGTTCAACACTGTGAGTTGAATGCAAACATCTCGAAGAAGGTTCTGAGAATGCTACTGTCTAGGTTTTACATGAAGTTATTTCCTTTACTACCATGGGCCTCCAAGCGGTCCATATCTCCACTTGCAGATTCTACAAAAAGAGAGTTTCCAAACTGCTCTGTCAAAGGGAATGTTCCACTCTGTGACTTGAATGCAATCATCCCAAAGTAGTTTCTGAGAATGCTTCTATCTAGTTTCTACGGGAAGATATTTCCTTTTCCACCACAGGCCTCAAAGCCCTCCAAATGTCCACTTGCAGATTCTAGAAAAAGAGTGTTTCAAAGCTTCCCTCTCATAAGGAAAGTTCAACTCTGTGAGTTGAATGCAAACATCACAAAGAAGTTTCTGAGAATGCTTCTGTTTAGCTTTTCTGTGAAGAGTATCCCGTTTCCAACGAAATCTTCAAAGCGGTCCAAATATCCACTTGCAGATTCCACAGAAAGAGTGTTTGGAAACTGCTGTTTGAAAAGGAACCTTCAACTCTGTGAGGTGAATGCAATCATCACAAAGAAGTTTCTGACAATGCTTCTCTCTGGTTTCTATGTGACGATAATTCGTTTTCCACCACATGCCTGAAAGCTCTCCAAATGTCCACTTGCAGACACTACGAAAAGAATGTTTCAGAACTGCTCTATGAAAAGCAGTGTGAAACTCTGTGAGTTGAACACCAACATCACAGAGAAGTTTCAGAGAATGCTTCTGTTTAGTTTTTATGTGAAGATATTCCCGTTTCCAAAGAAATCTTCAAAGAGGTCCACATATCCACTTGCAGATTCCACAGAAAGAGAGTTTCAAAACTGCTGTCTCCATAGGAGTGTTCAGCTCTGTGAGTTGAATGCAATAATCACAGAGAAGTTTCTGAGAAGGCTTCCGTCTAGATTTTAAGTGACGATATACGCGTTTCGAACGAAGGCCACAGAGTGGTCCAAATATCCACTTGCAGATCCTACAAAAAGAGTGTTTCAAACCTGAACTGTCAAAGGAAGGTTCAACTCTGGGATTTGAACGCAAACATCACAAAGAAGTTTCTGAGAATGCTTCCGTTTAGTTAGGTGCAGTTATCCCGTTTCCAACGAAATCCTCAGACAGGTCCAAATATCCACTTGCAGATGCTACAAAAAGTGTGTTTCAAACCCGCTCCATCCAAAGGAATGTTCAGCTCTGTGACTTCAACTCAATGATCCCAAAGAATTTTCTGAGAATGCTTCTATCTTGTTTTTATATGAAGTTATTTCCTTTACTACGAGAGTCCTCAAAGAGGTCCAAATATCCACTTGCAGTTTCTACAAAAAGAGTGTTTCAAACCTGAACTATCAAAGAAAGTTTCAACACTGTGAGTTGAATGCAAACATCACGAAGAAAGTTCTGAGAATGCTTCTGTTTAGTGAGGTGCGGTTTATCCCGTTTCCAACGAAATCCTCAGAGAGGTCCAAATATCCACTTGCAGATGCTACAAAAAGTGTGTTTCAAACCCGCTCCATCCAAAGGAATGTTCAGCTCTGTGAGTTCAACTCAATGATCCCAAAGAATTTTCTGAGAATGCTTCTGTCTTGTTTTTATATGAAGTTATTTCCTTTACTACGAGAGTCCTCAAAGAGGTCCAAATATCCACTTGCAGTTTCTACAAAAAGAGTGTTTCAAACCTGAACTATCAAAGAAAGGTTCAACACTGTGAGTTGAATGCAAACATCACGAAGAAAGTTCTGAGAATGCTTCTGTTTAGTGAGGTGCGGTTTATCCCGTTTCCAACGAAATCCTCAGAGAGGTCCAAATATCCACTTGCAGTTTCTACAAAAAGAGTGTTTCAAACCTGAACTATCAAAGAAAGGTTCAACACTGTGAGTTGAATACAAACATCACGAAGAAAGTTCTGAGAATGCTTCAGTTTAGTGAGGTGCGGTTTTTCCCGTTTCCAACGAAATCCTCAGAGGGGTCAAATTATCCACTTGCAGTTTCTACAAAAAGAGTGTTTCAAACCTGAACTATCAAAGAATGGTTCAACACTGTGAGTTGAATGCAAACATCTCGAAGAAGGTTCTGAGAATGCTACTGTCTAGCTTTTACATGAAGTTATTTCCTTTACTACCATGGGCCTCCAAGCGGTCCATATCTCCACTTGCAGATTCTACAAAAAGAGAGTTTCCAAACTGCTCTGTCAAAGGGAATGTTCCACTCTGTGACTTGAATGCAATCATCCCAAAGTAGTTTCTGAGAATGCTTCTATCTAGTTTCTACGGGAAGATATTTCCTTTTCCACCACAGGCCTCAAAGCCCTCCAAATGTCCACTTGCAGATTCTAGAAAAAGAGTGTTTCAAAGCTTCCCTCTCATAAGGAAAGTTCAACTCTGTGAGTTGAATGCAAACATCACAAAGAAGTTTCTGAGAATGCTTCTGTTTAGCTTTTCTGTGAAGAGTATCCCGTTTCCAACGAAATCTTCAAAGCGGTCCAAATATCCACTTGCAGATTCCACAGAAAGAGTGTTTGGAAACTGCTGTTTGAAAAGGAACCTTCAACTCTGTGAGGTGAATGCAATCATCACAAAGAAGTTTCTGACAATGCTTCTCTCTGGTTTCTATGTGACGATAATTCGTTTTCCACCACATGCCTGAAAGCTCTCCAAATGTCCACTTGCAGACACTACGAAAAGAATGTTTCAGAACTGCTCTATGAAAAGCAGTGTGAAACTCTGTGAGTTGAACACCAACATCACAGAGAAGTTTCAGAGAATGCTTCTGTTTAGTTTTTATGTGAAGATATTCCCGTTTCCAAAGAAATCTTCAAAGAGGTCCACATATCCACTTGCAGATTCCACAGAAAGAGAGTTTCAAAACTGCTGTCTCCATAGGAGTGTTCAGCTCTGTGAGTTGAATGCAATCATCACAGAGAAGTTTCTGAGAAGGCTTCCGTCTAGATTTTAAGTGACGATATACGCGTTTCGAACGAAGGCCACAGAGTGGTCCAAATATCCACTTGCAGATCCTACAAAAAGAGTGTTTCAAACCTGAACTGTCAAAGGAAGGTTCAACTCTGGGATTTGAACGCAAACATCACAAAGAAGTTTCTGAGAATGCTTCCATTTAGTTAGGTGCAGTTATCCCGTTTCCAACGAAATCCTCAGACAGGTCCAAATATCCACTTGCAGATGCTACAAAAAGTGTGTTTCAAACCCGCTCCATCCAAAGGAATGTTCAGCTCTGTGACTTCAACTCAATGATCCCAAAGAATTTTCTGAGAATGCTTCTGTCTTGTTTTTATATGAAGTTATTTCCTTTACTACGAGAGTCCTCAAAGAGGTCCAAATATCCACTTGCAGTTTCTACAAAAAGAGTGTTTCAAACCTGAACTATCAAAGAAAGGTTCAACACTGTGAGTTGAATGCAAACATCACGAAGAAAGTTCTGAGAATGCTTCTGTTTAGTGAGGTGCGGTTTATCCCGTTTCCAACGAAATCCTCAGAGAGGTCCAAATATCCACTTGCAGATGCTACAAAAAGTGTGTTTCAAACCCACTCCATCCAAAGGAATGTTCAGCTCTGTGAGTTCAACTCAATGATCCCAAAGAATTTTCTGAGAATGCTTCTGTCTTGTTTTTATATGAAGTTATTTCCTTTACTACGAGAGTCCTCAAAGAGGTCCAAATATCCACTTGCAGTTTCTACAAAAAGAGTGTTTCAAACCTGAACTATCAAAGAAAGGTTCAACACTGTGAGTTGAATGCAAACATCACGAAGAAAGTTCTGAGAATGCTTCTGTTTAGTGAGGTGCGGTTTATCCCGTTTCCAACGAAATCCTCAGAGAGGTCCAAATATCCACTTGTAGTTTCTACAAAAAGAGTGTTTCAACCCTGAACTTTCCAAGGAAGGTTCAAATCTGGGATTTGAACGCAAGCATCACAAAGAAGATTCTGAGACTGCTTCTGTTTAGTTAGCTGAAATTATCCCGTTTCCAACGAAATCCTCAGAGAGGTCCAAATATCCACTTGCAGTTTCTACAAAAAGAGTGTTTCAAACCTGAACTATCAAAGAAAGGTTCAACACTGTGAGTTGAATACAAACATCACGAAGAAAGTTCTGAGAATGCTTCAGTTTAGTGAGGTGCGGTTTTTCCCGTTTCCAACGAAATCCTCAGAGGGGTCAAATTATCCACTTGCAGTTTCTACAAAAAGAGTGTTTCAAACCTGAACTATCAAAGAATGGTTCAACACTGTGAGTTGAATGCAAACATCTCGAAGAAGGTTCTGAGAATGCTACTGTCTAGCTTTTACATGAAGTTATTTCCTTTACTACCATGGGCCTCCAAGCGGTCCATATCTCCACTTGCAGATTCTACAAAAAGAGAGTTTCCAAACTGCTCTGTCAAAGGGAATGTTCCACTCTGTGACTTGAATGCAATCATCCCAAAGTAGTTTCTGAGAATGCTTCTATCTAGTTTCTACGGGAAGATATTTCCTTTTCCACCACAGGCCTCAAAGCCCTCCAAATGTCCACTTGCAGATTCTAGAAAAAGAGTGTTTCAAAGCTTCCCTCTCATAAGGAAAGTTCAACTCTGTGAGTTGAATGCAAACATCACAAAGAAGTTTCTGAGAATGCTTCTGTTTAGCTTTTCTGTGAAGAGTATCCCGTTTCCAACGAAATCTTCAAAGCGGTCCAAATATCCACTTGCAGATTCCACAGAAAGAGTGTTTGGAAACTGCTGTTTGAAAAGGAACCTTCAACTCTGTGAGGTGAATGCAATCATCACAAAGAAGTTTCTGACAATGCTTCTCTCTGGTTTCTATGTGACGATAATTCGTTTTCCACCACATGCCTGAAAGCTCTCCAAATGTCCACTTGCAGACACTACGAAAAGAATGTTTCAGAACTGCTCTATGAAAAGCAGTGTGAAACTCTGTGAGTTGAACACCAACATCACAGAGAAGTTTCAGAGAATGCTTCTGTTTAGTTTTTATGTGAAGATATTCCCGTTTCCAAAGAAATCTTCAAAGAGGTCCACATATCCACTTGCAGATTCCACAGAAAGAGAGTTTCAAAACTGCTGTCTCCATAGGAGTGTTCAGCTCTGTGAGTTGAATGCAATCATCACAGAGAAGTTTCTGAGAAGGCTTCCGTCTAGATTTTAAGTGACGATATACGCGTTTCGAACGAAGGCCACAGAGTGGTCCAAATATCCACTTGCAGATCCTACAAAAAGAGTGTTTCAAACCTGAACTGTCAAAGGAAGGTTCAACTCTGGGATTTGAACGCAAACATCACAAAGAAGTTTCTGAGAATGCTTCCGTTTAGTGAGGTGCAGTTATCCCGTTTCCAACGAAATCCTCAGACAGGTCCAAATATCCACTTGCAGATGCTACAAAAAGTGTGTTTCAAACCCACTCCATCCAAAGGAATGTTCAGCTCTGTGACTTCAACTCAATGATCCCAAAGAATTTTCTGAGAATGCTTCTGTCTTGTTTTTATATGAAGTTATTTCCTTTACTACGAGAGTCCTCAAAGAGGTCCAAATATCCACTTGCAGTTTCTACAAAAAGAGTGTTTCAAACCTGAACTATCAAAGAAAGGTTCAACACTGTGAGTTGAATGCAAACATCACGAAGAAAGTTCTGAGAATGCTTCTGTTTAGTGAGGTGCGGTTTATCCCGTTTCCAACGAAATCCTCAGAGAGGTCCAAATATCCACTTGCAGATGCTACAAAAAGTGTGTTTCAAACCCGCTCCATCCAAAGGAATGTTCAGCTCTGTGAGTTCAACTCAATGATCCCAAAGAATTTTCTGAGAATGCTTCTGTCTTGTTTTTATATGAAGTTATTTCCTTTACTACGAGAGTCCTCAAAGAGGTCCAAATATCCACTTGCAGTTTCTACAAAAAGAGTGTTTCAAACCTGAACTATCAAAGAAAGGTTCAACACTGTGAGTTGAATGCAAACATCACGAAGAAAGTTCTGAGAATGCTTCAGTTTAGTGAGGTGCGGTTTTTCCGTTTCCAACGAAATCCTCAGAGAGGTCCAAATATCCACTTGCAGTTTCTACAAAAAGAGTGTTTCAACCCTGAACTTTCCAAGGAAGGTTCAAATCTGGGATTTGAACGCAAGCATCACAAAGAAGATTCTGAGACTGCTTCTGTTTAGTTAGCTGAAATTATCCCGTTTCCAACGAAATCCTCAGAGAGGTCCAAATATCCACTTGCAGTTTCTACAAAAAGAGTGTTTCAACCCTGAACTTTCCAAGGAATGTTCAAATCTGGGATTTGAACGCAAGCATCACAAAGAAGATTCTGAGACTGCTTCTGTTTAGTTAGCTGAAATTATCCCGTTTCCAACGAAATCCTCAGAGAGGTCCAAATATCCACTTGCAGTTTCTACAAAAAGAGTGTTTCAAACCTGAACTATCAAAGAAAGGTTCAACACTGTGAGTTGAATACAAACATCACGAAGAAAGTTCTGAGAATGCTTCAGTTTAGTGAGGTGCGGTTTTTCCCGTTTCCAACGAAATCCTCAGAGGGGTCAAATTATCCACTTGCAGTTTCTACAAAAAGAGTGTTTCAAACCTGAACTATCAAAGAATGGTTCAACACTGTGAGTTGAATGCAAACATCTCGAAGAAGGTTCTGAGAATGCTACTGTCTAGCTTTTACATGAAGTTATTTCCTTTACTACCATGGGCCTCCAAGCGGTCCATATCTCCACTTGCAGATTCTACAAAAAGAGAGTTTCCAAACTGCTCTGTCAAAGGGAATGTTCCACTCTGTGACTTGAATGCAATCATCCCAAAGTAGTTTCTGAGAATGCTTCTATCTAGTTTCTACGGGAAGATATTTCCTTTTCCACCACAGGCCTCAAAGCCCTCCAAATGTCCACTTGCAGATTCTAGAAAAAGAGTGTTTCAAAGCTTCCCTCTCATAAGGAAAGTTCAACTCTGTGAGTTGAATGCAAACATCACAAAGAAGTTTCTGAGAATGCTTCTGTTTAGCTTTTCTGTGAAGAGTATCCCGTTTCCAACGAAATCTTCAAAGCGGTCCAAATATCCACTTGCAGATTCCACAGAAAGAGTGTTTGGAAACTGCTGTTTGAAAAGGAACCTTCAACTCTGTGAGGTGAATGCAATCATCACAAAGAAGTTTCTGACAATGCTTCTCTCTGGTTTCTATGTGACGATAATTCGTTTTCCACCACATGCCTGAAAGCTCTCCAAATGTCCACTTGCAGACACTACGAAAAGAATGTTTCAGAACTGCTCTATGAAAAGCAGTGTGAAACTCTGTGAGTTGAACACCAACATCACAGAGAAGTTTCAGAGAATGCTTCTGTTTAGTTTTTATGTGAAGATATTCCCGTTTCCAAAGAAATCTTCAAAGAGGTCCACATATCCACTTGCAGATTCCACAGAAAGAGAGTTTCAAAACTGCTGTCTCCATAGGAGTGTTCAGCTCTGTGAGTTGAATGCAATCATCACAGAGAAGTTTCTGAGAAGGCTTCCGTCTAGATTTTAAGTGACGATATACGCGTTTCGAACGAAGGCCACAGAGTGGTCCAAATATCCACTTGCAGATCCTACAAAAAGAGTGTTTCAAACCTGAACTGTCAAAGGAAGGTTCAACTCTGGGATTTGAACGCAAACATCACAAAGAAGTTTCTGAGAATGCTTCCGTTTAGTTAGGTGCAGTTATCCCGTTTCCAACGAAATCCTCAGACAGGTCCAAATATCCACTTGCAGATGCTACAAAAAGTGTGTTTCAAACCCGCTCCATCCAAAGGAATGTTCAGCTCTGTGAGTTCAACTCAATGATCCCAAAGAATTTTCTGAGAATGCTTCTGTCTTGTTTTTATATGAAGTTATTTCCTTTACTACGAGAGTCCTCAAAGAGGTCCAAATATCCACTTGCAGTTTCTACAAAAAGAGTGTTTCAAACCTGAACTATCAAAGAAAGGTTCAACACTGTGAGTTGAATGCAAACATCACGAAGAAAGTTCTGAGAATTCTTCTGTTTAGTGAGGTGCGGTTTATCCCGTTTCCAACGAAATCCTCAGAGAGGTCCAAATATCCACTTGCAGTTTCTACAAAAAGAGTGTTTCAACCCTGAACTTTCCAAGGAAGGTTCAAATCTGGGATTTGAACGCAAGCATCACAAAGAAGATTCTGAGACTGCTTCTGTTTAGTTAGCTGAAATTATCCCGTTTCCAACGAAATCCTCAGAGAGGTCCAAATATCCACTTGCAGTTTCTACAAAAAGAGTGTTTCAAACCTGAACTATCAAAGAAAGGTTCAACACTGTGAGTTGAATACAAACATCACGAAGAAAGTTCTGAGAATGCTTCAGTTTAGTGAGGTGCGGTTTTTCCCGTTTCCAACGAAATCCTCAGAGGGGTCAAATTATCCACTTGCAGTTTCTACAAAAAGAGTGTTTCAAACCTGAACTATCAAAGAATGGTTCAACACTGTGAGTTGAATGCAAACATCTCGAAGAAGGTTCTGAGAATGCTACTGTCTAGCTTTTACATGAAGTTATTTCCTTTACTACCATGGGCCTCCAAGCGGTCCATATCTCCACTTGCAGATTCTACAAAAAGAGAGTTTCCAAACTGCTCTGTCAAAGGGAATGTTCCACTCTGTGACTTGAATGCAATCATCCCAAAGTAGTTTCTGAGAATGCTTCTATCTAGTTTCTACGGGAAGATATTTCCTTTTCCACCACAGGCCTCAAAGCCCTCCAAATGTCCACTTGCAGATTCTAGAAAAAGAGTGTTTCAAAGCTTCCCTCTCATAAGGAAAGTTCAACTCTGTGAGTTGAATGCAAACATCACAAAGAAGTTTCTGAGAATGCTTCTGTTTAGCTTTTCTGTGAAGAGTATCCCGTTTCCAACGAAATCTTCAAAGCGGTCCAAATATCCACTTGCAGATTCCACAGAAAGAGTGTTTGGAAACTGCTGTTTGAAAAGGAACCTTCAACTCTGTGAGGTGAATGCAATCATCACAAAGAAGTTTCTGACAATGCTTCTCTCTGGTTTCTATGTGACGATAATTCGTTTTCCACCACATGCCTGAAAGCTCTCCAAATGTCCACTTGCAGACACTACGAAAAGAATGTTTCAGAACTGCTCTATGAAAAGCAGTGTGAAACTCTGTGAGTTGAACACCAACATCACAGAGAAGTTTCAGAGAATGCTTCTGTTTAGTTTTTATGTGAAGATATTCCCGTTTCCAAAGAAATCTTCAAAGAGGTCCACATATCCACTTGCAGATTCCACAGAAAGAGAGTTTCAAAACTGCTGTCTCCATAGGAGTGTTCAGCTCTGTGAGTTGAATGCAATCATCACAGAGAAGTTTCTGAGAAGGCTTCCGTCTAGATTTTAAGTGACGATATACGCGTTTCGAACGAAGGCCACAGAGTGGTCCAAATATCCACTTGCAGATCCTACAAAAAGAGTGTTTCAAACCTGAACTGTCAAAGGAAGGTTCAACTCTGGGATTTGAACGCAAACATCACAAAGAAGTTTCTGAGAATGCTTCCGTTTAGTTAGGTGCAGTTATCCCGTTTCCAACGAAATCCTCAGACAGGTCCAAATATCCACTTGCAGATGCTACAAAAAGTGTGTTTCAAACCCGCTCCATCCAAAGGAATGTTCAGCTCTGTGAGTTCAACTCAATGATCCCAAAGAATTTTCTGAGAATGCTTCTGTCTTGTTTTTATATGAAGTTATTTCCTTTACTACGAGAGTCCTCAAAGAGGTCCAAATATCCACTTGCAGTTTCTACAAAAAGAGTGTTTCAAACCTGAACTATCAAAGAAAGGTTCAACACTGTGAGTTGAATGCAAACATCACGAAGAAAGTTCTGAGAATTCTTCTGTTTAGTGAGGTGCGGTTTATCCCGTTTCCAACGAAATCCTCAGAGAGGTCCAAATATCCACTTGCAGTTTCTACAAAAAGAGTGTTTCAACCCTGAACTTTCCAAGGAAGGTTCAAATCTGGGATTTGAACGCAAGCATCACAAAGAAGATTCTGAGACTGCTTCTGTTTAGTTAGCTGAAATTATCCCGTTTCCAACGAAATCCTCAGAGAGGTCCAAATATCCACTTGCAGTTTCTACAAAAAGAGTGTTTCAAACCTGAACTATCAAAGAAAGGTTCAACACTGTGAGTTGAATACAAACATCACGAAGAAAGTTCTGAGAATGCTTCAGTTTAGTGAGGTGCGGTTTTTCCCGTTTCCAACGAAATCCTCAGAGGGGTCAAATTATCCACTTGCAGTTTCTACAAAAAGAGTGTTTCAAACCTGAACTATCAAAGAATGGTTCAACACTGTGAGTTGAATGCAAACATCTCGAAGAAGGTTCTGAGAATGCTACTGTCTAGGTTTTACATGAAGTTATTTCCTTTACTACCATGGGCCTCCAAGCGGTCCATATCTCCACTTGCAGATTCTACAAAAAGAGAGTTTCCAAACTGCTCTGTCAAAGGGAATGTTCCACTCTGTGACTTGAATGCAATCATCCCAAAGTAGTTTCTGATAATGCTTCTATCTAGTTTCTACGGGAAGATATTTCCTTTTCCACCACAGGCCTCAAAGCCCTCCAAATGTCCACTTGCAGATTCTAGAAAAAGAGTGTTTCAAAGCTTCCCTCTCATAAGGAAAGTTCAACTCTGTGAGTTGAATGCAAACATCACAAAGAAGTTTCTGAGAATGCTTCTGTTTAGCTTTTCTGTGAAGAGTATCCCGTTTCCAACGAAATCTTCAAAGCGGTCCAAATATCCACTTGCAGATTCCACAGAAAGAGTGTTTGGAAACTGCTGTTTGAAAAGGAACCTTCAACTCTGTGAGGTGAATGCAATCATCACAAAGAAGTTTCTGACAATGCTTCTCTCTGGTTTCTATGTGACGATAATTCGTTTTCCACCACATGCCTGAAAGCTCTCCAAATGTCCACTTGCAGACACTACGAAAAGAATGTTTCAGAACTGCTCTATGAAAAGCAGTGTGAAACTCTGTGAGTTGAACACCAACATCACAGAGAAGTTTCAGAGAATGCTTCTGTTTAGTTTTTATGTGAAGATATTCCCGTTTCCAAAGAAATCTTCAAAGAGGTCCACATATCCACTTGCAGATTCCACAGAAAGAGAGTTTCAAAACTGCTGTCTCCATAGGAGTGTTCAGCTCTGTGAGTTGAATGCAATCATCACAGAGAAGTTTCTGAGAAGGCTTCCGTCTAGATTTTAAGTGACGATATACGCGTTTCGAACGAAGGCCACAGAGTGGTCCAAATATCCACTTGCAGATCCTACAAAAAGAGTGTTTCAAACCTGAACTGTCAAAGGAAGGTTCAACTCTGGGATTTGAACGCAAACATCACAAAGAAGTTTCTGAGAATGCTTCCGTTTAGTTAGGTGCAGTTATCCCGTTTCCAACGAAATCCTCAGACAGGTCCAAATATCCACTTGCAGATGCTACAAAAAGTGTGTTTCAAACCCGCTCCATCCAAAGGAATGTTCAGCTCTGTGAGTTCAACTCAATGATCCCAAAGAATTTTCTGAGAATGCTTCTGTCTTGTTTTTATATGAAGTTATTTCCTTTACTACGAGAGTCCTCAAAGAGGTCCAAATATCCACTTGCAGTTTCTACAAAAAGAGTGTTTCAAACCTGAACTATCAAAGAAAGGTTCAACACTGTGAGTTGAATGCAAACATCACGAAGAAAGTTCTGAGAATGCTTCTGTTTAGTGAGGTGCGGTTTATCCCGTTTCCAACGAAATCCTCAGAGAGGTCCAAATATCCACTTGCAGTTTCTACAAAAAGAGTGTTTCAACCCTGAACTTTCCAAGGAAGGTTCAAATCTGGGATTTGAACGCAAGCATCACAAAGAAGATTCTGAGACTGCTTCTGTTTAGTTAGCTGAAATTATCCCGTTTCCAACGAAATCCTCAGAGAGGTCCAAATATCCACTTGCAGATGCTACAAAAAGTGTGTTTCAAACCTGAACTATCAAAGAAAGGTTCAACACTGTGAGTTGAATACAAACATCACGAAGAAAGTTCTGAGAATGCTTCAGTTTAGTGAGGTGCGGTTTTTCCCGTTTCCAACGAAATCCTCAGAGGGGTCAAATTATCCACTTGCAGTTTCTACAAAAAGAGTGTTTCAAACCTGAACTATCAAAGAATGGTTCAACACTGTGAGTTGAATGCAAACATCTCGAAGAAGGTTCTGAGAATGCTACTGTCTAGCTTTTACATGAAGTTATTTCCTTTACTACCATGGGCCTCCAAGCGGTCCATATCTCCACTTGCAGATTCTACAAAAAGAGAGTTTCCAAACTGCTCTGTCAAAGGGAATGTTCCACTCTGTGACTTGAATGCAATCATCCCAAAGTAGTTTCTGAGAATGCTTCTATCTAGTTTCTACGGGAAGATATTTCCTTTTCCACCACAAGGCTCAAAGCCCTCCAAATGTCCACTTGCAGATTCTAGAAAAAGAGTGTTTCAAAGCTTCCCTCTCATAAGGAAAGTTCAACTCTGTGAGTTGAATGCAAACATCACAAAGAAGTTTCTGAGAATGCTTCTGTTTAGCTTTTCTGTGAAGAGTATCCCGTTTCCAACGAAATCTTCAAAGCGGTCCAAATATCCACTTGCAGATTCCACAGAAAGAGTGTTTGGAAACTGCTGTTTGAAAAGGAACCTTCAACTCTGTGAGGTGAATGCAATCATCACAAAGAAGTTTCTGACAATGCTTCTCTCTGGTTTCTATGTGACGATAATTCGTTTTCCACCACATGCCTGAAAGCTCTCCAAATGTCCACTTGCAGACACTACGAAAAGAATGTTTCAGAACTGCTCTATGAAAAGCAGTGTGAAACTCTGTGAGTTGAACACCAACATCACAGAGAAGTTTCAGAGAATGCTTCTGTTTAGTTTTTATGTGAAGATATTCCCGTTTCCAAAGAAATCTTCAAAGAGGTCCACATATCCACTTGCAGATTCCACAGAAAGAGAGTTTCAAAACTGCTGTCTCCATAGGAGTGTTCAGCTCTGTGAGTTGAATGCAATCATCACAGAGAAGTTTCTGAGAAGGCTTCCGTCTAGATTTTAAGTGACGATATACGCGTTTCGAACGAAGGCCACAGAGTGGTCCAAATATCCACTTGCAGATCCTACAAAAAGAGTGTTTCAAACCTGAACTGTCAAAGGAAGGTTCAACTCTGGGATTTGAACGCAAACATCACAAAGAAGTTTCTGAGAATGCTTCCATTTAGTTAGGTGCAGTTATCCCGTTTCCAACGAAATCCTCAGACAGGTCCAAATATCCACTTGCAGATGCTACAAAAAGTGTGTTTCAAACCCGCTCCATCCAAAGGAATGTTCAGCTCTGTGACTTCAACTCAATGATCCCAAAGAATTTTCTGAGAATGCTTCTGTCTTGTTTTTATATGAAGTTATTTCCTTTACTACGAGAGTCCTCAAAGAGGTCCAAATATCCACTTGCAGTTTCTACAAAAAGAGTGTTTCAAACCTGAACTATCAAAGAAAGGTTCAACACTGTGAGTTGAATGCAAACATCACGAAGAAAGTTCTGAGAATGCTTCTGTTTAGTGAGGTGCGGTTTATCCCGTTTCCAACGAAATCCTCAGAGAGGTCCAAATATCCACTTGCAGATGCTACAAAAAGTGTGTTTCAAACCCGCTCCATCCAAAGGAATGTTCAGCTCTGTGAGTTCAACTCAATGATCCCAAAGAATTTTCTGAGAATGCTTCTGTCTTGTTTTTATATGAAGTTATTTCCTTTACTACGAGAGTCCTCAAAGAGGTCCAAATATCCACTTGCAGTTTCTACAAAAAGAGTGTTTCAAACCTGAACTATCAAAGAAAGGTTCAACACTGTGAGTTGAATGCAAACATCACGAAGAAAGTTCTGAGAATGCTTCTGTTTAGTGAGGTGCGGTTTATCCCGTTTCCAACGAAATCCTCAGAGAGGTCCAAATATCCACTTGCAGTTTCTACAAAAAGAGTGTTTCAACCCTGAACTTTCCAAGGAAGGTTCAAATCTGGGATTTGAACGCAAGCATCACAAAGAAGATTCTGAGACTGCTTCTGTTTAGTTAGCTGAAATTATCCCGTTTCCAACGAAATCCTCAGAGAGGTCCAAATATCCACTTGCAGTTTCTACAAAAAGAGTGTTTCAAACCTGAACTATCAAAGAAAGGTTCAACACTGTGAGTTGAATACAAACATCACGAAGAAAGTTCTGAGAATGCTTCAGTTTAGTGAGGTGCGGTTTTTCCCGTTTCCAACGAAATCCTCAGAGGGGTCAAATTATCCACTTGCAGTTTCTACAAAAAGAGTGTTTCAAACCTGAACTATCAAAGAATGGTTCAACACTGTGAGTTGAATGCAAACATCTCGAAGAAGGTTCTGAGAATGCTACTGTCTAGCTTTTACATGAAGTTATTTCCTTTACTACCATGGGCCTCCAAGCGGTCCATATCTCCACTTGCAGATTCTACAAAAAGAGAGTTTCCAAACTGCTCTGTCAAAGGGAATGTTCCACTCTGTGACTTGAATGCAATCATCCCAAAGTAGTTTCTGAGAATGCTTCTATCTAGTTTCTACGGGAAGATATTTCCTTTTCCACCACAGGCCTCAAAGCCCTCCAAATGTCCACTTGCAGATTCTAGAAAAAGAGTGTTTCAAAGCTTCCCTCTCATAAGGAAAGTTCAACTCTGTGAGTTGAATGCAAACATCACAAAGAAGTTTCTGAGAATGCTTCTGTTTAGCTTTTCTGTGAAGAGTATCCCGTTTCCAACGAAATCTTCAAAGCGGTCCAAATATCCACTTGCAGATTCCACAGAAAGAGTGTTTGGAAACTGCTGTTTGAAAAGGAACCTTCAACTCTGTGAGGTGAATGCAATCATCACAAAGAAGTTTCTGACAATGCTTCTCTCTGGTTTCTATGTGACGATAATTCGTTTTCCACCACATGCCTGAAAGCTCTCCAAATGTCCACTTGCAGACACTACGAAAAGAATGTTTCAGAACTGCTCTATGAAAAGCAGTGTGAAACTCTGTGAGTTGAACACCAACATCACAGAGAAGTTTCAGAGAATGCTTCTGTTTAGTTTTTATGTGAAGATATTCCCGTTTCCAAAGAAATCTTCAAAGAGGTCCACATATCCACTTGCAGATTCCACAGAAAGAGAGTTTCAAAACTGCTGTCTCCATAGGAGTGTTCAGCTCTGTGAGTTGAATGCAATCATCACAGAGAAGTTTCTGAGAAGGCTTCCGTCTAGATTTTAAGTGACGATATACGCGTTTCGAACGAAGGCCACAGAGTGGTCCAAATATCCACTTGCAGATCCTACAAAAAGAGTGTTTCAAACCTGAACTGTCAAAGGAAGGTTCAACTCTGGGATTTGAACGCAAACATCACAAAGAAGTTTCTGAGAATGCTTCCATTTAGTTAGGTGCAGTTATCCCGTTTCCAACGAAATCCTCAGACAGGTCCAAATATCCACTTGCAGATGCTACAAAAAGTGTGTTTCAAACCCGCTCCATCCAAAGGAATGTTCAGCTCTGTGAGTTCAACTCAATGATCCCAAAGAATTTTCTGAGAATGCTTCTGTCTTGTTTTTATATGAAGTTATTTCCTTTACTACGAGAGTCCTCAAAGAGGTCCAAATATCCACTTGCAGTTTCTACAAAAAGAGTGTTTCAAACCTGAACTATCAAAGAAAGGTTCAACACTGTGAGTTGAATGCAAACATCACGAAGAAAGTTCTGAGAATGCTTCTGTTTAGTGAGGTGCGGTTTATCCCGTTTCCAACGAAATCCTCAGAGAGGTCCAAATATCCACTTGCAGATGCTACAAAAAGTGTGTTTCAAACCCGCTCCATCCAAAGGAATGTTCAGCTCTGTGAGTTCAACTCAATGATCCCAAAGAATTTTCTGAGAATGCTTCTGTCTTGTTTTTATATGAAGTTATTTCCTTTACTACGAGAGTCCTCAAAGAGGTCCAAATATCCACTTGCAGTTTCTACAAAAAGAGTGTTTCAAACCTGAACTATCAAAGAAAGGTTCAACACTGTGAGTTGAATGCAAACATCACGAAGAAAGTTCTGAGAATGCTTCTGTTTAGTGAGGTGCGGTTTATCCCGTTTCCAACGAAATCCTCAGAGAGGTCCAAATATCCACTTGCAGTTTCTACAAAAAGAGTGTTTCAACCCTGAACTTTCCAAGGAAGGTTCAAATCTGGGATTTGAACGCAAGCATCACAAAGAAGATTCTGAGACTGCTTCTGTTTAGTTAGCTGAAATTATCCCGTTTCCAACGAAATCCTCAGAGAGGTCCAAATATCCACTTGCAGTTTCTACAAAAAGAGTGTTTCAAACCTGAACTATCAAAGAAAGGTTCAACACTGTGAGTTGAATACAAACATCACGAAGAAAGTTCTGAGAATGCTTCAGTTTAGTGAGGTGCGGTTTTTCCCGTTTCCAACGAAATCCTCAGAGGGGTCAAATTATCCACTTGCAGTTTCTACAAAAAGAGTGTTTCAAACCTGAACTATCAAAGAATGGTTCAACACTGTGAGTTGAATGCAAACATCTCGAAGAAGGTTCTGAGAATGCTACTGTCTAGGTTTTACATGAAGTTATTTCCTTTACTACCATGGGCCTCCAAGCGGTCCATATCTCCACTTGCAGATTCTACAAAAAGAGAGTTTCCAAACTGCTCTGTCAAAGGGAATGTTCCACTCTGTGACTTGAATGCAATCATCCCAAAGTAGTTTCTGAGAATGCTTCTATCTAGTTTCTACGGGAAGATATTTCCTTTTCCACCACAGGCCTCAAAGCCCTCCAAATGTCCACTTGCAGATTCTAGAAAAAGAGTGTTTCAAAGCTTCCCTCTCATAAGGAAAGTTCAACTCTGTGAGTTGAATGCAAACATCACAAAGAAGTTTCTGAGAATGCTTCTGTTTAGCTTTTCTGTGAAGAGAATCCCATTTCCAATGAAATCTTCAAAGCGGTCCAAATATCCACTTGCAGATTCCACAGAAAGAGTGTTTGGAAACTGCTGTTTGAAAAGGAACCTTCAACTCTGTGAGGTGAATGCAATCATCACAAAGAAGTTTCTGACAATGCTTCTCTCTGGTTTCTATGTGACGATAATTCGTTTTCCACCACATGCCTGAAAGCTCTCCAAATGTCCACTTGCAGACACTACGAAAAGAATGTTTCAGAACTGCTCTATGAAAAGCAGTGTGAAACTCTGTGAGTTGAACACCAACATCACAGAGAAGTTTCAGAGAATGCTTCTGTTTAGTTTTTATGTGAAGATATTCCCGTTTCCAAAGAAATCTTCAAAGAGGTCCACATATCCACTTGCAGATTCCACAGAAAGAGAGTTTCAAAACTGCTGTCTCCATAGGAGTGTTCAGCTCTGTGAGTTGAATGCAATCATCACAGAGAAGTTTCTGAGAAGGCTTCCGTCTAGATTTTAAGTGACGATATACGCGTTTCGAACGAAGGCCACAGAGTGGTCCAAATATCCACTTGCAGATCCTACAAAAAGAGTGTTTCAAACCTGAACTGTCAAAGGAAGGTTCAACTCTGGGATTTGAACGCAAACATCACAAAGAAGTTTCTGAGAATGCTTCCGTTTAGTTAGGTGCAGTTATCCCGTTTCCAACGAAATCCTCAGACAGGTCCAAATATCCACTTGCAGATGCTACAAAAAGTGTGTTTCAAACCCGCTCCATCCAAAGGAATGTTCAGCTCTGTGACTTCAACTCAATGATCCCAAAGAATTTTCTGAGAATGCTTCTGTCTTGTTTTTATATGAAGTTATTTCCTTTACTACGAGAGTCCTCAAAGAGGTCCAAATATCCACTTGCAGTTTCTACAAAAAGAGTGTTTCAAACCTGAACTATCAAAGAAAGGTTCAACACTGTGAGTTGAATGCAAACATCACGAAGAAAGTTCTGAGAATGCTTCTGTTTAGTGAGGTGCGGTTTATCCCGTTTCCAACGAAATCCTCAGAGAGGTCCAAATATCCACTTGCAGATGCTACAAAAAGTGTGTTTCAAACCCGCTCCATCCAAAGGAATGTTCAGCTCTGTGAGTTCAACTCAATGATCCCAAAGAATTTTCTGAGAATGCTTCTGTCTTGTTTTTATATGAAGTTATTTCCTTTACTACGAGAGTCCTCAAAGAGGTCCAAATATCCACTTGCAGTTTCTACAAAAAGAGTGTTTCAAACCTGAACTATCAAAGAAAGGTTCAACACTGTGAGTTGAATGCAAACATCACGAAGAAAGTTCTGAGAATGCTTCTGTTTAGTGAGGTGCGGTTTATCCCGTTTCCAACGAAATCCTCAGAGAGGTCCAAATATCCACTTGCAGTTTCTACAAAAAGAGTGTTTCAACCCTGAACTTTCCAAGGAAGGTTCAAATCTGGGATTTGAACGCAAGCATCACAAAGAAGATTCTGAGACTGCTTCTGTTTAGTTAGCTGAAATTATCCCGTTTCCAACGAAATCCTCAGAGAGGTCCAAATATCCACTTGCAGTTTCTACAAAAAGAGTGTTTCAAACCTGAACTATCAAAGAAAGGTTCAACACTGTGAGTTGAATACAAACATCACGAAGAAAGTTCTGAGAATGCTTCAGTTTAGTGAGGTGCGGTTTTTCCCGTTTCCAACGAAATCCTCAGAGGGGTCAAATTATCCACTTGCAGTTTCTACAAAAAGAGTGTTTCAAACCTGAACTATCAAAGAATGGTTCAACACTGTGAGTTGAATGCAAACATCTCGAAGAAGGTTCTGAGAATGCTACTGTCTAGCTTTTACATGAAGTTATTTCCTTTACTACCATGGGCCTCCAAGCGGTCCATATCTCCACTTGCAGATTCTACAAAAAGAGAGTTTCCAAACTGCTCTGTCAAAGGGAATGTTCCACTCTGTGACTTGAATGCAATCATCCCAAAGTAGTTTCTGAGAATGCTTCTATCTAGTTTCTACGGGAAGATATTTCCTTTTCCACCACAGGCCTCAAAGCCCTCCAAATGTCCACTTGCAGATTCTAGAAAAAGAGTGTTTCAAAGCTTCCCTCTCATAAGGAAAGTTCAACTCTGTGAGTTGAATGCAAACATCACAAAGAAGTTTCTGAGAATGCTTCTGTTTAGCTTTTCTGTGAAGAGTATCCCGTTTCCAACGAAATCTTCAAAGCGGTCCAAATATCCACTTGCAGATTCCACAGAAAGAGTGTTTGGAAACTGCTGTTTGAAAAGGAACCTTCAACTCTGTGAGGTGAATGCAATCATCACAAAGAAGTTTCTGACAATGCTTCTCTCTGGTTTCTATGTGACGATAATTCGTTTTCCACCACATGCCTGAAAGCTCTCCAAATGTCCACTTGCAGACACTACGAAAAGAATGTTTCAGAACTGCTCTATGAAAAGCAGTGTGAAACTCTGTGAGTTGAACACCAACATCACAGAGAAGTTTCAGAGAATGCTTCTGTTTAGTTTTTATGTGAAGATATTCCCGTTTCCAAAGAAATCTTCAAAGAGGTCCACATATCCACTTGCAGATTCCACAGAAAGAGAGTTTCAAAACTGCTGTCTCCATAGGAGTGTTCAGCTCTGTGAGTTGAATGCAATCATCACAGAGAAGTTTCTGAGAAGGCTTCCGTCTAGATTTTAAGTGACGATATACGCGTTTCGAACGAAGGCCACAGAGTGGTCCAAATATCCACTTGCAGATCCTACAAAAAGAGTGTTTCAAACCTGAACTGTCAAAGGAAGGTTCAACTCTGGGATTTGAACGCAAACATCACAAAGAAGTTTCTGAGAATGCTTCCATTTAGTTAGGTGCAGTTATCCCGTTTCCAACGAAATCCTCAGACAGGTCCAAATATCCACTTGCAGATGCTACAAAAAGTGTGTTTCAAACCCGCTCCATCCAAAGGAATGTTCAGCTCTGTGAGTTCAACTCAATGATCCCAAAGAATTTTCTGAGAATGCTTCTGTCTTGTTTTTATATGAAGTTATTTCCTTTACTACGAGAGTCCTCAAAGAGGTCCAAATATCCACTTGCAGTTTCTACAAAAAGAGTGTTTCAAACCTGAACTATCAAAGAAAGGTTCAACACTGTGAGTTGAATGCAAACATCACGAAGAAAGTTCTGAGAATGCTTCTGTTTAGTGAGGTGCGGTTTATCCCGTTTCCAACGAAATCCTCAGAGAGGTCCAAATATCCACTTGCAGATGCTACAAAAAGTGTGTTTCAAACCCGCTCCATCCAAAGGAATGTTCAGCTCTGTGAGTTCAACTCAATGATCCCAAAGAATTTTCTGAGAATGCTTCTGTCTTGTTTTTATATGAAGTTATTTCCTTTACTACGAGAGTCCTCAAAGAGGTCCAAATATCCACTTGCAGTTTCTACAAAAAGAGTGTTTCAAACCTGAACTATCAAAGAAAGGTTCAACACTGTGAGTTGAATGCAAACATCACGAAGAAAGTTCTGAGAATGCTTCTGTTTAGTGAGGTGCGGTTTATCCCGTTTCCAACGAAATCCTCAGAGAGGTCCAAATATCCACTTGTAGTTTCTACAAAAAGAGTGTTTCAACCCTGAACTTTCCAAGGAAGGTTCAAATCTGGGATTTGAACGCAAGCATCACAAAGAAGATTCTGAGACTGCTTCTGTTTAGTTAGCTGAAATTATCCCGTTTCCAACGAAATCCTCAGAGAGGTCCAAATATCCACTTGCAGTTTCTACAAAAAGAGTGTTTCAAACCTGAACTATCAAAGAAAGGTTCAACACTGTGAGTTGAATACAAACATCACGAAGAAAGTTCTGAGAATGCTTCAGTTTAGTGAGGTGCGGTTTTTCCCGTTTCCAACGAAATCCTCAGAGGGGTCAAATTATCCACTTGCAGTTTCTACAAAAAGAGTGTTTCAAACCTGAACTATCAAAGAATGGTTCAACACTGTGAGTTGAATGCAAACATCTCGAAGAAGGTTCTGAGAATGCTACTGTCTAGCTTTTACATGAAGTTATTTCCTTTACTACCATGGGCCTCCAAGCGGTCCATATCTCCACTTGCAGATTCTACAAAAAGAGAGTTTCCAAACTGCTCTGTCAAAGGGAATGTTCCACTCTGTGACTTGAATGCAATCATCCCAAAGTAGTTTCTGAGAATGCTTCTATCTAGTTTCTACGGGAAGATATTTCCTTTTCCACCACAGGCCTCAAAGCCCTCCAAATGTCCACTTGCAGATTCTAGAAAAAGAGTGTTTCAAAGCTTCCCTCTCATAAGGAAAGTTCAACTCTGTGAGTTGAATGCAAACATCACAAAGAAGTTTCTGAGAATGCTTCTGTTTAGCTTTTCTGTGAAGAGTATCCCGTTTCCAACGAAATCTTCAAAGCGGTCCAAATATCCACTTGCAGATTCCACAGAAAGAGTGTTTGGAAACTGCTGTTTGAAAAGGAACCTTCAACTCTGTGAGGTGAATGCAATCATCACAAAGAAGTTTCTGACAATGCTTCTCTCTGGTTTCTATGTGACGATAATTCGTTTTCCACCACATGCCTGAAAGCTCTCCAAATGTCCACTTGCAGACACTACGAAAAGAATGTTTCAGAACTGCTCTATGAAAAGCAGTGTGAAACTCTGTGAGTTGAACACCAACATCACAGAGAAGTTTCAGAGAATGCTTCTGTTTAGTTTTTATGTGAAGATATTCCCGTTTCCAAAGAAATCTTCAAAGAGGTCCACATATCCACTTGCAGATTCCACAGAAAGAGAGTTTCAAAACTGCTGTCTCCATAGGAGTGTTCAGCTCTGTGAGTTGAATGCAATCATCACAGAGAAGTTTCTGAGAAGGCTTCCGTCTAGATTTTAAGTGACGATATACGCGTTTCGAACGAAGGCCACAGAGTGGTCCAAATATCCACTTGCAGATCCTACAAAAAGAGTGTTTCAAACCTGAACTGTCAAAGGAAGGTTCAACTCTGGGATTTGAACGCAAACATCACAAAGAAGTTTCTGAGAATGCTTCCGTTTAGTTAGGTGCAGTTATCCCGTTTCCAACGAAATCCTCAGACAGGTCCAAATATCCACTTGCAGATGCTACAAAAAGTGTGTTTCAAACCCGCTCCATCCAAAGGAATGTTCAGCTCTGTGAGTTCAACTCAATGATCCCAAAGAATTTTCTGAGAATGCTTCTGTCTTGTTTTTATATGAAGTTATTTCCTTTACTACGAGAGTCCTCAAAGAGGTCCAAATATCCACTTGCAGTTTCTACAAAAAGAGTGTTTCAAACCTGAACTATCAAAGAAAGGTTCAACACTGTGAGTTGAATGCAAACATCACGAAGAAAGTTCTGAGAATGCTTCTGTTTAGTGAGGTGCGGTTTATCCCGTTTCCAACGAAATCCTCAGAGAGGTCCAAATATCCACTTGCAGTTTCTACAAAAAGAGTGTTTCAACCCTGAACTTTCCAAGGAAGGTTCAAATCTGGGATTTGAACGCAAGCATCACAAAGAAGATTCTGAGACTGCTTCTGTTTAGTTAGCTGAAATTATCCCGTTTCCAACGAAATCCTCAGAGAGGTCCAAATATCCACTTGCAGTTTCTACAAAAAGAGTGTTTCAAACCTGAACTATCAAAGAAAGGTTCAACACTGTGAGTTGAATACAAACATCACGAAGAAAGTTCTGAGAATGCTTCAGTTTAGTGAGGTGCGGTTTTTCCCGTTTCCAACGAAATCCTCAGAGGGGTCAAATTATCCACTTGCAGTTTCTACAAAAAGAGTGTTTCAAACCTGAACTATCAAAGAATGGTTCAACACTGTGAGTTGAATGCAAACATCTCGAAGAAGGTTCTGAGAATGCTACTGTCTAGCTTTTACATGAAGTTATTTCCTTTACTACCATGGGCCTCCAAGCGGTCCATATCTCCACTTGCAGATTCTACAAAAAGAGAGTTTCCAAACTGCTCTGTCAAAGGGAATGTTCCACTCTGTGACTTGAATGCAATCATCCCAAAGTAGTTTCTGAGAATGCTTCTATCTAGTTTCTACGGGAAGATATTTCCTTTTCCACCACAGGCCTCAAAGCCCTCCAAATGTCCACTTGCAGATTCTAGAAAAAGAGTGTTTCAAAGCTTCCCTCTCATAAGGAAAGTTCAACTCTGTGAGTTGAATGCAAACATCACAAAGAAGTTTCTGAGAATGCTTCTGTTTAGCTTTTCTGTGAAGAGTATCCCGTTTCCAACGAAATCTTCAAAGCGGTCCAAATATCCACTTGCAGATTCCACAGAAAGAGTGTTTGGAAACTGCTGTTTGAAAAGGAACCTTCAACTCTGTGAGGTGAATGCAATCATCACAAAGAAGTTTCTGACAATGCTTCTCTCTGGTTTCTATGTGACGATAATTCGTTTTCCACCACATGCCTGAAAGCTCTCCAAATGTCCACTTGCAGACACTACGAAAAGAATGTTTCAGAACTGCTCTATGAAAAGCAGTGTGAAACTCTGTGAGTTGAACACCAACATCACAGAGAAGTTTCAGAGAATGCTTCTGTTTAGTTTTTATGTGAAGATATTCCCGTTTCCAAAGAAATCTTCAAAGAGGTCCACATATCCACTTGCAGATTCCACAGAAAGAGAGTTTCAAAACTGCTGTCTCCATAGGAGTGTTCAGCTCTGTGAGTTGAATGCAATCATCACAGAGAAGTTTCTGAGAAGGCTTCCGTCTAGATTTTAAGTGACGATATACGCGTTTCGAACGAAGGCCACAGAGTGGTCCAAATATCCACTTGCAGATCCTACAAAAAGAGTGTTTCAAACCTGAACTGTCAAAGGAAGGTTCAACTCTGGGATTTGAACGCAAACATCACAAAGAAGTTTCTGAGAATGCTTCCGTTTAGTTAGGTGCAGTTATCCCGTTTCCAACGAAATCCTCAGACAGGTCCAAATATCCACTTGCAGATGCTACAAAAAGTGTGTTTCAAACCCGCTCCATCCAAAGGAATGTTCAGCTCTGTGACTTCAACTCAATGATCCCAAAGAATTTTCTGAGAATGCTTCTGTCTTGTTTTTATATGAAGTTATTTCCTTTACTACGAGAGTCCTCAAAGAGGTCCAAATATCCACTTGCAGTTTCTACAAAAAGAGTGTTTCAAACCTGAACTATCAAAGAAAGGTTCAACACTGTGAGTTGAATGCAAACATCACGAAGAAAGTTCTGAGAATGCTTCTGTTTAGTGAGGTGCGGTTTATCCCGTTTCCAACGAAATCCTCAGAGAGGTCCAAATATCCACTTGCAGTTTCTACAAAAAGAGTGTTTCAACCCTGAACTTTCCAAGGAAGGTTCAAATCTGGGATTTGAACGCAAGCATCACAAAGAAGATTCTGAGACTGCTTCTGTTTAGTTAGCTGAAATTATCCCGTTTCCAACGAAATCCTCAGAGAGGTCCAAATATCCACTTGCAGTTTCTACAAAAAGAGTGTTTCAAACCTGAACTATCAAAGAAAGGTTCAACACTGTGAGTTGAATACAAACATCACGAAGAAAGTTCTGAGAATGCTTCAGTTTAGTGAGGTGCGGTTTTTCCCGTTTCCAACGAAATCCTCAGAGGGGTCAAATTATCCACTTGCAGTTTCTACAAAAAGAGTGTTTCAAACCTGAACTATCAAAGAATGGTTCAACACTGTGAGTTGAATGCAAACATCTCGAAGAAGGTTCTGAGAATGCTACTGTCTAGCTTTTACATGAAGTTATTTCCTTTACTACCATGGGCCTCCAAGCGGTCCATATCTCCACTTGCAGATTCTACAAAAAGAGAGTTTCCAAACTGCTCTGTCAAAGGGAATGTTCCACTCTGTGACTTGAATGCAATCATCCCAAAGTAGTTTCTGAGAATGCTTCTATCTAGTTTCTACGGGAAGATATTTCCTTTTCCACCACAGGCCTCAAAGCCCTCCAAATGTCCACTTGCAGATTCTAGAAAAAGAGTGTTTCAAAGCTTCCCTCTCATAAGGAAAGTTCAACTCTGTGAGTTGAATGCAAACATCACAAAGAAGTTTCTGAGAATGCTTCTGTTTAGCTTTTCTGTGAAGAGTATCCCGTTTCCAACGAAATCTTCAAAGCGGTCCAAATATCCACTTGCAGATTCCACAGAAAGAGTGTTTGGAAACTGCTGTTTGAAAAGGAACCTTCAACTCTGTGAGGTGAATGCAATCATCACAAAGAAGTTTCTGACAATGCTTCTCTCTGGTTTCTATGTGACGATAATTCGTTTTCCACCACATGCCTGAAAGCTCTCCAAATGTCCACTTGCAGACACTACGAAAAGAATGTTTCAGAACTGCTCTATGAAAAGCAGTGTGAAACTCTGTGAGTTGAACACCAACATCACAGAGAAGTTTCAGAGAATGCTTCTGTTTAGTTTTTATGTGAAGATATTCCCGTTTCCAAAGAAATCTTCAAAGAGGTCCACATATCCACTTGCAGATTCCACAGAAAGAGAGTTTCAAAACTGCTGTCTCCATAGGAGTGTTCAGCTCTGTGAGTTGAATGCAATCATCACAGAGAAGTTTCTGAGAAGGCTTCCGTCTAGATTTTAAGTGACGATATACGCGTTTCGAACGAAGGCCACAGAGTGGTCCAAATATCCACTTGCAGATCCTACAAAAAGAGTGTTTCAAACCTGAACTGTCAAAGGAAGGTTCAACTCTGGGATTTGAACGCAAACATCACAAAGAAGTTTCTGAGAATGCTTCCGTTTAGTGAGGTGCAGTTATCCCGTTTCCAACGAAATCCTCAGACAGGTCCAAATATCCACTTGCAGATGCTACAAAAAGTGTGTTTCAAACCCGCTCCATCCAAAGGAATGTTCAGCTCTGTGAGTTCAACTCAATGATCCCAAAGAATTTTCTGAGAATGCTTCTGTCTTGTTTTTATATGAAGTTATTTCCTTTACTACGAGAGTCCTCAAAGAGGTCCAAATATCCACTTGCAGTTTCTACAAAAAGAGTGTTTCAAACCTGAACTATCAAAGAAAGGTTCAACACTGTGAGTTGAATGCAAACATCACGAAGAAAGTTCTGAGAATGCTTCTGTTTAGTGAGGTGCGGTTTATCCCGTTTCCAACGAAATCCTCAGAGAGGTCCAAATATCCACTTGCAGATGCTACAAAAAGTGTGTTTCAAACCCGCTCCATCCAAAGGAATGTTCAGCTCTGTGAGTTCAACTCAATGATCCCAAAGAATTTTCTGAGAATGCTTCTGTCTTGTTTTTATATGAAGTTATTTCCTTTACTACGAGAGTCCTCAAAGAGGTCCAAATATCCACTTGCAGTTTCTACAAAAAGAGTGTTTCAAACCTGAACTATCAAAGAAAGGTTCAACACTGTGAGTTGAATGCAAACATCACGAAGAAAGTTCTGAGAATGCTTCTGTTTAGTGAGGTGCGGTTTATCCCGTTTCCAACGAAATCCTCAGAGAGGTCCAAATATCCACTTGCAGTTTCTACAAAAAGAGTGTTTCAACCCTGAACTTTCCAAGGAAGGTTCAAATCTGGGATTTGAACGCAAGCATCACAAAGAAGATTCTGAGACTGCTTCTGTTTAGTTAGCTGAAATTATCCCGTTTCCAACGAAATCCTCAGAGAGGTCCAAATATCCACTTGCAGTTTCTACAAAAAGAGTGTTTCAAACCTGAACTATCAAAGAAAGGTTCAACACTGTGAGTTGAATACAAACATCACGAAGAAAGTTCTGAGAATGCTTCAGTTTAGTGAGGTGCGGTTTTTCCCGTTTCCAACGAAATCCTCAGAGGGGTCAAATTATCCACTTGCAGTTTCTACAAAAAGAGTGTTTCAAACCTGAACTATCAAAGAATGGTTCAACACTGTGAGTTGAATGCAAACATCTCGAAGAAGGTTCTGAGAATGCTACTGTCTAGGTTTTACATGAAGTTATTTCCTTTACTACCATGGGCCTCCAAGCGGTCCATATCTCCACTTGCAGATTCTACAAAAAGAGAGTTTCCAAACTGCTCTGTCAAAGGGAATGTTCCACTCTGTGACTTGAATGCAATCATCCCAAAGTAGTTTCTGAGAATGCTTCTATCTAGTTTCTACGGGAAGATATTTCCTTTTCCACCACAGGCCTCAAAGCCCTCCAAATGTCCACTTGCAGATTCTAGAAAAAGAGTGTTTCAAAGCTTCCCTCTCATAAGGAAAGTTCAACTCTGTGAGTTGAATGCAAACATCACAAAGAAGTTTCTGAGAATGCTTCTGTTTAGCTTTTCTGTGAAGAGTATCCCGTTTCCAACGAAATCTTCAAAGCGGTCCAAATATCCACTTGCAGATTCCACAGAAAGAGTGTTTGGAAACTGCTGTTTGAAAAGGAACCTTCAACTCTGTGAGGTGAATGCAATCATCACAAAGAAGTTTCTGACAATGCTTCTCTCTGGTTTCTATGTGACGATAATTCGTTTTCCACCACATGCCTGAAAGCTCTCCAAATGTCCACTTGCAGACACTACGAAAAGAATGTTTCAGAACTGCTCTATGAAAAGCAGTGTGAAACTCTGTGAGTTGAACACCAACATCACAGAGAAGTTTCAGAGAATGCTTCTGTTTAGTTTTTATGTGAAGATATTCCCGTTTCCAAAGAAATCTTCAAAGAGGTCCACATATCCACTTGCAGATTCCACAGAAAGAGAGTTTCAAAACTGCTGTCTCCATAGGAGTGTTCAGCTCTGTGAGTTGAATGCAATCATCACAGAGAAGTTTCTGAGAAGGCTTCCGTCTAGATTTTAAGTGACGATATACGCGTTTCGAATGAAGGCCACAGAGTGGTCCAAATATCCACTTGCAGATCCTACAAAAAGAGTGTTTCAAACCTGAACTGTCAAAGGAAGGTTCAACTCTGGGATTTGAACGCAAACATCACAAAGAAGTTTCTGAGAATGCTTCCGTTTAGTTAGGTGCAGTTATCCCGTTTCCAACGAAATCCTCAGACAGGTCCAAATATCCACTTGCAGATGCTACAAAAAGTGTGTTTCAAACCCGCTCCATCCAAAGGAATGTTCAGCTCTGTGAGTTCAACTCAATGATCCCAAAGAATTTTCTGAGAATGCTTCTGTCTTGTTTTTATATGAAGTTATTTCCTTTACTACGAGAGTCCTCAAAGAGGTCCAAATATCCACTTGCAGTTTCTACAAAAAGAGTGTTTCAAACCTGAACTATCAAAGAAAGGTTCAACACTGTGAGTTGAATGCAAACATCACGAAGAAAGTTCTGAGAATGCTTCTGTTTAGTGAGGTGCGGTTTATCCCGTTTCCAACGAAATCCTCAGAGAGGTCCAAATATCCACTTGCAGATGCTACAAAAAGTGTGTTTCAAACCCGCTCCATCCAAAGGAATGTTCAGCTCTGTGAGTTCAACTCAATGATCCCAAAGAATTTTCTGAGAATGCTTCTGTCTTGTTTTTATATGAAGTTATTTCCTTTACTACGAGAGTCCTCAAAGAGGTCCAAATATCCACTTGCAGTTTCTACAAAAAGAGTGTTTCAAACCTGAACTATCAAAGAAAGGTTCAACACTGTGAGTTGAATGCAAACATCACGAAGAAAGTTCTGAGAATGCTTCTGTTTAGTGAGGTGCGGTTTATCCCGTTTCCAACGAAATCCTCAGAGAGGTCCAAATATCCACTTGCAGTTTCTACAAAAAGAGTGTTTCAACCCTGAACTTTCCAAGGAAGGTTCAAATCTGGGATTTGAACGCAAGCATCACAAAGAAGATTCTGAGACTGCTTCTGTTTAGTTAGCTGAAATTATCCCGTTTCCAACGAAATCCTCAGAGAGGTCCAAATATCCACTTGCAGTTTCTACAAAAAGAGTGTTTCAAACCTGAACTATCAAAGAAAGGTTCAACACTGTGAGTTGAATACAAACATCACGAAGAAAGTTCTGAGAATGCTTCAGTTTAGTGAGGTGCGGTTTTTCCCGTTTCCAACGAAATCCTCAGAGGGGTCAAATTATCCACTTGCAGTTTCTACAAAAAGAGTGTTTCAAACCTGAACTATCAAAGAATGGTTCAACACTGTGAGTTGAATGCAAACATCTCGAAGAAGGTTCTGAGAATGCTACTGTCTAGGTTTTACATGAAGTTATTTCCTTTACTACCATGGGCCTCCAAGCGGTCCATATCTCCACTTGCAGATTCTACAAAAAGAGAGTTTCCAAACTGCTCTGTCAAAGGGAATGTTCCACTCTGTGACTTGAATGCAATCATCCCAAAGTAGTTTCTGAGAATGCTTCTATCTAGTTTCTACGGGAAGATATTTCCTTTTCCACCACAGGCCTCAAAGCCCTCCAAATGTCCACTTGCAGATTCTAGAAAAAGAGTGTTTCAAAGCTTCCCTCTCATAAGGAAAGTTCAACTCTGTGAGTTGAATGCAAACATCACAAAGAAGTTTCTGAGAATGCTTCTGTTTAGCTTTTCTGTGAAGAGTATCCCGTTTCCAACGAAATCTTCAAAGCGGTCCAAATATCCACTTGCAGATTCCACAGAAAGAGTGTTTGGAAACTGCTGTTTGAAAAGGAACCTTCAACTCTGTGAGGTGAATGCAATCATCACAAAGAAGTTTCTGACAATGCTTCTCTCTCGTTTCTATGTGACGATAATTCGTTTTCCACCACATGCCTGAAAGCTCTCCAAATGTCCACTTGCAGACACTACGAAAAGAATGTTTCAGAACTGCTCTATGAAAAGCAGTGTGAAACTCTGTGAGTTGAACACCAACATCACAGAGAAGTTTCAGAGAATGCTTCTGTTTAGTTTTTATGTGAAGATATTCCCGTTTCCAAAGAAATCTTCAAAGAGGTCCACATATCCACTTGCAGATTCCACAGAAAGAGAGTTTCAAAACTGCTGTCTCCATAGGAGTGTTCAGCTCTGTGAGTTGAATGCAATCATCACAGAGAAGTTTCTGAGAAGGCTTCCGTCTAGATTTTAAGTGACGATATACGCGTTTCGAACGAAGGCCACAGAGTGGTCCAAATATCCACTTGCAGATCCTACAAAAAGAGTGTTTCAAACCTGAACTGTCAAAGGAAGGTTCAACTCTGGGATTTGAACGGAAACATCACGAAGAAAGTTCTGAGAATGCTTCCGTTTAGTTAGGTGCAGTTATCCCGTTTCCAACGAAATCCTCAGACAGGTCCAAATATCCACTTGCAGATGCTACAAAAAGTGTGTTTCAAACCCGCTCCATCCAAAGGAATGTTCAGCTCTGTGACTTCAACTGAATGATCCCAAAGAATTTTCTGAGAATGCTTCTGTCTTGTTTTTATATGAAGTTATTTCCTTTACTACGAGAGTCCTCAAAGAGGTCCAAATATCCACTTGCAGTTTCTACAAAAAGAGTGTTTCAAACCTGAACTATCAAAGAAAGGTTCAACACTGTGAGTTGAATGCAAACATCACGAAGAAAGTTCTGAGAATGCTTCTGTTTAGTGAGGTGCGGTTTATCCCGTTTCCAACGAAATCCTCAGACAGGTCCAAATATCCACTTGCAGATGCTACAAAAAGTGTGTTTCAAACCCGCTCCATCCAAAGGAATGTTCAGCTCTGTGAGTTCAACTCAATGATCCCAAAGAATTTTCTGAGAATGCTTCTGTCTTGTTTTTATATGAAGTTATTTCCTTTACTACGAGAGTCCTCAAAGAGGTCCAAATATCCACTTGCAGTTTCTACAAAAAGAGTGTTTCAAACCTGAACTATCAAAGAAAGGTTCAACACTGTGAGTTGAATGCAAACATCACGAAGAAAGTTCTGAGAATGCTTCAGTTTAGTGAGGTGCGGTTTTTCCGTTTCCAACGAAATCCTCAGAGAGGTCCAAATATCCACTTGCAGTTTCTACAAAAAGAGTGTTTCAACCCTGAACTTTCCAAGGAAGGTTCAAATCTGGGATTTGAACGCAAGCATCACAAAGAAGATTCTGAGACTGCTTCTGTTTAGTTAGCTGAAATTATCCCGTTTCCAACGAAATCCTCAGAGAGGTCCAAATATCCACTTGCAGTTTCTACAAAAAGAGTGTTTCAAACCTGAACTATCAAAGAAAGGTTCAACACTGTGAGTTGAATACAAACATCACGAAGAAAGTTCTGAGAATGCTTCAGTTTAGTGAGGTGCGGTTTTTCCCGTTTCCAACGAAATCCTCAGAGGGGTCAAATTATCCACTTGCAGTTTCTACAAAAAGAGTGTTTCAAACCTGAACTATCAAAGAATGGTTCAACACTGTGAGTTGAATGCAAACATCTCGAAGAAGGTTCTGAGAATGCTACTGTCTAGCTTTTACATGAAGTTATTTCCTTTACTACCATGGGCCTCCAAGCGGTCCATATCTCCACTTGCAGATTCTACAAAAAGAGAGTTTCCAAACTGCTCTGTCAAAGGGAATGTTCCACTCTGTGACTTGAATGCAATCATCCCAAAGTAGTTTCTGAGAATGCTTCTATCTAGTTTCTACGGGAAGATATTTCCTTTTCCACCACAGGCCTCAAAGCCCTCCAAATGTCCACTTGCAGATTCTAGAAAAAGAGTGTTTCAAAGCTTCCCTCTCATAAGGAAAGTTCAACTCTGTGAGTTGAATGCAAACATCACAAAGAAGTTTCTGAGAATGCTTCTGTTTAGCTTTTCTGTGAAGAGTATCCCGTTTCCAACGAAATCTTCAAAGCGGTCCAAATATCCACTTGCAGATTCCACAGAAAGAGTGTTTGGAAACTGCTGTTTGAAAAGGAACCTTCAACTCTGTGAGGTGAATGCAATCATCACAAAGAAGTTTCTGACAATGCTTCTCTCTCGTTTCTATGTGACGATAATTCGTTTTCCACCACATGCCTGAAAGCTCTCCAAATGTCCACTTGCAGACACTACGAAAAGAATGTTTCAGAACTGCTCTATGAAAAGCAGTGTGAAACTCTGTGAGTTGAACACCAACATCACAGAGAAGTTTCAGAGAATGCTTCTGTTTAGTTTTTATGTGAAGATATTCCCGTTTCCAAAGAAATCTTCAAAGAGGTCCACATATCCACTTGCAGATTCCACAGAAAGAGAGTTTCAAAACTGCTGTCTCCATAGGAGTGTTCAGCTCTGTGAGTTGAATGCAATCATCACAGAGAAGTTTCTGAGAAGGCTTCCGTCTAGATTTTAAGTGACGATATACGCGTTTCGAACGAAGGCCACAGAGTGGTCCAAATATCCACTTGCAGATCCTACAAAAAGAGTGTTTCAAACCTGAACTGTCAAAGGAAGGTTCAACTCTGGGATTTGAACGGAAACATCACGAAGAAAGTTCTGAGAATGCTTCCGTTTAGTTAGGTGCAGTTATCCCGTTTCCAACGAAATCCTCAGACAGGTCCAAATATCCACTTGCAGATGCTACAAAAAGTGTGTTTCAAACCCGCTCCATCCAAAGGAATGTTCAGCTCTGTGACTTCAACTGAATGATCCCAAAGAATTTTCTGAGAATGCTTCTGTCTTGTTTTTATATGAAGTTATTTCCTTTACTACGAGAGTCCTCAAAGAGGTCCAAATATCCACTTGCAGTTTCTACAAAAAGAGTGTTTCAAACCTGAACTATCAAAGAAAGGTTCAACACTGTGAGTTGAATGCAAACATCACGAAGAAAGTTCTGAGAATGCTTCTGTTTAGTGAGGTGCGGTTTATCCCGTTTCCAACGAAATCCTCAGAGAGGTCCAAATATCCACTTGCAGATGCTACAAAAAGTGTGTTTCAAACCCGCTCCATCCAAAGGAATGTTCAGCTCTGTGAGTTCAACTCAATGATCCCAAAGAATTTTCTGAGAATGCTTCTGTCTTGTTTTTATATGAAGTTATTTCCTTTACTACGAGAGTCCTCAAAGAGGTCCAAATATCCACTTGCAGTTTCTACAAAAAGAGTGTTTCAAACCTGAACTATCAAAGAAAGGTTCAACACTGTGAGTTGAATGCAAACATCACGAAGAAAGTTCTGAGAATGCTTCAGTTTAGTGAGGTGCGGTTTTTCCGTTTCCAACGAAATCCTCAGAGAGGTCCAAATATCCACTTGCAGTTTCTACAAAAAGAGTGTTTCAAACCTGAACTTTCCAAGGAAGGTTCAAATCTGGGATTTGAACGCAAGCATCACAAAGAAGATTCTGAGACTGCTTCTGTTTAGTTAGCTGAAATTATCCCGTTTCCAACGAAATCCTCAGAGAGGTCCAAATATCCACTTGCAGTTTCTACAAAAAGAGTGTTTCAACCCTGAACTTTCCAAGGAAGGTTCAAATCTGGGATTTGAACGCAAGCATCACAAAGAAGATTCTGAGACTGCTTCTGTTTAGTTAGCTGAAATTATCCCGTTTCCAACGAAATCCTCAGAGAGGTCCAAATATCCACTTGCAGTTTCTACAAAAAGAGTGTTTCAAACCTGAACTATCAAAGAAAGGTTCAACACTGTGAGTTGAATACAAACATCACGAAGAAAGTTCTGAGAATGCTTCAGTTTAGTGAGGTGCGGTTTTTCCCGTTTCCAACGAAATCCTCAGAGGGGTCAAATTATCCACTTGCAGTTTCTACAAAAAGAGTGTTTCAAACCTGAACTATCAAAGAATGGTTCAACACTGTGAGTTGAATGCAAACATCTCGAAGAAGGTTCTGAGAATGCTACTGTCTAGGTTTTACATGAAGTTATTTCCTTTACTACCATGGGCCTCCAAGCGGTCCATATCTCCACTTGCAGATTCTACAAAAAGAGAGTTTCCAAACTGCTCTGTCAAAGGGAATGTTCCACTCTGTGACTTGAATGCAATCATCCCAAAGTAGTTTCTGAGAATGCTTCTATCTAGTTCCTACGGGAAGATATTTCCTTTTCCACCACAGGCCTCAAAGCCCTCCAAATGTCCACTTGCAGATTCTAGAAAAAGAGTGTTTCAAAGCTTCCCTCTCATAAGGAAAGTTCAACTCTGTGAGTTGAATGCAAACATCACAAAGAAGTTTCTGAGAATGCTTCTGTTTAGCTTTTCTGTGAAGAGTATCCCGTTTCCAACGAAATCTTCAAAGCGGTCCAAATATCCACTTGCAGATTCCACAGAAAGAGTGTTTGGAAACTGCTGTTTGAAAAGGAACCTTCAACTCTGTGAGGTGAATGCAATCATCACAAAGAAGTTTCTGACAATGCTTCTCTCTGGTTTCTATGTGACGATAATTCGTTTTCCACCACATGCCTGAAAGCTCTCCAAATGTCCACTTGCAGACACTACGAAAAGAATGTTTCAGAACTGCTCTATGAAAAGCAGTGTGAAACTCTGTGAGTTGAACACCAACATCACAGAGAAGTTTCAGAGAATGCTTCTGTTTAGTTTTTATGTGAAGATATTCCCGTTTCCAAAGAAATCTTCAAAGAGGTCCACATATCCACTTGCAGATTCCACAGAAAGAGAGTTTCAAAACTGCTGTCTCCATAGGAGTGTTCAGCTCTGTGAGTTGAATGCAATCATCACAGAGAAGTTTCTGAGAAGGCTTCCGTCTAGATTTTAAGTGACGATATACGCGTTTCGAACGAAGGCCACAGAGTGGTCCAAATATCCACTTGCAGATCCTACAAAAAGAGTGTTTCAAACCTGAACTGTCAAAGGAAGGTTCAACTCTGGGATTTGAACGGAAACATCACGAAGAAAGTTCTGAGAATGCTTCCGTTTAGTTAGGTGCAGTTATCCCGTTTCCAACGAAATCCTCAGACAGGTCCAAATATCCACTTGCAGATGCTACAAAAAGTGTGTTTCAAACCCGCTCCATCCAAAGGAATGTTCAGCTCTGTGACTTCAACTGAATGATCCCAAAGAATTTTCTGAGAATGCTTCTGTCTTGTTTTTATATGAAGTTATTTCCTTTACTACGAGAGTCCTCAAAGAGGTCCAAATATCCACTTGCAGTTTCTACAAAAAGAGTGTTTCAAACCTGAACTATCAAAGAAAGGTTCAACACTGTGAGTTGAATGCAAACATCACGAAGAAAGTTCTGAGAATGCTTCTGTTTAGTGAGGTGCGGTTTATCCCGTTTCCAACGAAATCCTCAGAGAGGTCCAAATATCCACTTGCAGATGCTACAAAAAGTGTGTTTCAAACCCGCTCCATCCAAAGGAATGTTCAGCTCTGTGAGTTCAACTCAATGATCCCAAAGAATTTTCTGAGAATGCTTCTGTCTTGTTTTTATATGAAGTTATTTCCTTTACTACGAGAGTCCTCAAAGAGGTCCAAATATCCACTTGCAGTTTCTACAAAAAGAGTGTTTCAACCCTGAACTTTCCAAGGAAGGTTCAAATCTGGGATTTGAACGCAAGCATCACAAAGAAGATTCTGAGACTGCTTCTGTTTAGTTAGCTGAAATTATCCCGTTTCCAACGAAATCCTCAGAGAGGTCCAAATATCCACTTGCAGTTTCTACAAAAAGAGTGTTTCAAACCTGAACTATCAAAGAAAGGTTCAACACTGTGAGTTGAATACAAACATCACGAAGAAAGTTCTGAGAATGCTTCAGTTTAGTGAGGTGCGGTTTTTCCCGTTTCCAACGAAATCCTCAGAGGGGTCAAATTATCCACTTGCAGTTTCTACAAAAAGAGTGTTTCAAACCTGAACTATCAAAGAATGGTTCAACACTGTGAGTTGAATGCAAACATCTCGAAGAAGGTTCTGAGAATGCTACTGTCTAGGTTTTACATGAAGTTATTTCCTTTACTACCATGGGCCTCCAAGCGGTCCATATCTCCACTTGCAGATTCTACAAAAAGAGAGTTTCCAAACTGCTCTGTCAAAGGGAATGTTCCACTCTGTGACTTGAATGCAATCATCCCAAAGTAGTTTCTGAGAATGCTTCTATCTAGTTTCTACGGGAAGATATTTCCTTTTCCACCACAGGCCTCAAAGCCCTCCAAATGTCCACTTGCAGATTCTAGAAAAAGAGTGTTTCAAAGCTTCCCTCTCATAAGGAAAGTTCAACTCTGTGAGTTGAATGCAAACATCACAAAGAAGTTTCTGAGAATGCTTCTGTTTAGCTTTTCTGTGAAGAGTATCCCGTTTCCAACGAAATCTTCAAAGCGGTCCAAATATCCACTTGCAGATTCCACAGAAAGAGTGTTTGGAAACTGCTGTTTGAAAAGGAACCTTCAACTCTGTGAGGTGAATGCAATCATCACAAAGAAGTTTCTGACAATGCTTCTCTCTGGTTTCTATGTGACGATAATTCGTTTTCCACCACATGCCTGAAAGCTCTCCAAATGTCCACTTGCAGACACTACGAAAAGAATGTTTCAGAACTGCTCTATGAAAAGCAGTGTGAAACTCTGTGAGTTGAACACCAACATCACAGAGAAGTTTCAGAGAATGCTTCTGTTTAGTTTTTATGTGAAGATATTCCCGTTTCCAAAGAAATCTTCAAAGAGGTCCACATATCCACTTGCAGATTCCACAGAAAGAGAGTTTCAAAACTGCTGTCTCCATAGGAGTGTTCAGCTCTGTGAGTTGAATGCAATCATCACAGAGAAGTTTCTGAGAAGGCTTCCGTCTAGATTTTAAGTGACGATATACGCGTTTCGAACGAAGGCCACAGAGTGGTCCAAATATCCACTTGCAGATCCTACAAAAAGAGTGTTTCAAACCTGAACTGTCAAAGGAAGGTTCAACTCTGGGATTTGAACGGAAACATCACGAAGAAAGTTCTGAGAATGCTTCCGTTTAGTTAGGTGCAGTTATCCCGTTTCCAACGAAATCCTCAGACAGGTCCAAATATCCACTTGCAGATGCTACAAAAAGTGTGTTTCAAACCCGCTCCATCCAAAGGAATGTTCAGCTCTGTGACTTCAACTGAATGATCCCAAAGAATTTTCTGAGAATGCTTCTGTCTTGTTTTTATATGAAGTTATTTCCTTTACTACGAGAGTCCTCAAAGAGGTCCAAATATCCACTTGCAGTTTCTACAAAAAGAGTGTTTCAAACCTGAACTATCAAAGAAAGGTTCAACACTGTGAGTTGAATGCAAACATCACGAAGAAAGTTCTGAGAATGCTTCTGTTTAGTGAGGTGCGGTTTATCCCGTTTCCAACGAAATCCTCAGAGAGGTCCAAATATCCACTTGCAGATGCTACAAAAAGTGTGTTTCAAACCCGCTCCATCCAAAGGAATGTTCAGCTCTGTGAGTTCAACTCAATGATCCCAAAGAATTTTCTGAGAATGCTTCTGTCTTGTTTTTATATGAAGTTATTTCCTTTACTACGAGAGTCCTCAAAGAGGTCCAAATATCCACTTGCAGTTTCTACAAAAAGAGTGTTTCAACCCTGAACTTTCCAAGGAAGGTTCAAATCTGGGATTTGAACGCAAGCATCACAAAGAAGATTCTGAGACTGCTTCTGTTTAGTTAGCTGAAATTATCCCGTTTCCAACGAAATCCTCAGAGAGGTCCAAATATCCACTTGCAGTTTCTACAAAAAGAGTGTTTCAAACCTGAACTATCAAAGAAAGGTTCAACACTGTGAGTTGAATACAAACATCACGAAGAAAGTTCTGAGAATGCTTCAGTTTAGTGAGGTGCGGTTTTTCCCGTTTCCAACGAAATCCTCAGAGGGGTCAAATTATCCACTTGCAGTTTCTACAAAAAGAGTGTTTCAAACCTGAACTATCAAAGAATGGTTCAACACTGTGAGTTGAATGCAAACATCTCGAAGAAGGTTCTGAGAATGCTACTGTCTAGGTTTTACATGAAGTTATTTCCTTTACTACCATGGGCCTCCAAGCGGTCCATATCTCCACTTGCAGATTCTACAAAAAGAGAGTTTCCAAACTGCTCTGTCAAAGGGAATGTTCCACTCTGTGACTTGAATGCAATCATCCCAAAGTAGTTTCTGAGAATGCTTCTATCTAGTTTCTACGGGAAGATATTTCCTTTTCCACCACAGGCCTCAAAGCCCTCCAAATGTCCACTTGCAGATTCTAGAAAAAGAGTGTTTCAAAGCTTCCCTCTCATAAGGAAAGTTCAACTCTGTGAGTTGAATGCAAACATCACAAAGAAGTTTCTGAGAATGCTTCTGTTTAGCTTTTCTGTGAAGAGTATCCCGTTTCCAACGAAATCTTCAAAGCGGTCCAAATATCCACTTGCAGATTCCACAGAAAGAGTGTTTGGAAACTGCTGTTTGAAAAGGAACCTTCAACTCTGTGAGGTGAATGCAATCATCACAAAGAAGTTTCTGACAATGCTTCTCTCTCGTTTCTATGTGACGATAATTCGTTTTCCACCACATGCCTGAAAGCTCTCCAAATGTCCACTTGCAGACACTACGAAAAGAATGTTTCAGAACTGCTCTATGAAAAGCAGTGTGAAACTCTGTGAGTTGAACACCAACATCACAGAGAAGTTTCAGAGAATGCTTCTGTTTAGTTTTTATGTGAAGATATTCCCGTTTCCAAAGAAATCTTCAAAGAGGTCCACATATCCACTTGCAGATTCCACAGAAAGAGAGTTTCAAAACTGCTGTCTCCATAGGAGTGTTCAGCTCTGTGAGTTGAATGCAATCATCACAGAGAAGTTTCTGAGAAGGCTTCCGTCTAGATTTTAAGTGACGATATACGCGTTTCGAACGAAGGCCACAGAGTGGTCCAAATATCCACTTGCAGATCCTACAAAAAGAGTGTTTCAAACCTGAACTGTCAAAGGAAGGTTCAACTCTGGGATTTGAACGCAAACATCACAAAGAAGTTTCTGAGAATGCTTCCGTTTAGTTAGGTGCAGTTATCCCGTTTCCAACGAAATCCTCAGACAGGTCCAAATATCCACTTGCAGATGCTACAAAAAGTGTGTTTCAAACCCGCTCCATCCAAAGGAATGTTCAGCTCTGTGACTTCAACTGAATGATCCCAAAGAATTTTCTGAGAATGCTTCTGTCTTGTTTTTATATGAAGTTATTTCCTTTACTACGAGAGTCCTCAAAGAGGTCCAAATATCCACTTGCAGTTTCTACAAAAAGAGTGTTTCAAACCTGAACTATCAAAGAAAGGTTCAACACTGTGAGTTGAATGCAAACATCACGAAGAAAGTTCTGAGAATTCTTCTGTTTAGTGAGGTGCGGTTTATCCCGTTTCCAACGAAATCCTCAGAGAGGTCCAAATATCCACTTGCAGTTTCTACAAAAAGAGTGTTTCAACCCTGAACTTTCCAAGGAAGGTTCAAATCTGGGATTTGAACGCAAGCATCACAAAGAAGATTCTGAGACTGCTTCTGTTTAGTTAGCTGAAATTATCCCGTTTCCAACGAAATCCTCAGAGAGGTCCAAATATCCACTTGCAGTTTCTACAAAAAGAGTGTTTCAAACCTGAACTATCAAAGAAAGGTTCAACACTGTGAGTTGAATACAAACATCACGAAGAAAGTTCTGAGAATGCTTCAGTTTAGTGAGGTGCGGTTTTTCCCGTTTCCAACGAAATCCTCAGAGGGGTCAAATTATCCACTTGCAGTTTCTACAAAAAGAGTGTTTCAAACCTGAACTATCAAAGAATGGTTCAACACTGTGAGTTGAATGCAAACATCTCGAAGAAGGTTCTGAGAATGCTACTGTCTAGGTTTTACATGAAGTTATTTCCTTTACTACCATGGGCCTCCAAGCGGTCCATATCTCCACTTGCAGATTCTACAAAAAGAGAGTTTCCAAACTGCTCTGTCAAAGGGAATGTTCCACTCTGTGACTTGAATGCAATCATCCCAAAGTAGTTTCTGAGAATGCTTCTATCTAGTTTCTACGGGAAGATATTTCCTTTTCCACCACAGGCCTCAAAGCCCTCCAAATGTCCACTTGCAGATTCTAGAAAAAGAGTGTTTCAAAGCTTCCCTCTCATAAGGAAAGTTCAACTCTGTGAGTTGAATGCAAACATCACAAAGAAGTTTCTGAGAATGCTTCTGTTTAGCTTTTCTGTGAAGAGTATCCCGTTTCCAACGAAATCTTCAAAGCGGTCCAAATATCCACTTGCAGATTCCACAGAAAGAGTGTTTGGAAACTGCTGTTTGAAAAGGAACCTTCAACTCTGTGAGGTGAATGCAATCATCACAAAGAAGTTTCTGACAATGCTTCTCTCTGGTTTCTATGTGACGATAATTCGTTTTCCACCACATGCCTGAAAGCTCTCCAAATGTCCACTTGCAGACACTACGAAAAGAATGTTTCAGAACTGCTCTATGAAAAGCAGTGTGAAACTCTGTGAGTTGAACACCAACATCACAGAGAAGTTTCAGAGAATGCTTCTGTTTAGTTTTTATGTGAAGATATTCCCGTTTCCAAAGAAATCTTCAAAGAGGTCCACATATCCACTTGCAGATTCCACAGAAAGAGAGTTTCAAAACTGCTGTCTCCATAGGAGTGTTCAGCTCTGTGAGTTGAATGCAATCATCACAGAGAAGTTTCTGAGAAGGCTTCCGTCTAGATTTTAAGTGACGATATACGCGTTTCGAACGAAGGCCACAGAGTGGTCCAAATATCCACTTGCAGATCCTACAAAAAGAGTGTTTCAAACCTGAACTGTCAAAGGAAGGTTCAACTCTGGGATTTGAACGGAAACATCACGAAGAAAGTTCTGAGAATGCTTCCGTTTAGTTAGGTGCAGTTATCCCGTTTCCAACGAAATCCTCAGACAGGTCCAAATATCCACTTGCAGATGCTACAAAAAGTGTGTTTCAAACCCGCTCCATCCAAAGGAATGTTCAGCTCTGTGACTTCAACTGAATGATCCCAAAGAATTTTCTGAGAATGCTTCTGTCTTGTTTTTATATGAAGTTATTTCCTTTACTACGAGAGTCCTCAAAGAGGTCCAAATATCCACTTGCAGTTTCTACAAAAAGAGTGTTTCAAACCTGAACTATCAAAGAAAGGTTCAACACTGTGAGTTGAATGCAAACATCACGAAGAAAGTTCTGAGAATGCTTCTGTTTAGTGAGGTGCGGTTTATCCCGTTTCCAACGAAATCCTCAGAGAGGTCCAAATATCCACTTGCAGATGCTACAAAAAGTGTGTTTCAAACCCGCTCCATCCAAAGGAATGTTCAGCTCTGTGAGTTCAACTCAATGATCCCAAAGAATTTTCTGAGAATGCTTCTGTCTTGTTTTTATATGAAGTTATTTCCTTTACTACGAGAGTCCTCAAAGAGGTCCAAATATCCACTTGCAGTTTCTACAAAAAGAGTGTTTCAACCCTGAACTTTCCAAGGAAGGTTCAAATCTGGGATTTGAACGCAAGCATCACAAAGAAGATTCTGAGACTGCTTCTGTTTAGTTAGCTGAAATTATCCCGTTTCCAACGAAATCCTCAGAGAGGTCCAAATATCCACTTGCAGTTTCTACAAAAAGAGTGTTTCAAACCTGAACTATCAAAGAAAGGTTCAACACTGTGAGTTGAATACAAACATCACGAAGAAAGTTCTGAGAATGCTTCAGTTTAGTGAGGTGCGGTTTTTCCCGTTTCCAACGAAATCCTCAGAGGGGTCAAATTATCCACTTGCAGTTTCTACAAAAAGAGTGTTTCAAACCTGAACTATCAAAGAATGGTTCAACACTGTGAGTTGAATGCAAACATCTCGAAGAAGGTTCTGAGAATGCTACTGTCTAGCTTTTACATGAAGTTATTTCCTTTACTACCATGGGCCTCCAAGCGGTCCATATCTCCACTTGCAGATTCTACAAAAAGAGAGTTTCCAAACTGCTCTGTCAAAGGGAATGTTCCACTCTGTGACTTGAATGCAATCATCCCAAAGTAGTTTCTGAGAATGCTTCTATCTAGTTTCTACGGGAAGATATTTCCTTTTCCACCACAGGCCTCAAAGCCCTCCAAATGTCCACTTGCAGATTCTAGAAAAAGAGTGTTTCAAAGCTTCCCTCTCATAAGGAAAGTTCAACTCTGTGAGTTCAATGCAAACATCACAAAGAAGTTTCTGAGAATGCTTCTGTTTAGCTTTTCTGTGAAGAGTATCCCGTTTCCAACGAAATCTTCAAAGCGGTCCAAATATCCACTTGCAGATTCCACAGAAAGAGTGTTTGGAAACTGCTGTTTGAGAAGGAACCTTCAACTCTGTGAGGTGAATGCAATCATCACAAAGAAGTCTCTGACAATGCTTCTCTCTGGTTTCTATGTGACGATAATTCGTTTTCCACCACATGCCTGAAAGCTCTCCAAATGTCCACTTGCAGACACTACGAAAAGAATGTTTCAGAACTGCTCTATGAAAAGCAGTGTGAAACTCTGTGAGTTGAACACCAACATCACAGAGAAGTTTCACAGAATGCTTCTGTTTAGTTTTTATGTGAAGATATTCCCGTTTCCAAAGAAATCTTCAAAGAGGTCCACATATCCACTTGCAGATTCCACAGAAAGAGAGTTTCAAAACTGCTGTCTCCATAGGAGTGTTCAGCTCTGTGAGTTGAATGCAATCATCACAGAGAAGTTTCTGAGAAGGCTTCCGTCTAGATTTTAAGTGACGATATACGCGTTTCGAACGAAGGCCACAGAGTGGTCCAAATATCCACTTGCAGATCCTACAAAAAGAGTGTTTCAAACCTGAACTGTCAAAGGAAGGTTCAACTCTGGGATTTGAACGCAAACATCACAAAGAAGTTTCTGAGAATGCTTCCGTTTAGTTAGGTGCAGTTATCCCGTTTCCAACGAAATCCTCAGACAGGTCCAAATATCCACTTGCAGATGCTACAAAAAGTGTGTTTCAAACCCGCTCCATCCAAAGGAATGTTCAGCTCTGTGAGTTCAACTCAATGATCCCAAAGAATTTTCTGAGAATGCTTCTGTCTTGTTTTTATATGAAGTTATTTCCTTTACTACGAGAGTCCTCAAAGAGGTCCAAATATCCACTTGCAGTTTCTACAAAAAGAGTGTTTCAAACCTGAACTATCAAAGAAAGGTTCAACACTGTGAGTTGAATGCAAACATCACGAAGAAAGTTCTGAGAATTCTTCTGTTTAGTGAGGTGCGGTTTATCCCGTTTCCAACGAAATCCTCAGAGAGGTCCAAATATCCACTTGCAGTTTCTACAAAAAGAGTGTTTCAACCCTGAACTTTCCAAGGAAGGTTCAAATCTGGGATTTGAACGCAAGCATCACAAAGAAGATTCTGAGACTGCTTCTGTTTAGTTAGCTGAAATTATCCCGTTTCCAACGAAATCCTCAGAGAGGTCCAAATATCCACTTGCAGTTTCTACAAAAAGAGTGTTTCAAACCTGAACTATCAAAGAAAGGTTCAACACTGTGAGTTGAATACAAACATCACGAAGAAAGTTCTGAGAATGCTTCAGTTTAGTGAGGTGCGGTTTTTCCCGTTTCCAACGAAATCCTCAGAGGGGTCAAATTATCCACTTGCAGTTTCTACAAAAAGAGTGTTTCAAACCTGAACTATCAAAGAATGGTTCAACACTGTGAGTTGAATGCAAACATCTCGAAGAAGGTTCTGAGAATGCTACTGTCTAGGTTTTACATGAAGTTATTTCCTTTACTACCATGGGCCTCCAAGCGGTCCATATCTCCACTTGCAGATTCTACAAAAAGAGAGTTTCCAAACTGCTCTGTCAAAGGGAATGTTCCACTCTGTGACTTGAATGCAATCATCCCAAAGTAGTTTCTGAGAATGCTTCTATCTAGTTTCTACGGGAAGATATTTCCTTTTCCACCACAGGCCTCAAAGCCCTCCAAATGTCCACTTGCAGATTCTAGAAAAAGAGTGTTTCAAAGCTTCCCTCTCATAAGGAAAGTTCAACTCTGTGAGTTGAATGCAAACATCACAAAGAAGTTTCTGAGAATGCTTCTGTTTAGCTTTTCTGTGAAGAGTATCCCGTTTCCAACGAAATCTTCAAAGCGGTCCAAATATCCACTTGCAGATTCCACAGAAAGAGTGTTTGGAAACTGCTGTTTGAAAAGGAACCTTCAACTCTGTGAGGTGAATGCAATCATCACAAAGAAGTTTCTGACAATGCTTCTCTCTGGTTTCTATGTGACGATAATTCGTTTTCCACCACATGCCTGAAAGCTCTCCAAATGTCCACTTGCAGACACTACGAAAAGAATGTTTCAGAACTGCTCTATGAAAAGCAGTGTGAAACTCTGTGAGTTGAACACCAACATCACAGAGAAGTTTCAGAGAATGCTTCTGTTTAGTTTTTATGTGAAGATATTCCCGTTTCCAAAGAAATCTTCAAAGAGGTCCACATATCCACTTGCAGATTCCACAGAAAGAGTTTCAAAACTGCTGTCTCCATAGGAGTGTTCAGCTCTGTGAGTTGAATGCAATCATCACAGAGAAGTTTCTGAGAAGGCTTCCGTCTAGATTTTAAGTGACGATATACGCGTTTCGAACGAAGGCCACAGAGTGGTCCAAATATCCACTTGCAGATCCTACAAAAAGAGTGTTTCAAACCTGAACTGTCAAAGGAAGGTTCAACTCTGGGATTTGAACGGAAACATCACGAAGAAAGTTCTGAGAATGCTTCCGTTTAGTTAGGTGCAGTTATCCCGTTTCCAACGAAATCCTCAGACAGGTCCAAATATCCACTTGCAGATGCTACAAAAAGTGTGTTTCAAACCCGCTCCATCCAAAGGAATGTTCAGCTCTGTGACTTCAACTGAATGATCCCAAAGAATTTTCTGAGAATGCTTCTGTCTTGTTTTTATATGAAGTTATTTCCTTTACTACGAGAGTCCTCAAAGAGGTCCAAATATCCACTTGCAGTTTCTACAAAAAGAGTGTTTCAAACCTGAACTATCAAAGAAAGGTTCAACACTGTGAGTTGAATGCAAACATCACGAAGAAAGTTCTGAGAATGCTTCTGTTTAGTGAGGTGCGGTTTATCCCGTTTCCAACGAAATCCTCAGAGAGGTCCAAATATCCACTTGCAGATGCTACAAAAAGTGTGTTTCAAACCCGCTCCATCCAAAGGAATGTTCAGCTCTGTGAGTTCAACTCAATGATCCCAAAGAATTTTCTGAGAATGCTTCTGTCTTGTTTTTATATGAAGTTATTTCCTTTACTACGAGAGTCCTCAAAGAGGTCCAAATATCCACTTGCAGTTTCTACAAAAAGAGTGTTTCAACCCTGAACTTTCCAAGGAAGGTTCAAATCTGGGATTTGAACGCAAGCATCACAAAGAAGATTCTGAGACTGCTTCTGTTTAGTTAGCTGAAATTATCCCGTTTCCAACGAAATCCTCAGAGAGGTCCAAATATCCACTTGCAGTTTCTACAAAAAGAGTGTTTCAAACCTGAACTATCAAAGAAAGGTTCAACACTGTGAGTTGAATACAAACATCACGAAGAAAGTTCTGAGAATGCTTCAGTTTAGTGAGGTGCGGTTTTTCCCGTTTCCAACGAAATCCTCAGAGGGGTCAAATTATCCACTTGCAGTTTCTACAAAAAGAGTGTTTCAAACCTGAACTATCAAAGAATGGTTCAACACTGTGAGTTGAATGCAAACATCTCGAAGAAGGTTCTGAGAATGCTACTGTCTAGGTTTTACATGAAGTTATTTCCTTTACTACCATGGGCCTCCAAGCGGTCCATATCTCCACTTGCAGATTCTACAAAAAGAGAGTTTCCAAACTGCTCTGTCAAAGGGAATGTTCCACTCTGTGACTTGAATGCAATCATCCCAAAGTAGTTTCTGATAATGCTTCTATCTAGTTTCTACGGGAAGATATTTCCTTTTCCACCACAGGCCTCAAAGCCCTCCAAATGTCCACTTGCAGATTCTAGAAAAAGAGTGTTTCAAAGCTTCCCTCTCATAAGGAAAGTTCAACTCTGTGAGTTGAATGCAAACATCACAAAGAAGTTTCTGAGAATGCTTCTGTTTAGCTTTTCTGTGAAGAGTATCCCGTTTCCAACGAAATCTTCAAAGCGGTCCAAATATCCACTTGCAGATTCCACAGAAAGAGTGTTTGGAAACTGCTGTTTGAAAAGGAACCTTCAACTCTGTGAGGTGAATGCAATCATCACAAAGAAGTTTCTGACAATGCTTCTCTCTGGTTTCTATGTGACGATAATTCGTTTTCCACCACATGCCTGAAAGCTCTCCAAATGTCCACTTGCAGACACTACGAAAAGAATGTTTCAGAACTGCTCTATGAAAAGCAGTGTGAAACTCTGTGAGTTGAACACCAACATCACAGAGAAGTTTCAGAGAATGCTTCTGTTTAGTTTTTATGTGAAGATATTCCCGTTTCCAAAGAAATCTTCAAAGAGGTCCACATATCCACTTGCAGATTCCACAGAAAGAGAGTTTCAAAACTGCTGTCTCCATAGGAGTGTTCAGCTCTGTGAGTTGAATGCAATCATCACAGAGAAGTTTCTGAGAAGGCTTCCGTCTAGATTTTAAGTGACGATATACGCGTTTCGAACGAAGGCCACAGAGTGGTCCAAATATCCACTTGCAGATCCTACAAAAAGAGTGTTTCAAACCTGAACTGTCAAAGGAAGGTTCAACTCTGGGATTTGAACGCAAACATCACAAAGAAGTTTCTGAGAATGCTTCCGTTTAGTTAGGTGCAGTTATCCCGTTTCCAACGAAATCCTCAGACAGGTCCAAATATCCACTTGCAGATGCTACAAAAAGTGTGTTTCAAACCCGCTCCATCCAAAGGAATGTTCAGCTCTGTGAGTTCAACTCAATGATCCCAAAGAATTTTCTGAGAATGCTTCTGTCTTGTTTTTATATGAAGTTATTTCCTTTACTACGAGAGTCCTCAAAGAGGTCCAAATATCCACTTGCAGTTTCTACAAAAAGAGTGTTTCAAACCTGAACTATCAAAGAAAGGTTCAACACTGTGAGTTGAATGCAAACATCACGAAGAAAGTTCTGAGAATTCTTCTGTTTAGTGAGGTGCGGTTTATCCCGTTTCCAACGAAATCCTCAGAGAGGTCCAAATATCCACTTGCAGTTTCTACAAAAAGAGTGTTTCAACCCTGAACTTTCCAAGGAAGGTTCAAATCTGGGATTTGAACGCAAGCATCACAAAGAAGATTCTGAGACTGCTTCTGTTTAGTTAGCTGAAATTATCCCGTTTCCAACGAAATCCTCAGAGAGGTCCAAATATCCACTTGCAGTTTCTACAAAAAGAGTGTTTCAAACCTGAACTATCAAAGAAAGGTTCAACACTGTGAGTTGAATACAAACATCACGAAGAAAGTTCTGAGAATGCTTCAGTTTAGTGAGGTGCGGTTTTTCCCGTTTCCAACGAAATCCTCAGAGGGGTCAAATTATCCACTTGCAGTTTCTACAAAAAGAGTGTTTCAAACCTGAACTATCAAAGAATGGTTCAACACTGTGAGTTGAATGCAAACATCTCGAAGAAGGTTCTGAGAATGCTACTGTCTAGGTTTTACATGAAGTTATTTCCTTTACTACCATGGGCCTCCAAGCGGTCCATATCTCCACTTGCAGATTCTACAAAAAGAGAGTTTCCAAACTGCTCTGTCAAAGGGAATGTTCCACTCTGTGACTTGAATGCAATCATCCCAAAGTAGTTTCTGAGAATGCTTCTATCTAGTTTCTACGGGAAGATATTTCCTTTTCCACCACAGGCCTCAAAGCCCTCCAAATGTCCACTTGCAGATTCTAGAAAAAGAGTGTTTCAAAGCTTCCCTCTCATAAGGAAAGTTCAACTCTGTGAGTTGAATGCAAACATCACAAAGAAGTTTCTGAGAATGCTTCTGTTTAGCTTTTCTGTGAAGAGTATCCCGTTTCCAACGAAATCTTCAAAGCGGTCCAAATATCCACTTGCAGATTCCACAGAAAGAGTGTTTGGAAACTGCTGTTTGAAAAGGAACCTTCAACTCTGTGAGGTGAATGCAATCATCACAAAGAAGTTTCTGACAATGCTTCTCTCTGGTTTCTATGTGACGATAATTCGTTTTCCACCACATGCCTGAAAGCTCTCCAAATGTCCACTTGCAGACACTACGAAAAGAATGTTTCAGAACTGCTCTATGAAAAGCAGTGTGAAACTCTGTGAGTTGAACACCAACATCACAGAGAAGTTTCAGAGAATGCTTCTGTTTAGTTTTTATGTGAAGATATTCCCGTTTCCAAAGAAATCTTCAAAGAGGTCCACATATCCACTTGCAGATTCCACAGAAAGAGAGTTTCAAAACTGCTGTCTCCATAGGAGTGTTCAGCTCTGTGAGTTGAATGCAATCATCACAGAGAAGTTTCTGAGAAGGCTTCCGTCTAGATTTTAAGTGACGATATACGCGTTTCGAACGAAGGCCACAGAGTGGTCCAAATATCCACTTGCAGATCCTACAAAAAGAGTGTTTCAAACCTGAACTGTCAAAGGAAGGTTCAACTCTGGGATTTGAACGCAAACATCACAAAGAAGTTTCTGAGAATGCTTCCGTTTAGTTAGGTGCAGTTATCCCGTTTCCAACGAAATCCTCAGACAGGTCCAAATATCCACTTGCAGATGCTACAAAAAGTGTGTTTCAAACCCGCTCCATCCAAAGGAATGTTCAGCTCTGTGAGTTCAACTCAATGATCCCAAAGAATTTTCTGAGAATGCTTCTGTCTTGTTTTTATATGAAGTTATTTCCTTTACTACGAGAGTCCTCAAAGAGGTCCAAATATCCACTTGCAGTTTCTACAAAAAGAGTGTTTCAAACCTGAACTATCAAAGAAAGGTTCAACACTGTGAGTTGAATGCAAACATCACGAAGAAAGTTCTGAGAATTCTTCTGTTTAGTGAGGTGCGGTTTATCCCGTTTCCAACGAAATCCTCAGAGAGGTCCAAATATCCACTTGCAGTTTCTACAAAAAGAGTGTTTCAACCCTGAACTTTCCAAGGAAGGTTCAAATCTGGGATTTGAACGCAAGCATCACAAAGAAGATTCTGAGACTGCTTCTGTTTAGTTAGCTGAAATTATCCCGTTTCCAACGAAATCCTCAGAGAGGTCCAAATATCCACTTGCAGTTTCTACAAAAAGAGTGTTTCAAACCTGAACTATCAAAGAAAGGTTCAACACTGTGAGTTGAATACAAACATCACGAAGAAAGTTCTGAGAATGCTTCAGTTTAGTGAGGTGCGGTTTTTCCCGTTTCCAACGAAATCCTCAGAGGGGTCAAATTATCCACTTGCAGTTTCTACAAAAAGAGTGTTTCAAACCTGAACTATCAAAGAATGGTTCAACACTGTGAGTTGAATGCAAACATCTCGAAGAAGGTTCTGAGAATGCTACTGTCTAGGTTTTACATGAAGTTATTTCCTTTACTACCATGGGCCTCCAAGCGGTCCATATCTCCACTTGCAGATTCTACAAAAAGAGAGTTTCCAAACTGCTCTGTCAAAGGGAATGTTCCACTCTGTGACTTGAATGCAATCATCCCAAAGTAGTTTCTGATAATGCTTCTATCTAGTTTCTACGGGAAGATATTTCCTTTTCCACCACAGGCCTCAAAGCCCTCCAAATGTCCACTTGCAGATTCTAGAAAAAGAGTGTTTCAAAGCTTCCCTCTCATAAGGAAAGTTCAACTCTGTGAGTTGAATGCAAACATCACAAAGAAGTTTCTGAGAATGCTTCTGTTTAGCTTTTCTGTGAAGAGTATCCCGTTTCCAACGAAATCTTCAAAGCGGTCCAAATATCCACTTGCAGATTCCACAGAAAGAGTGTTTGGAAACTGCTGTTTGAAAAGGAACCTTCAACTCTGTGAGGTGAATGCAATCATCACAAAGAAGTTTCTGACAATGCTTCTCTCTGGTTTCTATGTGACGATAATTCGTTTTCCACCACATGCCTGAAAGCTCTCCAAATGTCCACTTGCAGACACTACGAAAAGAATGTTTCAGAACTGCTCTATGAAAAGCAGTGTGAAACTCTGTGAGTTGAACACCAACATCACAGAGAAGTTTCAGAGAATGCTTCTGTTTAGTTTTTATGTGAAGATATTCCCGTTTCCAAAGAAATCTTCAAAGAGGTCCACATATCCACTTGCAGATTCCACAGAAAGAGAGTTTCAAAACTGCTGTCTCCATAGGAGTGTTCAGCTCTGTGAGTTGAATGCAATCATCACAGAGAAGTTTCTGAGAAGGCTTCCGTCTAGATTTTAAGTGACGATATACGCGTTTCGAACGAAGGCCACAGAGTGGTCCAAATATCCACTTGCAGATCCTACAAAAAGAGTGTTTCAAACCTGAACTGTCAAAGGAAGGTTCAACTCTGGGATGTGAACGGAAACATCACGAAGAAAGTTCTGAGAATGCTTCCGTTTAGTTAGGTGCAGTTATCCCGTTTCCAACGAAATCCTCAGACAGGTCCAAATATCCACTTGCAGATGCTACAAAAAGTGTGTTTCAAACCCGCTCCATCCAAAGGAATGTTCAGCTCTGTGACTTCAACTGAATGATCCCAAAGAATTTTCTGAGAATGCTTCTGTCTTGTTTTTATATGAAGTTATTTCCTTTACTACGAGAGTCCTCAAAGAGGTCCAAATATCCACTTGCAGTTTCTACAAAAAGAGTGTTTCAAACCTGAACTATCAAAGAAAGGTTCAACACTGTGAGTTGAATGCAAACATCACGAAGAAAGTTCTGAGAATGCTTCTGTTTAGTGAGGTGCGGTTTATCCCGTTTCCAACGAAATCCTCAGAGAGGTCCAAATATCCACTTGCAGATGCTACAAAAAGTGTGTTTCAAACCCGCTCCATCCAAAGGAATGTTCAGCTCTGTGAGTTCAACTCAATGATCCCAAAGAATTTTCTGAGAATGCTTCTGTCTTGTTTTTATATGAAGTTATTTCCTTTACTACGAGAGTCCTCAAAGAGGTCCAAATATCCACTTGCAGTTTCTACAAAAAGAGTGTTTCAACCCTGAACTTTCCAAGGAAGGTTCAAATCTGGGATTTGAACGCAAGCATCACAAAGAAGATTCTGAGACTGCTTCTGTTTAGTTAGCTGAAATTATCCCGTTTCCAACGAAATCCTCAGAGAGGTCCAAATATCCACTTGCAGTTTCTACAAAAAGAGTGTTTCAAACCTGAACTATCAAAGAAAGGTTCAACACTGTGAGTTGAATACAAACATCACGAAGAAAGTTCTGAGAATGCTTCAGTTTAGTGAGGTGCGGTTTTTCCCGTTTCCAACGAAATCCTCAGAGGGGTCAAATTATCCACTTGCAGTTTCTACAAAAAGAGTGTTTCAAACCTGAACTATCAAAGAATGGTTCAACACTGTGAGTTGAATGCAAACATCTCGAAGAAGGTTCTGAGAATGCTACTGTCTAGGTTTTACATGAAGTTATTTCCTTTACTACCATGGGCCTCCAAGCGGTCCATATCTCCACTTGCAGATTCTACAAAAAGAGAGTTTCCAAACTGCTCTGTCAAAGGGAATGTTCCACTCTGTGACTTGAATGCAATCATCCCAAAGTAGTTTCTGAGAATGCTTCTATCTAGTTCCTACGGGAAGATATTTCCTTTTCCACCACAGGCCTCAAAGCCCTCCAAATGTCCACTTGCAGATTCTAGAAAAAGAGTGTTTCAAAGCTTCCCTCTCATAAGGAAAGTTCAACTCTGTGAGTTGAATGCAAACATCACAAAGAAGTTTCTGAGAATGCTTCTGTTTAGCTTTTCTGTGAAGAGTATCCCGTTTCCAACGAAATCTTCAAAGCGGTCCAAATATCCACTTGCAGATTCCACAGAAAGAGTGTTTGGAAACTGCTGTTTGAAAAGGAACCTTCAACTCTGTGAGGTGAATGCAATCATCACAAAGAAGTTTCTGACAATGCTTCTCTCTGGTTTCTATGTGACGATAATTCGTTTTCCACCACATGCCTGAAAGCTCTCCAAATGTCCACTTGCAGACACTACGAAAAGAATGTTTCAGAACTGCTCTATGAAAAGCAGTGTGAAACTCTGTGAGTTGAACACCAACATCACAGAGAAGTTTCAGAGAATGCTTCTGTTTAGTTTTTATGTGAAGATATTCCCGTTTCCAAAGAAATCTTCAAAGAGGTCCACATATCCACTTGCAGATTCCACAGAAAGAGAGTTTCAAAACTGCTGTCTCCATAGGAGTGTTCAGCTCTGTGAGTTGAATGCAATCATCACAGAGAAGTTTCTGAGAAGGCTTCCGTCTAGATTTTAAGTGACGATATACGCGTTTCGAACGAAGGCCACAGAGTGGTCCAAATATCCACTTGCAGATCCTACAAAAAGAGTGTTTCAAACCTGAACTGTCAAAGGAAGGTTCAACTCTGGGATTTGAACGGAAACATCACGAAGAAAGTTCTGAGAATGCTTCCGTTTAGTTAGGTGCAGTTATCCCGTTTCCAACGAAATCCTCAGACAGGTCCAAATATCCACTTGCAGATGCTACAAAAAGTGTGTTTCAAACCCGCTCCATCCAAAGGAATGTTCAGCTCTGTGACTTCAACTGAATGATCCCAAAGAATTTTCTGAGAATGCTTCTGTCTTGTTTTTATATGAAGTTATTTCCTTTACTACGAGAGTCCTCAAAGAGGTCCAAATATCCACTTGCAGTTTCTACAAAAAGAGTGTTTCAAACCTGAACTATCAAAGAAAGGTTCAACACTGTGAGTTGAATGCAAACATCACGAAGAAAGTTCTGAGAATGCTTCTGTTTAGTGAGGTGCGGTTTATCCCGTTTCCAACGAAATCCTCAGAGAGGTCCAAATATCCACTTGCAGATGCTACAAAAAGTGTGTTTCAAACCCGCTCCATCCAAAGGAATGTTCAGCTCTGTGAGTTCAACTCAATGATCCCAAAGAATTTTCTGAGAATGCTTCTGTCTTGTTTTTATATGAAGTTATTTCCTTTACTACGAGAGTCCTCAAAGAGGTCCAAATATCCACTTGCAGTTTCTACAAAAAGAGTGTTTCAACCCTGAACTTTCCAAGGAAGGTTCAAATCTGGGATTTGAACGCAAGCATCACAAAGAAGATTCTGAGACTGCTTCTGTTTAGTTAGCTGAAATTATCCCGTTTCCAACGAAATCCTCAGAGAGGTCCAAATATCCACTTGCAGTTTCTACAAAAAGAGTGTTTCAAACCTGAACTATCAAAGAAAGGTTCAACACTGTGAGTTGAATACAAACATCACGAAGAAAGTTCTGAGAATGCTTCAGTTTAGTGAGGTGCGGTTTTTCCCGTTTCCAACGAAATCCTCAGAGGGGTCAAATTATCCACTTGCAGTTTCTACAAAAAGAGTGTTTCAAACCTGAACTATCAAAGAATGGTTCAACACTGTGAGTTGAATGCAAACATCTCGAAGAAGGTTCTGAGAATGCTACTGTCTAGCTTTTACATGAAGTTATTTCCTTTACTACCATGGGCCTCCAAGCGGTCCATATCTCCACTTGCAGATTCTACAAAAAGAGAGTTTCCAAACTGCTCTGTCAAAGGGAATGTTCCACTCTGTGACTTGAATGCAATCATCCCAAAGTAGTTTCTGAGAATGCTTCTATCTAGTTTCTACGGGAAGATATTTCCTTTTCCACCACAGGCCTCAAAGCCCTCCAAATGTCCACTTGCAGATTCTAGAAAAAGAGTGTTTCAAAGCTTCCCTCTCATAAGGAAAGTTCAACTCTGTGAGTTCAATGCAAACATCACAAAGAAGTTTCTGAGAATGCTTCTGTTTAGCTTTTCTGTGAAGAGTATCCCGTTTCCAACGAAATCTTCAAAGCGGTCCAAATATCCACTTGCAGATTCCACAGAAAGAGTGTTTGGAAACTGCTGTTTGAGAAGGAACCTTCAACTCTGTGAGGTGAATGCAATCATCACAAAGAAGTCTCTGACAATGCTTCTCTCTGGTTTCTATGTGACGATAATTCGTTTTCCACCACATGCCTGAAAGCTCTCCAAATGTCCACTTGCAGACACTACGAAAAGAATGTTTCAGAACTGCTCTATGAAAAGCAGTGTGAAACTCTGTGAGTTGAACACCAACATCACAGAGAAGTTTCACAGAATGCTTCTGTTTAGTTTTTATGTGAAGATATTCCCGTTTCCAAAGAAATCTTCAAAGAGGTCCACATATCCACTTGCAGATTCCACAGAAAGAGAGTTTCAAAACTGCTGTCTCCATAGGAGTGTTCAGCTCTGTGAGTTGAATGCAATCATCACAGAGAAGTTTCTGAGAAGGCTTCCGTCTAGATTTTAAGTGACGATATACGCGTTTCGAACGAAGGCCACAGAGTGGTCCAAATATCCACTTGCAGATCCTACAAAAAGAGTGTTTCAAACCTGAACTGTCAAAGGAAGGTTCAACTCTGGGATTTGAACGCAAACATCACAAAGAAGTTTCTGAGAATGCTTCCGTTTAGTTAGGTGCAGTTATCCCGTTTCCAACGAAATCCTCAGACAGGTCCAAATATCCACTTGCAGATGCTACAAAAAGTGTGTTTCAAACCCGCTCCATCCAAAGGAATGTTCAGCTCTGTGAGTTCAACTCAATGATCCCAAAGAATTTTCTGAGAATGCTTCTGTCTTGTTTTTATATGAAGTTATTTCCTTTACTACGAGAGTCCTCAAAGAGGTCCAAATATCCACTTGCAGTTTCTACAAAAAGAGTGTTTCAAACCTGAACTATCAAAGAAAGGTTCAACACTGTGAGTTGAATGCAAACATCACGAAGAAAGTTCTGAGAATTCTTCTGTTTAGTGAGGTGCGGTTTATCCCGTTTCCAACGAAATCCTCAGAGAGGTCCAAATATCCACTTGCAGTTTCTACAAAAAGAGTGTTTCAACCCTGAACTTTCCAAGGAAGGTTCAAATCTGGGATTTGAACGCAAGCATCACAAAGAAGATTCTGAGACTGCTTCTGTTTAGTTAGCTGAAATTATCCCGTTTCCAACGAAATCCTCAGAGAGGTCCAAATATCCACTTGCAGTTTCTACAAAAAGAGTGTTTCAAACCTGAACTATCAAAGAAAGGTTCAACACTGTGAGTTGAATACAAACATCACGAAGAAAGTTCTGAGAATGCTTCAGTTTAGTGAGGTGCGGTTTTTCCCGTTTCCAACGAAATCCTCAGAGGGGTCAAATTATCCACTTGCAGTTTCTACAAAAAGAGTGTTTCAAACCTGAACTATCAAAGAATGGTTCAACACTGTGAGTTGAATGCAAACATCTCGAAGAAGGTTCTGAGAATGCTACTGTCTAGGTTTTACATGAAGTTATTTCCTTTACTACCATGGGCCTCCAAGCGGTCCATATCTCCACTTGCAGATTCTACAAAAAGAGAGTTTCCAAACTGCTCTGTCAAAGGGAATGTTCCACTCTGTGACTTGAATGCAATCATCCCAAAGTAGTTTCTGAGAATGCTTCTATCTAGTTTCTACGGGAAGATATTTCCTTTTCCACCACAGGCCTCAAAGCCCTCCAAATGTCCACTTGCAGATTCTAGAAAAAGAGTGTTTCAAAGCTTCCCTCTCATAAGGAAAGTTCAACTCTGTGAGTTGAATGCAAACATCACAAAGAAGTTTCTGAGAATGCTTCTGTTTAGCTTTTCTGTGAAGAGTATCCCGTTTCCAACGAAATCTTCAAAGCGGTCCAAATATCCACTTGCAGATTCCACAGAAAGAGTGTTTGGAAACTGCTGTTTGAAAAGGAACCTTCAACTCTGTGAGGTGAATGCAATCATCACAAAGAAGTTTCTGACAATGCTTCTCTCTGGTTTCTATGTGACGATAATTCGTTTTCCACCACATGCCTGAAAGCTCTCCAAATGTCCACTTGCAGACACTACGAAAAGAATGTTTCAGAACTGCTCTATGAAAAGCAGTGTGAAACTCTGTGAGTTGAACACCAACATCACAGAGAAGTTTCAGAGAATGCTTCTGTTTAGTTTTTATGTGAAGATATTCCCGTTTCCAAAGAAATCTTCAAAGAGGTCCACATATCCACTTGCAGATTCCACAGAAAGAGTTTCAAAACTGCTGTCTCCATAGGAGTGTTCAGCTCTGTGAGTTGAATGCAATCATCACAGAGAAGTTTCTGAGAAGGCTTCCGTCTAGATTTTAAGTGACGATATACGCGTTTCGAACGAAGGCCACAGAGTGGTCCAAATATCCACTTGCAGATCCTACAAAAAGAGTGTTTCAAACCTGAACTGTCAAAGGAAGGTTCAACTCTGGGATTTGAACGGAAACATCACGAAGAAAGTTCTGAGAATGCTTCCGTTTAGTTAGGTGCAGTTATCCCGTTTCCAACGAAATCCTCAGACAGGTCCAAATATCCACTTGCAGATGCTACAAAAAGTGTGTTTCAAACCCGCTCCATCCAAAGGAATGTTCAGCTCTGTGACTTCAACTGAATGATCCCAAAGAATTTTCTGAGAATGCTTCTGTCTTGTTTTTATATGAAGTTATTTCCTTTACTACGAGAGTCCTCAAAGAGGTCCAAATATCCACTTGCAGTTTCTACAAAAAGAGTGTTTCAAACCTGAACTATCAAAGAAAGGTTCAACACTGTGAGTTGAATGCAAACATCACGAAGAAAGTTCTGAGAATGCTTCTGTTTAGTGAGGTGCGGTTTATCCCGTTTCCAACGAAATCCTCAGAGAGGTCCAAATATCCACTTGCAGATGCTACAAAAAGTGTGTTTCAAACCCGCTCCATCCAAAGGAATGTTCAGCTCTGTGAGTTCAACTCAATGATCCCAAAGAATTTTCTGAGAATGCTTCTGTCTTGTTTTTATATGAAGTTATTTCCTTTACTACGAGAGTCCTCAAAGAGGTCCAAATATCCACTTGCAGTTTCTACAAAAAGAGTGTTTCAACCCTGAACTTTCCAAGGAAGGTTCAAATCTGGGATTTGAACGCAAGCATCACAAAGAAGATTCTGAGACTGCTTCTGTTTAGTTAGCTGAAATTATCCCGTTTCCAACGAAATCCTCAGAGAGGTCCAAATATCCACTTGCAGTTTCTACAAAAAGAGTGTTTCAAACCTGAACTATCAAAGAAAGGTTCAACACTGTGAGTTGAATACAAACATCACGAAGAAAGTTCTGAGAATGCTTCAGTTTAGTGAGGTGCGGTTTTTCCCGTTTCCAACGAAATCCTCAGAGGGGTCAAATTATCCACTTGCAGTTTCTACAAAAAGAGTGTTTCAAACCTGAACTATCAAAGAATGGTTCAACACTGTGAGTTGAATGCAAACATCTCGAAGAAGGTTCTGAGAATGCTACTGTCTAGCTTTTACATGAAGTTATTTCCTTTACTACCATGGGCCTCCAAGCGGTCCATATCTCCACTTGCAGATTCTACAAAAAGAGAGTTTCCAAACTGCTCTGTCAAAGGGAATGTTCCACTCTGTGACTTGAATGCAATCATCCCAAAGTAGTTTCTGAGAATGCTTCTATCTAGTTTCTACGGGAAGATATTTCCTTTTCCACCACAGGCCTCAAAGCCCTCCAAATGTCCACTTGCAGATTCTAGAAAAAGAGTGTTTCAAAGCTTCCCTCTCATAAGGAAAGTTCAACTCTGTGAGTTCAATGCAAACATCACAAAGAAGTTTCTGAGAATGCTTCTGTTTAGCTTTTCTGTGAAGAGTATCCCGTTTCCAACGAAATCTTCAAAGCGGTCCAAATATCCACTTGCAGATTCCACAGAAAGAGTGTTTGGAAACTGCTGTTTGAGAAGGAACCTTCAACTCTGTGAGGTGAATGCAATCATCACAAAGAAGTCTCTGACAATGCTTCTCTCTGGTTTCTATGTGACGATAATTCGTTTTCCACCACATGCCTGAAAGCTCTCCAAATGTCCACTTGCAGACACTACGAAAAGAATGTTTCAGAACTGCTCTATGAAAAGCAGTGTGAAACTCTGTGAGTTGAACACCAACATCACAGAGAAGTTTCACAGAATGCTTCTGTTTAGTTTTTATGTGAAGATATTCCCGTTTCCAAAGAAATCTTCAAAGAGGTCCACATATCCACTTGCAGATTCCACAGAAAGAGAGTTTCAAAACTGCTGTCTCCATAGGAGTGTTCAGCTCTGTGAGTTGAATGCAATCATCACAGAGAAGTTTCTGAGAAGGCTTCCGTCTAGATTTTAAGTGACGATATACGCGTTTCGAACGAAGGCCACAGAGTGGTCCAAATATCCACTTGCAGATCCTACAAAAAGAGTGTTTCAAACCTGAACTGTCAAAGGAAGGTTCAACTCTGGGATTTGAACGCAAACATCACAAAGAAGTTTCTGAGAATGCTTCCGTTTAGTTAGGTGCAGTTATCCCGTTTCCAACGAAATCCTCAGACAGGTCCAAATATCCACTTGCAGATGCTACAAAAAGTGTGTTTCAAACCCGCTCCATCCAAAGGAATGTTCAGCTCTGTGAGTTCAACTCAATGATCCCAAAGAATTTTCTGAGAATGCTTCTGTCTTGTTTTTATATGAAGTTATTTCCTTTACTACGAGAGTCCTCAAAGAGGTCCAAATATCCACTTGCAGTTTCTACAAAAAGAGTGTTTCAAACCTGAACTATCAAAGAAAGGTTCAACACTGTGAGTTGAATGCAAACATCACGAAGAAAGTTCTGAGAATTCTTCTGTTTAGTGAGGTGCGGTTTATCCCGTTTCCAACGAAATCCTCAGAGAGGTCCAAATATCCACTTGCAGTTTCTACAAAAAGAGTGTTTCAACCCTGAACTTTCCAAGGAAGGTTCAAATCTGGGATTTGAACGCAAGCATCACAAAGAAGATTCTGAGACTGCTTCTGTTTAGTTAGCTGAAATTATCCCGTTTCCAACGAAATCCTCAGAGAGGTCCAAATATCCACTTGCAGTTTCTACAAAAAGAGTGTTTCAAACCTGAACTATCAAAGAAAGGTTCAACACTGTGAGTTGAATACAAACATCACGAAGAAAGTTCTGAGAATGCTTCAGTTTAGTGAGGTGCGGTTTTTCCCGTTTCCAACGAAATCCTCAGAGGGGTCAAATTATCCACTTGCAGTTTCTACAAAAAGAGTGTTTCAAACCTGAACTATCAAAGAATGGTTCAACACTGTGAGTTGAATGCAAACATCTCGAAGAAGGTTCTGAGAATGCTACTGTCTAGGTTTTACATGAAGTTATTTCCTTTACTACCATGGGCCTCCAAGCGGTCCATATCTCCACTTGCAGATTCTACAAAAAGAGAGTTTCCAAACTGCTCTGTCAAAGGGAATGTTCCACTCTGTGACTTGAATGCAATCATCCCAAAGTAGTTTCTGAGAATGCTTCTATCTAGTTTCTACGGGAAGATATTTCCTTTTCCACCACAGGCCTCAAAGCCCTCCAAATGTCCACTTGCAGATTCTAGAAAAAGAGTGTTTCAAAGCTTCCCTCTCATAAGGAAAGTTCAACTCTGTGAGTTGAATGCAAACATCACAAAGAAGTTTCTGAGAATGCTTCTGTTTAGCTTTTCTGTGAAGAGTATCCCGTTTCCAACGAAATCTTCAAAGCGGTCCAAATATCCACTTGCAGATTCCACAGAAAGAGTGTTTGGAAACTGCTGTTTGAAAAGGAACCTTCAACTCTGTGAGGTGAATGCAATCATCACAAAGAAGTTTCTGACAATGCTTCTCTCTGGTTTCTATGTGACGATAATTCGTTTTCCACCACATGCCTGAAAGCTCTCCAAATGTCCACTTGCAGACACTACGAAAAGAATGTTTCAGAACTGCTCTATGAAAAGCAGTGTGAAACTCTGTGAGTTGAACACCAACATCACAGAGAAGTTTCAGAGAATGCTTCTGTTTAGTTTTTATGTGAAGATATTCCCGTTTCCAAAGAAATCTTCAAAGAGGTCCACATATCCACTTGCAGATTCCACAGAAAGAGTTTCAAAACTGCTGTCTCCATAGGAGTGTTCAGCTCTGTGAGTTGAATGCAATCATCACAGAGAAGTTTCTGAGAAGGCTTCCGTCTAGATTTTAAGTGACGATATACGCGTTTCGAACGAAGGCCACAGAGTGGTCCAAATATCCACTTGCAGATCCTACAAAAAGAGTGTTTCAAACCTGAACTGTCAAAGGAAGGTTCAACTCTGGGATTTGAACGGAAACATCACGAAGAAAGTTCTGAGAATGCTTCCGTTTAGTTAGGTGCAGTTATCCCGTTTCCAACGAAATCCTCAGACAGGTCCAAATATCCACTTGCAGATGCTACAAAAAGTGTGTTTCAAACCCGCTCCATCCAAAGGAATGTTCAGCTCTGTGACTTCAACTGAATGATCCCAAAGAATTTTCTGAGAATGCTTCTGTCTTGTTTTTATATGAAGTTATTTCCTTTACTACGAGAGTCCTCAAAGAGGTCCAAATATCCACTTGCAGTTTCTACAAAAAGAGTGTTTCAAACCTGAACTATCAAAGAAAGGTTCAACACTGTGAGTTGAATGCAAACATCACGAAGAAAGTTCTGAGAATGCTTCTGTTTAGTGAGGTGCGGTTTATCCCGTTTCCAACGAAATCCTCAGAGAGGTCCAAATATCCACTTGCAGATGCTACAAAAAGTGTGTTTCAAACCCGCTCCATCCAAAGGAATGTTCAGCTCTGTGAGTTCAACTCAATGATCCCAAAGAATTTTCTGAGAATGCTTCTGTCTTGTTTTTATATGAAGTTATTTCCTTTACTACGAGAGTCCTCAAAGAGGTCCAAATATCCACTTGCAGTTTCTACAAAAAGAGTGTTTCAACCCTGAACTTTCCAAGGAAGGTTCAAATCTGGGATTTGAACGCAAGCATCACAAAGAAGATTCTGAGACTGCTTCTGTTTAGTTAGCTGAAATTATCCCGTTTCCAACGAAATCCTCAGAGAGGTCCAAATATCCACTTGCAGTTTCTACAAAAAGAGTGTTTCAAACCTGAACTATCAAAGAAAGGTTCAACACTGTGAGTTGAATACAAACATCACGAAGAAAGTTCTGAGAATGCTTCAGTTTAGTGAGGTGCGGTTTTTCCCGTTTCCAACGAAATCCTCAGAGGGGTCAAATTATCCACTTGCAGTTTCTACAAAAAGAGTGTTTCAAACCTGAACTATCAAAGAATGGTTCAACACTGTGAGTTGAATGCAAACATCTCGAAGAAGGTTCTGAGAATGCTACTGTCTAGGTTTTACATGAAGTTATTTCCTTTACTACCATGGGCCTCCAAGCGGTCCATATCTCCACTTGCAGATTCTACAAAAAGAGAGTTTCCAAACTGCTCTGTCAAAGGGAATGTTCCACTCTGTGACTTGAATGCAATCATCCCAAAGTAGTTTCTGATAATGCTTCTATCTAGTTTCTACGGGAAGATATTTCCTTTTCCACCACAGGCCTCAAAGCCCTCCAAATGTCCACTTGCAGATTCTAGAAAAAGAGTGTTTCAAAGCTTCCCTCTCATAAGGAAAGTTCAACTCTGTGAGTTGAATGCAAACATCACAAAGAAGTTTCTGAGAATGCTTCTGTTTAGCTTTTCTGTGAAGAGTATCCCGTTTCCAACGAAATCTTCAAAGCGGTCCAAATATCCACTTGCAGATTCCACAGAAAGAGTGTTTGGAAACTGCTGTTTGAAAAGGAACCTTCAACTCTGTGAGGTGAATGCAATCATCACAAAGAAGTTTCTGACAATGCTTCTCTCTGGTTTCTATGTGACGATAATTCGTTTTCCACCACATGCCTGAAAGCTCTCCAAATGTCCACTTGCAGACACTACGAAAAGAATGTTTCAGAACTGCTCTATGAAAAGCAGTGTGAAACTCTGTGAGTTGAACACCAACATCACAGAGAAGTTTCAGAGAATGCTTCTGTTTAGTTTTTATGTGAAGATATTCCCGTTTCCAAAGAAATCTTCAAAGAGGTCCACATATCCACTTGCAGATTCCACAGAAAGAGAGTTTCAAAACTGCTGTCTCCATAGGAGTGTTCAGCTCTGTGAGTTGAATGCAATCATCACAGAGAAGTTTCTGAGAAGGCTTCCGTCTAGATTTTAAGTGACGATATACGCGTTTCGAACGAAGGCCACAGAGTGGTCCAAATATCCACTTGCAGATCCTACAAAAAGAGTGTTTCAAACCTGAACTGTCAAAGGAAGGTTCAACTCTGGGATTTGAACGCAAACATCACAAAGAAGTTTCTGAGAATGCTTCCGTTTAGTTAGGTGCAGTTATCCCGTTTCCAACGAAATCCTCAGACAGGTCCAAATATCCACTTGCAGATGCTACAAAAAGTGTGTTTCAAACCCGCTCCATCCAAAGGAATGTTCAGCTCTGTGAGTTCAACTCAATGATCCCAAAGAATTTTCTGAGAATGCTTCTGTCTTGTTTTTATATGAAGTTATTTCCTTTACTACGAGAGTCCTCAAAGAGGTCCAAATATCCACTTGCAGTTTCTACAAAAAGAGTGTTTCAAACCTGAACTATCAAAGAAAGGTTCAACACTGTGAGTTGAATGCAAACATCACGAAGAAAGTTCTGAGAATTCTTCTGTTTAGTGAGGTGCGGTTTATCCCGTTTCCAACGAAATCCTCAGAGAGGTCCAAATATCCACTTGCAGTTTCTACAAAAAGAGTGTTTCAACCCTGAACTTTCCAAGGAAGGTTCAAATCTGGGATTTGAACGCAAGCATCACAAAGAAGATTCTGAGACTGCTTCTGTTTAGTTAGCTGAAATTATCCCGTTTCCAACGAAATCCTCAGAGAGGTCCAAATATCCACTTGCAGTTTCTACAAAAAGAGTGTTTCAAACCTGAACTATCAAAGAAAGGTTCAACACTGTGAGTTGAATACAAACATCACGAAGAAAGTTCTGAGAATGCTTCAGTTTAGTGAGGTGCGGTTTTTCCCGTTTCCAACGAAATCCTCAGAGGGGTCAAATTATCCACTTGCAGTTTCTACAAAAAGAGTGTTTCAAACCTGAACTATCAAAGAATGGTTCAACACTGTGAGTTGAATGCAAACATCTCGAAGAAGGTTCTGAGAATGCTACTGTCTAGGTTTTACATGAAGTTATTTCCTTTACTACCATGGGCCTCCAAGCGGTCCATATCTCCACTTGCAGATTCTACAAAAAGAGAGTTTCCAAACTGCTCTGTCAAAGGGAATGTTCCACTCTGTGACTTGAATGCAATCATCCCAAAGTAGTTTCTGAGAATGCTTCTATCTAGTTTCTACGGGAAGATATTTCCTTTTCCACCACAGGCCTCAAAGCCCTCCAAATGTCCACTTGCAGATTCTAGAAAAAGAGTGTTTCAAAGCTTCCCTCTCATAAGGAAAGTTCAACTCTGTGAGTTGAATGCAAACATCACAAAGAAGTTTCTGAGAATGCTTCTGTTTAGCTTTTCTGTGAAGAGTATCCCGTTTCCAACGAAATCTTCAAAGCGGTCCAAATATCCACTTGCAGATTCCACAGAAAGAGTGTTTGGAAACTGCTGTTTGAAAAGGAACCTTCAACTCTGTGAGGTGAATGCAATCATCACAAAGAAGTTTCTGACAATGCTTCTCTCTGGTTTCTATGTGACGATAATTCGTTTTCCACCACATGCCTGAAAGCTCTCCAAATGTCCACTTGCAGACACTACGAAAAGAATGTTTCAGAACTGCTCTATGAAAAGCAGTGTGAAACTCTGTGAGTTGAACACCAACATCACAGAGAAGTTTCAGAGAATGCTTCTGTTTAGTTTTTATGTGAAGATATTCCCGTTTCCAAAGAAATCTTCAAAGAGGTCCACATATCCACTTGCAGATTCCACAGAAAGAGAGTTTCAAAACTGCTGTCTCCATAGGAGTGTTCAGCTCTGTGAGTTGAATGCAATCATCACAGAGAAGTTTCTGAGAAGGCTTCCGTCTAGATTTTAAGTGACGATATACGCGTTTCGAACGAAGGCCACAGAGTGGTCCAAATATCCACTTGCAGATCCTACAAAAAGAGTGTTTCAAACCTGAACTGTCAAAGGAAGGTTCAACTCTGGGATTTGAACGCAAACATCACAAAGAAGTTTCTGAGAATGCTTCCGTTTAGTTAGGTGCAGTTATCCCGTTTCCAACGAAATCCTCAGACAGGTCCAAATATCCACTTGCAGATGCTACAAAAAGTGTGTTTCAAACCCGCTCCATCCAAAGGAATGTTCAGCTCTGTGAGTTCAACTCAATGATCCCAAAGAATTTTCTGAGAATGCTTCTGTCTTGTTTTTATATGAAGTTATTTCCTTTACTACGAGAGTCCTCAAAGAGGTCCAAATATCCACTTGCAGTTTCTACAAAAAGAGTGTTTCAAACCTGAACTATCAAAGAAAGGTTCAACACTGTGAGTTGAATGCAAACATCACGAAGAAAGTTCTGAGAATTCTTCTGTTTAGTGAGGTGCGGTTTATCCCGTTTCCAACGAAATCCTCAGAGAGGTCCAAATATCCACTTGCAGTTTCTACAAAAAGAGTGTTTCAACCCTGAACTTTCCAAGGAAGGTTCAAATCTGGGATTTGAACGCAAGCATCACAAAGAAGATTCTGAGACTGCTTCTGTTTAGTTAGCTGAAATTATCCCGTTTCCAACGAAATCCTCAGAGAGGTCCAAATATCCACTTGCAGTTTCTACAAAAAGAGTGTTTCAAACCTGAACTATCAAAGAAAGGTTCAACACTGTGAGTTGAATACAAACATCACGAAGAAAGTTCTGAGAATGCTTCAGTTTAGTGAGGTGCGGTTTTTCCCGTTTCCAACGAAATCCTCAGAGGGGTCAAATTATCCACTTGCAGTTTCTACAAAAAGAGTGTTTCAAACCTGAACTATCAAAGAATGGTTCAACACTGTGAGTTGAATGCAAACATCTCGAAGAAGGTTCTGAGAATGCTACTGTCTAGGTTTTACATGAAGTTATTTCCTTTACTACCATGGGCCTCCAAGCGGTCCATATCTCCACTTGCAGATTCTACAAAAAGAGAGTTTCCAAACTGCTCTGTCAAAGGGAATGTTCCACTCTGTGACTTGAATGCAATCATCCCAAAGTAGTTTCTGATAATGCTTCTATCTAGTTTCTACGGGAAGATATTTCCTTTTCCACCACAGGCCTCAAAGCCCTCCAAATGTCCACTTGCAGATTCTAGAAAAAGAGTGTTTCAAAGCTTCCCTCTCATAAGGAAAGTTCAACTCTGTGAGTTGAATGCAAACATCACAAAGAAGTTTCTGAGAATGCTTCTGTTTAGCTTTTCTGTGAAGAGTATCCCGTTTCCAACGAAATCTTCAAAGCGGTCCAAATATCCACTTGCAGATTCCACAGAAAGAGTGTTTGGAAACTGCTGTTTGAAAAGGAACCTTCAACTCTGTGAGGTGAATGCAATCATCACAAAGAAGTTTCTGACAATGCTTCTCTCTGGTTTCTATGTGACGATAATTCGTTTTCCACCACATGCCTGAAAGCTCTCCAAATGTCCACTTGCAGACACTACGAAAAGAATGTTTCAGAACTGCTCTATGAAAAGCAGTGTGAAACTCTGTGAGTTGAACACCAACATCACAGAGAAGTTTCAGAGAATGCTTCTGTTTAGTTTTTATGTGAAGATATTCCCGTTTCCAAAGAAATCTTCAAAGAGGTCCACATATCCACTTGCAGATTCCACAGAAAGAGAGTTTCAAAACTGCTGTCTCCATAGGAGTGTTCAGCTCTGTGAGTTGAATGCAATCATCACAGAGAAGTTTCTGAGAAGGCTTCCGTCTAGATTTTAAGTGACGATATACGCGTTTCGAACGAAGGCCACAGAGTGGTCCAAATATCCACTTGCAGATCCTACAAAAAGAGTGTTTCAAACCTGAACTGTCAAAGGAAGGTTCAACTCTGGGATGTGAACGGAAACATCACGAAGAAAGTTCTGAGAATGCTTCCGTTTAGTTAGGTGCAGTTATCCCGTTTCCAACGAAATCCTCAGACAGGTCCAAATATCCACTTGCAGATGCTACAAAAAGTGTGTTTCAAACCCGCTCCATCCAAAGGAATGTTCAGCTCTGTGACTTCAACTGAATGATCCCAAAGAATTTTCTGAGAATGCTTCTGTCTTGTTTTTATATGAAGTTATTTCCTTTACTACGAGAGTCCTCAAAGAGGTCCAAATATCCACTTGCAGTTTCTACAAAAAGAGTGTTTCAAACCTGAACTATCAAAGAAAGGTTCAACACTGTGAGTTGAATGCAAACATCACGAAGAAAGTTCTGAGAATGCTTCTGTTTAGTGAGGTGCGGTTTATCCCGTTTCCAACGAAATCCTCAGAGAGGTCCAAATATCCACTTGCAGATGCTACAAAAAGTGTGTTTCAAACCCGCTCCATCCAAAGGAATGTTCAGCTCTGTGAGTTCAACTCAATGATCCCAAAGAATTTTCTGAGAATGCTTCTGTCTTGTTTTTATATGAAGTTATTTCCTTTACTACGAGAGTCCTCAAAGAGGTCCAAATATCCACTTGCAGTTTCTACAAAAAGAGTGTTTCAACCCTGAACTTTCCAAGGAAGGTTCAAATCTGGGATTTGAACGCAAGCATCACAAAGAAGATTCTGAGACTGCTTCTGTTTAGTTAGCTGAAATTATCCCGTTTCCAACGAAATCCTCAGAGAGGTCCAAATATCCACTTGCAGTTTCTACAAAAAGAGTGTTTCAAACCTGAACTATCAAAGAAAGGTTCAACACTGTGAGTTGAATACAAACATCACGAAGAAAGTTCTGAGAATGCTTCAGTTTAGTGAGGTGCGGTTTTTCCCGTTTCCAACGAAATCCTCAGAGGGGTCAAATTATCCACTTGCAGTTTCTACAAAAAGAGTGTTTCAAACCTGAACTATCAAAGAATGGTTCAACACTGTGAGTTGAATGCAAACATCTCGAAGAAGGTTCTGAGAATGCTACTGTCTAGGTTTTACATGAAGTTATTTCCTTTACTACCATGGGCCTCCAAGCGGTCCATATCTCCACTTGCAGATTCTACAAAAAGAGAGTTTCCAAACTGCTCTGTCAAAGGGAATGTTCCACTCTGTGACTTGAATGCAATCATCCCAAAGTAGTTTCTGAGAATGCTTCTATCTAGTTCCTACGGGAAGATATTTCCTTTTCCACCACAGGCCTCAAAGCCCTCCAAATGTCCACTTGCAGATTCTAGAAAAAGAGTGTTTCAAAGCTTCCCTCTCATAAGGAAAGTTCAACTCTGTGAGTTGAATGCAAACATCACAAAGAAGTTTCTGAGAATGCTTCTGTTTAGCTTTTCTGTGAAGAGTATCCCGTTTCCAACGAAATCTTCAAAGCGGTCCAAATATCCACTTGCAGATTCCACAGAAAGAGTGTTTGGAAACTGCTGTTTGAAAAGGAACCTTCAACTCTGTGAGGTGAATGCAATCATCACAAAGAAGTTTCTGACAATGCTTCTCTCTGGTTTCTATGTGACGATAATTCGTTTTCCACCACATGCCTGAAAGCTCTCCAAATGTCCACTTGCAGACACTACGAAAAGAATGTTTCAGAACTGCTCTATGAAAAGCAGTGTGAAACTCTGTGAGTTGAACACCAACATCACAGAGAAGTTTCAGAGAATGCTTCTGTTTAGTTTTTATGTGAAGATATTCCCGTTTCCAAAGAAATCTTCAAAGAGGTCCACATATCCACTTGCAGATTCCACAGAAAGAGAGTTTCAAAACTGCTGTCTCCATAGGAGTGTTCAGCTCTGTGAGTTGAATGCAATCATCACAGAGAAGTTTCTGAGAAGGCTTCCGTCTAGATTTTAAGTGACGATATACGCGTTTCGAACGAAGGCCACAGAGTGGTCCAAATATCCACTTGCAGATCCTACAAAAAGAGTGTTTCAAACCTGAACTGTCAAAGGAAGGTTCAACTCTGGGATTTGAACGGAAACATCACGAAGAAAGTTCTGAGAATGCTTCCGTTTAGTTAGGTGCAGTTATCCCGTTTCCAACGAAATCCTCAGACAGGTCCAAATATCCACTTGCAGATGCTACAAAAAGTGTGTTTCAAACCCGCTCCATCCAAAGGAATGTTCAGCTCTGTGACTTCAACTGAATGATCCCAAAGAATTTTCTGAGAATGCTTCTGTCTTGTTTTTATATGAAGTTATTTCCTTTACTACGAGAGTCCTCAAAGAGGTCCAAATATCCACTTGCAGTTTCTACAAAAAGAGTGTTTCAAACCTGAACTATCAAAGAAAGGTTCAACACTGTGAGTTGAATGCAAACATCACGAAGAAAGTTCTGAGAATGCTTCTGTTTAGTGAGGTGCGGTTTATCCCGTTTCCAACGAAATCCTCAGAGAGGTCCAAATATCCACTTGCAGATGCTACAAAAAGTGTGTTTCAAACCCGCTCCATCCAAAGGAATGTTCAGCTCTGTGAGTTCAACTCAATGATCCCAAAGAATTTTCTGAGAATGCTTCTGTCTTGTTTTTATATGAAGTTATTTCCTTTACTACGAGAGTCCTCAAAGAGGTCCAAATATCCACTTGCAGTTTCTACAAAAAGAGTGTTTCAAACCTGAACTATCAAAGAAAGGTTCAACACTGTGAGTTGAATGCAAACATCACGAAGAAAGTTCTGAGAATGCTTCTGTTTAGTGAGGTGCGGTTTTTCCGTTTCCAACGAAATCCTCAGAGAGGTCCAAATATCCACTTGCAGTTTCTACAAAAAGAGTGTTTCAACCCTGAACTTTCCAAGGAAGGTTCAAATCTGGGATTTGAACGCAAGCATCACAAAGAAGATTCTGAGACTGCTTCTGTTTAGTTAGCTGAAATTATCCCGTTTCCAACGAAATCCTCAGAGAGGTCCAAATATCCACTTGCAGTTTCTACAAAAAGAGTGTTTCAACCCTGAACTTTCCAAGGAAGGTTCAAATCTGGGATTTGAACGCAAGCATCACAAAGAAGATTCTGAGACTGCTTCTGTTTAGTTAGCTGAAATTATCCCGTTTCCAACGAAATCCTCAGAGAGGTCCAAATATCCACTTGCAGTTTCTACAAAAAGAGTGTTTCAAACCTGAACTATCAAAGAAAGGTTCAACACTGTGAGTTGAATACAAACATCACGAAGAAAGTTCTGAGAATGCTTCAGTTTAGTGAGGTGCGGTTTTTCCCGTTTCCAACGAAATCCTCAGAGGGGTCAAATTATCCACTTGCAGTTTCTACAAAAAGAGTGTTTCAAACCTGAACTATCAAAGAATGGTTCAACACTGTGAGTTGAATGCAAACATCTCGAAGAAGGTTCTGAGAATGCTACTGTCTAGGTTTTACATGAAGTTATTTCCTTTACTACCATGGGCCTCCAAGCGGTCCATATCTCCACTTGCAGATTCTACAAAAAGAGAGTTTCCAAACTGCTCTGTCAAAGGGAATGTTCCACTCTGTGACTTGAATGCAATCATCCCAAAGTAGTTTCTGAGAATGCTTCTATCTAGTTCCTACGGGAAGATATTTCCTTTTCCACCACAGGCCTCAAAGCCCTCCAAATGTCCACTTGCAGATTCTAGAAAAAGAGTGTTTCAAAGCTTCCCTCTCATAAGGAAAGTTCAACTCTGTGAGTTGAATGCAAACATCACAAAGAAGTTTCTGAGAATGCTTCTGTTTAGCTTTTCTGTGAAGAGTATCCCGTTTCCAACGAAATCTTCAAAGCGGTCCAAATATCCACTTGCAGATTCCACAGAAAGAGTGTTTGGAAACTGCTGTTTGAAAAGGAACCTTCAACTCTGTGAGGTGAATGCAATCATCACAAAGAAGTTTCTGACAATGCTTCTCTCTGGTTTCTATGTGACGATAATTCGTTTTCCACCACATGCCTGAAAGCTCTCCAAATGTCCACTTGCAGACACTACGAAAAGAATGTTTCAGAACTGCTCTATGAAAAGCAGTGTGAAACTCTGTGAGTTGAACACCAACATCACAGAGAAGTTTCAGAGAATGCTTCTGTTTAGTTTTTATGTGAAGATATTCCCGTGTCCAAAGAAATCTTCAAAGAGGTCCACATATCCACTTGCAGATTCCACAGAAAGAGAGTTTCAAAACTGCTGTCTCCATAGGAGTGTTCAGCTCTGTGAGTTGAATGCAATCATCACAGAGAAGTTTCTGAGAAGGCTTCCGTCTAGATTTTAAGTGACGATATACGCGTTTCGAACGAAGGCCACAGAGTGGTCCAAATATCCACTTGCAGATCCTACAAAAAGAGTGTTTCAAACCTGAACTGTCAAAGGAAGGTTCAACTCTGGGATTTGAACGCAAACATCACAAAGAAGTTTCTGAGAATGCTTCCGTTTAGTTAGGTGCAGTTATCCCGTTTCCAACGAAATCCTCAGACAGGTCCAAATATCCACTTGCAGATGCTACAAAAAGTGTGTTTCAAACCCGCTCCATCCAAAGGAATGTTCAGCTCTGTGAGTTCAACTCAATGATCCCAAAGAATTTTCTGAGAATGCTTCTGTCTTGTTTTTATATGAAGTTATTTCCTTTACTACGAGAGTCCTCAAAGAGGTCCAAATATCCACTTGCAGTTTCTACAAAAAGAGTGTTTCAAACCTGAACTATCAAAGAAAGGTTCAACACTGTGAGTTGAATGCAAACATCACGAAGAAAGTTCTGAGAATTCTTCTGTTTAGTGAGGTGCGGTTTATCCCGTTTCCAACGAAATCCTCAGAGAGGTCCAAATATCCACTTGCAGTTTCTACAAAAAGAGTGTTTCAACCCTGAACTTTCCAAGGAAGGTTCAAATCTGGGATTTGAACGCAAGCATCACAAAGAAGATTCTGAGACTGCTTCTGTTTAGTTAGCTGAAATTATCCCGTTTCCAACGAAATCCTCAGAGAGGTCCAAATATCCACTTGCAGTTTCTACAAAAAGAGTGTTTCAAACCTGAACTATCAAAGAAAGGTTCAACACTGTGAGTTGAATACAAACATCACGAAGAAAGTTCTGAGAATGCTTCAGTTTAGTGAGGTGCGGTTTTTCCCGTTTCCAACGAAATCCTCAGAGGGGTCAAATTATCCACTTGCAGTTTCTACAAAAAGAGTGTTTCAAACCTGAACTATCAAAGAATGGTTCAACACTGTGAGTTGAATGCAAACATCTCGAAGAAGGTTCTGAGAATGCTACTGTCTAGGTTTTACATGAAGTTATTTCCTTTACTACCATGGGCCTCCAAGCGGTCCATATCTCCACTTGCAGATTCTACAAAAAGAGAGTTTCCAAACTGCTCTGTCAAAGGGAATGTTCCACTCTGTGACTTGAATGCAATCATCCCAAAGTAGTTTCTGAGAATGCTTCTATCTAGTTTCTACGGGAAGATATTTCCTTTTCCACCACAGGCCTCAAAGCCCTCCAAATGTCCACTTGCAGATTCTAGAAAAAGAGTGTTTCAAAGCTTCCCTCTCATAAGGAAAGTTCAACTCTGTGAGTTGAATGCAAACATCACAAAGAAGTTTCTGAGAATGCTTCTGTTTAGCTTTTCTGTGAAGAGTATCCCGTTTCCAACGAAATCTTCAAAGCGGTCCAAATATCCACTTGCAGATTCCACAGAAAGAGTGTTTGGAAACTGCTGTTTGAAAAGGAACCTTCAACTCTGTGAGGTGAATGCAATCATCACAAAGAAGTTTCTGACAATGCTTCTCTCTGGTTTCTATGTGACGATAATTCGTTTTCCACCACATGCCTGAAAGCTCTCCAAATGTCCACTTGCAGACACTACGAAAAGAATGTTTCAGAACTGCTCTATGAAAAGCAGTGTGAAACTCTGTGAGTTGAACACCAACATCACAGAGAAGTTTCAGAGAATGCTTCTGTTTAGTTTTTATGTGAAGATATTCCCGTGTCCAAAGAAATCTTCAAAGAGGTCCACATATCCACTTGCAGATTCCACAGAAAGAGAGTTTCAAAACTGCTGTCTCCATAGGAGTGTTCAGCTCTGTGAGTTGAATGCAATCATCACAGAGAAGTTTCTGAGAAGGCTTCCGTCTAGATTTTAAGTGACGATATACGCGTTTCGAACGAAGGCCACAGAGTGGTCCAAATATCCACTTGCAGATCCTACAAAAAGAGTGTTTCAAACCTGAACTGTCAAAGGAAGGTTCAACTCTGGGATTTGAACGCAAACATCACAAAGAAGTTTCTGAGAATGCTTCCGTTTAGTTAGGTGCAGTTATCCCGTTTCCAACGAAATCCTCAGACAGGTCCAAATATCCACTTGCAGATGCTACAAAAAGTGTGTTTCAAACCCGCTCCATCCAAAGGAATGTTCAGCTCTGTGAGTTCAACTCAATGATCCCAAAGAATTTTCTGAGAATGCTTCTGTCTTGTTTTTATATGAAGTTATTTCCTTTACTACGAGAGTCCTCAAAGAGGTCCAAATATCCACTTGCAGTTTCTACAAAAAGAGTGTTTCAAACCTGAACTATCAAAGAAAGGTTCAACACTGTGAGTTGAATGCAAACATCACGAAGAAAGTTCTGAGAATTCTTCTGTTTAGTGAGGTGCGGTTTATCCCGTTTCCAACGAAATCCTCAGAGAGGTCCAAATATCCACTTGCAGTTTCTACAAAAAGAGTGTTTCAACCCTGAACTTTCCAAGGAAGGTTCAAATCTGGGATTTGAACGCAAGCATCACAAAGAAGATTCTGAGACTGCTTCTGTTTAGTTAGCTGAAATTATCCCGTTTCCAACGAAATCCTCAGAGAGGTCCAAATATCCACTTGCAGTTTCTACAAAAAGAGTGTTTCAAACCTGAACTATCAAAGAAAGGTTCAACACTGTGAGTTGAATACAAACATCACGAAGAAAGTTCTGAGAATGCTTCAGTTTAGTGAGGTGCGGTTTTTCCCGTTTCCAACGAAATCCTCAGAGGGGTCAAATTATCCACTTGCAGTTTCTACAAAAAGAGTGTTTCAAACCTGAACTATCAAAGAATGGTTCAACACTGTGAGTTGAATGCAAACATCTCGAAGAAGGTTCTGAGAATGCTACTGTCTAGGTTTTACATGAAGTTATTTCCTTTACTACCATGGGCCTCCAAGCGGTCCATATCTCCACTTGCAGATTCTACAAAAAGAGAGTTTCCAAACTGCTCTGTCAAAGGGAATGTTCCACTCTGTGACTTGAATGCAATCATCCCAAAGTAGTTTCTGAGAATGCTTCTATCTAGTTTCTACGGGAAGATATTTCCTTTTCCACCACAGGCCTCAAAGCCCTCCAAATGTCCACTTGCAGATTCTAGAAAAAGAGTGTTTCAAAGCTTCCCTCTCATAAGGAAAGTTCAACTCTGTGAGTTGAATGCAAACATCACAAAGAAGTTTCTGAGAATGCTTCTGTTTAGCTTTTCTGTGAAGAGTATCCCGTTTCCAACGAAATCTTCAAAGCGGTCCAAATATCCACTTGCAGATTCCACAGAAAGAGTGTTTGGAAACTGCTGTTTGAAAAGGAACCTTCAACTCTGTGAGGTGAATGCAATCATCACAAAGAAGTTTCTGACAATGCTTCTCTCTGGTTTCTATGTGACGATAATTCGTTTTCCACCACATGCCTGAAAGCTCTCCAAATGTCCACTTGCAGACACTACGAAAAGAATGTTTCAGAACTGCTCTATGAAAAGCAGTGTGAAACTCTGTGAGTTGAACACCAACATCACAGAGAAGTTTCAGAGAATGCTTCTGTTTAGTTTTTATGTGAAGATATTCCCGTTTCCAAAGAAATCTTCAAAGAGGTCCACATATCCACTTGCAGATTCCACAGAAAGAGAGTTTCAAAACTGCTGTCTCCATAGGAGTGTTCAGCTCTGTGAGTTGAATGCAATCATCACAGAGAAGTTTCTGAGAAGGCTTCCGTCTAGATTTTAAGTGACGATATACGCGTTTCGAACGAAGGCCACAGAGTGGTCCAAATATCCACTTGCAGATCCTACAAAAAGAGTGTTTCAAACCTGAACTGTCAAAGGAAGGTTCAACTCTGGGATTTGAACGCAAACATCACAAAGAAGTTTCTGAGAATGCTTCCGTTTAGTTAGGTGCAGTTATCCCGTTTCCAACGAAATCCTCAGACAGGTCCAAATATCCACTTGCAGATGCTACAAAAAGTGTGTTTCAAACCCGCTCCATCCAAAGGAATGTTCAGCTCTGTGAGTTCAACTCAATGATCCCAAAGAATTTTCTGAGAATGCTTCTGTCTTGTTTTTATATGAAGTTATTTCCTTTACTACGAGAGTCCTCAAAGAGGTCCAAATATCCACTTGCAGTTTCTACAAAAAGAGTGTTTCAAACCTGAACTATCAAAGAAAGGTTCAACACTGTGAGTTGAATGCAAACATCACGAAGAAAGTTCTGAGAATTCTTCTGTTTAGTGAGGTGCGGTTTATCCCGTTTCCAACGAAATCCTCAGAGAGGTCCAAATATCCACTTGCAGTTTCTACAAAAAGAGTGTTTCAACCCTGAACTTTCCAAGGAAGGTTCAAATCTGGGATTTGAACGCAAGCATCACAAAGAAGATTCTGAGACTGCTTCTGTTTAGTTAGCTGAAATTATCCCGTTTCCAACGAAATCCTCAGAGAGGTCCAAATATCCACTTGCAGTTTCTACAAAAAGAGTGTTTCAAACCTGAACTATCAAAGAAAGGTTCAACACTGTGAGTTGAATACAAACATCACGAAGAAAGTTCTGAGAATGCTTCAGTTTAGTGAGGTGCGGTTTTTCCCGTTTCCAACGAAATCCTCAGAGGGGTCAAATTATCCACTTGCAGTTTCTACAAAAAGAGTGTTTCAAACCTGAACTATCAAAGAATGGTTCAACACTGTGAGTTGAATGCAAACATCTCGAAGAAGGTTCTGAGAATGCTACTGTCTAGGTTTTACATGAAGTTATTTCCTTTACTACCATGGGCCTCCAAGCGGTCCATATCTCCACTTGCAGATTCTACAAAAAGAGAGTTTCCAAACTGCTCTGTCAAAGGGAATGTTCCACTCTGTGACTTGAATGCAATCATCCCAAAGTAGTTTCTGATAATGCTTCTATCTAGTTTCTACGGGAAGATATTTCCTTTTCCACCACAGGCCTCAAAGCCCTCCAAATGTCCACTTGCAGATTCTAGAAAAAGAGTGTTTCAAAGCTTCCCTCTCATAAGGAAAGTTCAACTCTGTGAGTTGAATGCAAACATCACAAAGAAGTTTCTGAGAATGCTTCTGTTTAGCTTTTCTGTGAAGAGTATCCCGTTTCCAACGAAATCTTCAAAGCGGTCCAAATATCCACTTGCAGATTCCACAGAAAGAGTGTTTGGAAACTGCTGTTTGAAAAGGAACCTTCAACTCTGTGAGGTGAATGCAATCATCACAAAGAAGTTTCTGACAATGCTTCTCTCTCGTTTCTATGTGACGATAATTCGTTTTCCACCACATGCCTGAAAGCTCTCCAAATGTCCACTTGCAGACACTACGAAAAGAATGTTTCAGAACTGCTCTATGAAAAGCAGTGTGAAACTCTGTGAGTTGAACACCAACATCACAGAGAAGTTTCAGAGAATGCTTCTGTTTAGTTTTTATGTGAAGATATTCCCGTTTCCAAAGAAATCTTCAAAGAGGTCCACATATCCACTTGCAGATTCCACAGAAAGAGAGTTTCAAAACTGCTGTCTCCATAGGAGTGTTCAGCTCTGTGAGTTGAATGCAATCATCACAGAGAAGTTTCTGAGAAGGCTTCCGTCTAGATTTTAAGTGACGATATACGCGTTTCGAACGAAGGCCACAGAGTGGTCCAAATATCCACTTGCAGATCCTACAAAAAGAGTGTTTCAAACCTGAACTGTCAAAGGAAGGTTCAACTCTGGGATTTGAACGGAAACATCACGAAGAAAGTTCTGAGAATGCTTCCGTTTAGTTAGGTGCAGTTATCCCGTTTCCAACGAAATCCTCAGACAGGTCCAAATATCCACTTGCAGATGCTACAAAAAGTGTGTTTCAAACCCGCTCCATCCAAAGGAATGTTCAGCTCTGTGACTTCAACTGAATGATCCCAAAGAATTTTCTGAGAATGCTTCTGTCTTGTTTTTATATGAAGTTATTTCCTTTACTACGAGAGTCCTCAAAGAGGTCCAAATATCCACTTGCAGTTTCTACAAAAAGAGTGTTTCAAACCTGAACTATCAAAGAAAGGTTCAACACTGTGAGTTGAATGCAAACATCACGAAGAAAGTTCTGAGAATGCTTCTGTTTAGTGAGGTGCGGTTTATCCCGTTTCCAACGAAATCCTCAGACAGGTCCAAATATCCACTTGCAGATGCTACAAAAAGTGTGTTTCAAACCCGCTCCATCCAAAGGAATGTTCAGCTCTGTGAGTTCAACTCAATGATCCCAAAGAATTTTCTGAGAATGCTTCTGTCTTGTTTTTATATGAAGTTATTTCCTTTACTACGAGAGTCCTCAAAGAGGTCCAAATATCCACTTGCAGTTTCTACAAAAAGAGTGTTTCAAACCTGAACTATCAAAGAAAGGTTCAACACTGTGAGTTGAATGCAAACATCACGAAGAAAGTTCTGAGAATGCTTCAGTTTAGTGAGGTGCGGTTTTTCCGTTTCCAACGAAATCCTCAGAGAGGTCCAAATATCCACTTGCAGTTTCTACAAAAAGAGTGTTTCAAACCTGAACTTTCCAAGGAAGGTTCAAATCTGGGATTTGAACGCAAGCATCACAAAGAAGATTCTGAGACTGCTTCTGTTTAGTTAGCTGAAATTATCCCGTTTCCAACGAAATCCTCAGAGAGGTCCAAATATCCACTTGCAGTTTCTACAAAAAGAGTGTTTCAACCCTGAACTTTCCAAGGAAGGTTCAAATCTGGGATTTGAACGCAAGCATCACAAAGAAGATTCTGAGACTGCTTCTGTTTAGTTAGCTGAAATTATCCCGTTTCCAACGAAATCCTCAGAGAGGTCCAAATATCCACTTGCAGTTTCTACAAAAAGAGTGTTTCAAACCTGAACTATCAAAGAAAGGTTCAACACTGTGAGTTGAATACAAACATCACGAAGAAAGTTCTGAGAATGCTTCAGTTTAGTGAGGTGCGGTTTTTCCCGTTTCCAACGAAATCCTCAGAGGGGTCAAATTATCCACTTGCAGTTTCTACAAAAAGAGTGTTTCAAACCTGAACTATCAAAGAATGGTTCAACACTGTGAGTTGAATGCAAACATCTCGAAGAAGGTTCTGAGAATGCTACTGTCTAGGTTTTACATGAAGTTATTTCCTTTACTACCATGGGCCTCCAAGCGGTCCATATCTCCACTTGCAGATTCTACAAAAAGAGAGTTTCCAAACTGCTCTGTCAAAGGGAATGTTCCACTCTGTGACTTGAATGCAATCATCCCAAAGTAGTTTCTGAGAATGCTTCTATCTAGTTCCTACGGGAAGATATTTCCTTTTCCACCACAGGCCTCAAAGCCCTCCAAATGTCCACTTGCAGATTCTAGAAAAAGAGTGTTTCAAAGCTTCCCTCTCATAAGGAAAGTTCAACTCTGTGAGTTGAATGCAAACATCACAAAGAAGTTTCTGAGAATGCTTCTGTTTAGCTTTTCTGTGAAGAGTATCCCGTTTCCAACGAAATCTTCAAAGCGGTCCAAATATCCACTTGCAGATTCCACAGAAAGAGTGTTTGGAAACTGCTGTTTGAAAAGGAACCTTCAACTCTGTGAGGTGAATGCAATCATCACAAAGAAGTTTCTGACAATGCTTCTCTCTGGTTTCTATGTGACGATAATTCGTTTTCCACCACATGCCTGAAAGCTCTCCAAATGTCCACTTGCAGACACTACGAAAAGAATGTTTCAGAACTGCTCTATGAAAAGCAGTGTGAAACTCTGTGAGTTGAACACCAACATCACAGAGAAGTTTCAGAGAATGCTTCTGTTTAGTTTTTATGTGAAGATATTCCCGTTTCCAAAGAAATCTTCAAAGAGGTCCACATATCCACTTGCAGATTCCACAGAAAGAGAGTTTCAAAACTGCTGTCTCCATAGGAGTGTTCAGCTCTGTGAGTTGAATGCAATCATCACAGAGAAGTTTCTGAGAAGGCTTCCGTCTAGATTTTAAGTGACGATATACGCGTTTCGAACGAAGGCCACAGAGTGGTCCAAATATCCACTTGCAGATCCTACAAAAAGAGTGTTTCAAACCTGAACTGTCAAAGGAAGGTTCAACTCTGGGATTTGAACGGAAACATCACGAAGAAAGTTCTGAGAATGCTTCCGTTTAGTTAGGTGCAGTTATCCCGTTTCCAACGAAATCCTCAGACAGGTCCAAATATCCACTTGCAGATGCTACAAAAAGTGTGTTTCAAACCCGCTCCATCCAAAGGAATGTTCAGCTCTGTGACTTCAACTGAATGATCCCAAAGAATTTTCTGAGAATGCTTCTGTCTTGTTTTTATATGAAGTTATTTCCTTTACTACGAGAGTCCTCAAAGAGGTCCAAATATCCACTTGCAGTTTCTACAAAAAGAGTGTTTCAAACCTGAACTATCAAAGAAAGGTTCAACACTGTGAGTTGAATGCAAACATCACGAAGAAAGTTCTGAGAATGCTTCTGTTTAGTGAGGTGCGGTTTATCCCGTTTCCAACGAAATCCTCAGAGAGGTCCAAATATCCACTTGCAGATGCTACAAAAAGTGTGTTTCAAACCCGCTCCATCCAAAGGAATGTTCAGCTCTGTGAGTTCAACTCAATGATCCCAAAGAATTTTCTGAGAATGCTTCTGTCTTGTTTTTATATGAAGTTATTTCCTTTACTACGAGAGTCCTCAAAGAGGTCCAAATATCCACTTGCAGTTTCTACAAAAAGAGTGTTTCAACCCTGAACTTTCCAAGGAAGGTTCAAATCTGGGATTTGAACGCAAGCATCACAAAGAAGATTCTGAGACTGCTTCTGTTTAGTTAGCTGAAATTATCCCGTTTCCAACGAAATCCTCAGAGAGGTCCAAATATCCACTTGCAGTTTCTACAAAAAGAGTGTTTCAAACCTGAACTATCAAAGAAAGGTTCAACACTGTGAGTTGAATACAAACATCACGAAGAAAGTTCTGAGAATGCTTCAGTTTAGTGAGGTGCGGTTTTTCCCGTTTCCAACGAAATCCTCAGAGGGGTCAAATTATCCACTTGCAGTTTCTACAAAAAGAGTGTTTCAAACCTGAACTATCAAAGAATGGTTCAACACTGTGAGTTGAATGCAAACATCTCGAAGAAGGTTCTGAGAATGCTACTGTCTAGGTTTTACATGAAGTTATTTCCTTTACTACCATGGGCCTCCAAGCGGTCCATATCTCCACTTGCAGATTCTACAAAAAGAGAGTTTCCAAACTGCTCTGTCAAAGGGAATGTTCCACTCTGTGACTTGAATGCAATCATCCCAAAGTAGTTTCTGAGAATGCTTCTATCTAGTTTCTACGGGAAGATATTTCCTTTTCCACCACAGGCCTCAAAGCCCTCCAAATGTCCACTTGCAGATTCTAGAAAAAGAGTGTTTCAAAGCTTCCCTCTCATAAGGAAAGTTCAACTCTGTGAGTTGAATGCAAACATCACAAAGAAGTTTCTGAGAATGCTTCTGTTTAGCTTTTCTGTGAAGAGTATCCCGTTTCCAACGAAATCTTCAAAGCGGTCCAAATATCCACTTGCAGATTCCACAGAAAGAGTGTTTGGAAACTGCTGTTTGAAAAGGAACCTTCAACTCTGTGAGGTGAATGCAATCATCACAAAGAAGTTTCTGACAATGCTTCTCTCTGGTTTCTATGTGACGATAATTCGTTTTCCACCACATGCCTGAAAGCTCTCCAAATGTCCACTTGCAGACACTACGAAAAGAATGTTTCAGAACTGCTCTATGAAAAGCAGTGTGAAACTCTGTGAGTTGAACACCAACATCACAGAGAAGTTTCAGAGAATGCTTCTGTTTAGTTTTTATGTGAAGATATTCCCGTTTCCAAAGAAATCTTCAAAGAGGTCCACATATCCACTTGCAGATTCCACAGAAAGAGAGTTTCAAAACTGCTGTCTCCATAGGAGTGTTCAGCTCTGTGAGTTGAATGCAATCATCACAGAGAAGTTTCTGAGAAGGCTTCCGTCTAGATTTTAAGTGACGATATACGCGTTTCGAACGAAGGCCACAGAGTGGTCCAAATATCCACTTGCAGATCCTACAAAAAGAGTGTTTCAAACCTGAACTGTCAAAGGAAGGTTCAACTCTGGGATTTGAACGCAAACATCACAAAGAAGTTTCTGAGAATGCTTCCGTTTAGTTAGGTGCAGTTATCCCGTTTCCAACGAAATCCTCAGACAGGTCCAAATATCCACTTGCAGATGCTACAAAAAGTGTGTTTCAAACCCGCTCCATCCAAAGGAATGTTCAGCTCTGTGACTTCAACTCAATGATCCCAAAGAATTTTCTGAGAATGCTTCTGTCTTGTTTTTATATGAAGTTATTTCCTTTACTACGAGAGTCCTCAAAGAGGTCCAAATATCCACTTGCAGTTTCTACAAAAAGAGTGTTTCAAACCTGAACTATCAAAGAAAGGTTCAACACTGTGAGTTGAATGCAAACATCACGAAGAAAGTTCTGAGAATGCTTCTGTTTAGTGAGGTGCGGTTTATCCCGTTTCCAACGAAATCCTCAGAGAGGTCCAAATATCCACTTGCAGATGCTACAAAAAGTGTGTTTCAAACCCGCTCCATCCAAAGGAATGTTCAGCTCTGTGAGTTCAACTCAATGATCCCAAAGAATTTTCTGAGAATGCTTCTGTCTTGTTTTTATATGAAGTTATTTCCTTTACTACGAGAGTCCTCAAAGAGGTCCAAATATCCACTTGCAGTTTCTACAAAAAGAGTGTTTCAAACCTGAACTATCAAAGAAAGGTTCAACACTGTGAGTTGAATGCAAACATCACGAAGAAAGTTCTGAGGATGCCTCTGTTTAGTGAGGTGCGGTTTATCCCGTTTCCAACGAAATCCTCAGAGAGGTCCAAATATCCACTTGCAGTTTCTACAAAAAGAGTGTTTCAACCCTGAACTTTCCAAGGAAGGTTCAAATCTGGGATTTGAACGCAAGCATCACAAAGAAGATTCTGAGACTGCTTCTGTTTAGTTAGCTGAAATTATCCCGTTTCCAACGAAATCCTCAGAGAGGTCCAAATATCCACTTGCAGTTTCTACAAAAAGAGTGTTTCAAACCTGAACTATCAAAGAAAGGTTCAACACTGTGAGTTGAATACAAACATCACGAAGAAAGTTCTGAGAATGCTTCAGTTTAGTGAGGTGCGGTTTTTCCCGTTTCCAACGAAATCCTCAGAGGGGTCAAATTATCCACTTGCAGTTTCTACAAAAAGAGTGTTTCAAACCTGAACTATCAAAGAATGGTTCAACACTGTGAGTTGAATGCAAACATCTCGAAGAAGGTTCTGAGAATGCTACTGTCTAGGTTTTACATGAAGTTATTTCCTTTACTACCATGGGCCTCCAAGCGGTCCATATCTCCACTTGCAGATTCTACAAAAAGAGAGTTTCCAAACTGCTCTGTCAAAGGGAATGTTCCACTCTGTGACTTGAATGCAATCATCCCAAAGTAGTTTCTGAGAATGCTTCTATCTAGTTTCTACGGGAAGATATTTCCTTTTCCACCACAGGCCTCAAAGCCCTCCAAATGTCCACTTGCAGATTCTAGAAAAAGAGTGTTTCAAAGCTTCCCTCTCATAAGGAAAGTTCAACTCTGTGAGTTGAATGCAAACATCACAAAGAAGTTTCTGAGAATGCTTCTGTTTAGCTTTTCTGTGAAGAGTATCCCGTTTCCAACGAAATCTTCAAAGCGGTCCAAATATCCACTTGCAGATTCCACAGAAAGAGTGTTTGGAAACTGCTGTTTGAAAAGGAACCTTCAACTCTGTGAGGTGAATGCAATCATCACAAAGAAGTTTCTGACAATGCTTCTCTCTGGTTTCTATGTGACGATAATTCGTTTTCCACCACATGCCTGAAAGCTCTCCAAATGTCCACTTGCAGACACTACGAAAAGAATGTTTCAGAACTGCTCTATGAAAAGCAGTGTGAAACTCTGTGAGTTGAACACCAACATCACAGAGAAGTTTCAGAGAATGCTTCTGTTTAGTTTTTATGTGAAGATATTCCCGTGTCCAAAGAAATCTTCAAAGAGGTCCACATATCCACTTGCAGATTCCACAGAAAGAGAGTTTCAAAACTGCTGTCTCCATAGGAGTGTTCAGCTCTGTGAGTTGAATGCAATCATCACAGAGAAGTTTCTGAGAAGGCTTCCGTCTAGATTTTAAGTGACGATATACGCGTTTCGAACGAAGGCCACAGAGTGGTCCAAATATCCACTTGCAGATCCTACAAAAAGAGTGTTTCAAACCTGAACTGTCAAAGGAAGGTTCAACTCTGGGATTTGAACGCAAACATCACAAAGAAGTTTCTGAGAATGCTTCCGTTTAGTTAGGTGCAGTTATCCCGTTTCCAACGAAATCCTCAGACAGGTCCAAATATCCACTTGCAGATGCTACAAAAAGTGTGTTTCAAACCCGCTCCATCCAAAGGAATGTTCAGCTCTGTGAGTTCAACTCAATGATCCCAAAGAATTTTCTGAGAATGCTTCTGTCTTGTTTTTATATGAAGTTATTTCCTTTACTACGAGAGTCCTCAAAGAGGTCCAAATATCCACTTGCAGTTTCTACAAAAAGAGTGTTTCAAACCTGAACTATCAAAGAAAGGTTCAACACTGTGAGTTGAATGCAAACATCACGAAGAAAGTTCTGAGAATTCTTCTGTTTAGTGAGGTGCGGTTTATCCCGTTTCCAACGAAATCCTCAGAGAGGTCCAAATATCCACTTGCAGTTTCTACAAAAAGAGTGTTTCAACCCTGAACTTTCCAAGGAAGGTTCAAATCTGGGATTTGAACGCAAGCATCACAAAGAAGATTCTGAGACTGCTTCTGTTTAGTTAGCTGAAATTATCCCGTTTCCAACGAAATCCTCAGAGAGGTCCAAATATCCACTTGCAGTTTCTACAAAAAGAGTGTTTCAAACCTGAACTATCAAAGAAAGGTTCAACACTGTGAGTTGAATACAAACATCACGAAGAAAGTTCTGAGAATGCTTCAGTTTAGTGAGGTGCGGTTTTTCCCGTTTCCAACGAAATCCTCAGAGGGGTCAAATTATCCACTTGCAGTTTCTACAAAAAGAGTGTTTCAAACCTGAACTATCAAAGAATGGTTCAACACTGTGAGTTGAATGCAAACATCTCGAAGAAGGTTCTGAGAATGCTACTGTCTAGGTTTTACATGAAGTTATTTCCTTTACTACCATGGGCCTCCAAGCGGTCCATATCTCCACTTGCAGATTCTACAAAAAGAGAGTTTCCAAACTGCTCTGTCAAAGGGAATGTTCCACTCTGTGACTTGAATGCAATCATCCCAAAGTAGTTTCTGAGAATGCTTCTATCTAGTTTCTACGGGAAGATATTTCCTTTTCCACCACAGGCCTCAAAGCCCTCCAAATGTCCACTTGCAGATTCTAGAAAAAGAGTGTTTCAAAGCTTCCCTCTCATAAGGAAAGTTCAACTCTGTGAGTTGAATGCAAACATCACAAAGAAGTTTCTGAGAATGCTTCTGTTTAGCTTTTCTGTGAAGAGTATCCCGTTTCCAACGAAATCTTCAAAGCGGTCCAAATATCCACTTGCAGATTCCACAGAAAGAGTGTTTGGAAACTGCTGTTTGAAAAGGAACCTTCAACTCTGTGAGGTGAATGCAATCATCACAAAGAAGTTTCTGACAATGCTTCTCTCTGGTTTCTATGTGACGATAATTCGTTTTCCACCACATGCCTGAAAGCTCTCCAAATGTCCACTTGCAGACACTACGAAAAGAATGTTTCAGAACTGCTCTATGAAAAGCAGTGTGAAACTCTGTGAGTTGAACACCAACATCACAGAGAAGTTTCAGAGAATGCTTCTGTTTAGTTTTTATGTGAAGATATTCCCGTGTCCAAAGAAATCTTCAAAGAGGTCCACATATCCACTTGCAGATTCCACAGAAAGAGAGTTTCAAAACTGCTGTCTCCATAGGAGTGTTCAGCTCTGTGAGTTGAATGCAATCATCACAGAGAAGTTTCTGAGAAGGCTTCCGTCTAGATTTTAAGTGACGATATACGCGTTTCGAACGAAGGCCACAGAGTGGTCCAAATATCCACTTGCAGATCCTACAAAAAGAGTGTTTCAAACCTGAACTGTCAAAGGAAGGTTCAACTCTGGGATTTGAACGCAAACATCACAAAGAAGTTTCTGAGAATGCTTCCGTTTAGTTAGGTGCAGTTATCCCGTTTCCAACGAAATCCTCAGACAGGTCCAAATATCCACTTGCAGATGCTACAAAAAGTGTGTTTCAAACCCGCTCCATCCAAAGGAATGTTCAGCTCTGTGAGTTCAACTCAATGATCCCAAAGAATTTTCTGAGAATGCTTCTGTCTTGTTTTTATATGAAGTTATTTCCTTTACTACGAGAGTCCTCAAAGAGGTCCAAATATCCACTTGCAGTTTCTACAAAAAGAGTGTTTCAAACCTGAACTATCAAAGAAAGGTTCAACACTGTGAGTTGAATGCAAACATCACGAAGAAAGTTCTGAGAATTCTTCTGTTTAGTGAGGTGCGGTTTATCCCGTTTCCAACGAAATCCTCAGAGAGGTCCAAATATCCACTTGCAGTTTCTACAAAAAGAGTGTTTCAACCCTGAACTTTCCAAGGAAGGTTCAAATCTGGGATTTGAACGCAAGCATCACAAAGAAGATTCTGAGACTGCTTCTGTTTAGTTAGCTGAAATTATCCCGTTTCCAACGAAATCCTCAGAGAGGTCCAAATATCCACTTGCAGTTTCTACAAAAAGAGTGTTTCAAACCTGAACTATCAAAGAAAGGTTCAACACTGTGAGTTGAATACAAACATCACGAAGAAAGTTCTGAGAATGCTTCAGTTTAGTGAGGTGCGGTTTTTCCCGTTTCCAACGAAATCCTCAGAGGGGTCAAATTATCCACTTGCAGTTTCTACAAAAAGAGTGTTTCAAACCTGAACTATCAAAGAATGGTTCAACACTGTGAGTTGAATGCAAACATCTCGAAGAAGGTTCTGAGAATGCTACTGTCTAGGTTTTACATGAAGTTATTTCCTTTACTACCATGGGCCTCCAAGCGGTCCATATCTCCACTTGCAGATTCTACAAAAAGAGAGTTTCCAAACTGCTCTGTCAAAGGGAATGTTCCACTCTGTGACTTGAATGCAATCATCCCAAAGTAGTTTCTGAGAATGCTTCTATCTAGTTTCTACGGGAAGATATTTCCTTTTCCACCACAGGCCTCAAAGCCCTCCAAATGTCCACTTGCAGATTCTAGAAAAAGAGTGTTTCAAAGCTTCCCTCTCATAAGGAAAGTTCAACTCTGTGAGTTGAATGCAAACATCACAAAGAAGTTTCTGAGAATGCTTCTGTTTAGCTTTTCTGTGAAGAGTATCCCGTTTCCAACGAAATCTTCAAAGCGGTCCAAATATCCACTTGCAGATTCCACAGAAAGAGTGTTTGGAAACTGCTGTTTGAAAAGGAACCTTCAACTCTGTGAGGTGAATGCAATCATCACAAAGAAGTTTCTGACAATGCTTCTCTCTGGTTTCTATGTGACGATAATTCGTTTTCCACCACATGCCTGAAAGCTCTCCAAATGTCCACTTGCAGACACTACGAAAAGAATGTTTCAGAACTGCTCTATGAAAAGCAGTGTGAAACTCTGTGAGTTGAACACCAACATCACAGAGAAGTTTCAGAGAATGCTTCTGTTTAGTTTTTATGTGAAGATATTCCCGTTTCCAAAGAAATCTTCAAAGAGGTCCACATATCCACTTGCAGATTCCACAGAAAGAGAGTTTCAAAACTGCTGTCTCCATAGGAGTGTTCAGCTCTGTGAGTTGAATGCAATCATCACAGAGAAGTTTCTGAGAAGGCTTCCGTCTAGATTTTAAGTGACGATATACGCGTTTCGAACGAAGGCCACAGAGTGGTCCAAATATCCACTTGCAGATCCTACAAAAAGAGTGTTTCAAACCTGAACTGTCAAAGGAAGGTTCAACTCTGGGATTTGAACGCAAACATCACAAAGAAGTTTCTGAGAATGCTTCCGTTTAGTTAGGTGCAGTTATCCCGTTTCCAACGAAATCCTCAGACAGGTCCAAATATCCACTTGCAGATGCTACAAAAAGTGTGTTTCAAACCCGCTCCATCCAAAGGAATGTTCAGCTCTGTGAGTTCAACTCAATGATCCCAAAGAATTTTCTGAGAATGCTTCTGTCTTGTTTTTATATGAAGTTATTTCCTTTACTACGAGAGTCCTCAAAGAGGTCCAAATATCCACTTGCAGTTTCTACAAAAAGAGTGTTTCAAACCTGAACTATCAAAGAAAGGTTCAACACTGTGAGTTGAATGCAAACATCACGAAGAAAGTTCTGAGAATTCTTCTGTTTAGTGAGGTGCGGTTTATCCCGTTTCCAACGAAATCCTCAGAGAGGTCCAAATATCCACTTGCAGTTTCTACAAAAAGAGTGTTTCAACCCTGAACTTTCCAAGGAAGGTTCAAATCTGGGATTTGAACGCAAGCATCACAAAGAAGATTCTGAGACTGCTTCTGTTTAGTTAGCTGAAATTATCCCGTTTCCAACGAAATCCTCAGAGAGGTCCAAATATCCACTTGCAGTTTCTACAAAAAGAGTGTTTCAAACCTGAACTATCAAAGAAAGGTTCAACACTGTGAGTTGAATACAAACATCACGAAGAAAGTTCTGAGAATGCTTCAGTTTAGTGAGGTGCGGTTTTTCCCGTTTCCAACGAAATCCTCAGAGGGGTCAAATTATCCACTTGCAGTTTCTACAAAAAGAGTGTTTCAAACCTGAACTATCAAAGAATGGTTCAACACTGTGAGTTGAATGCAAACATCTCGAAGAAGGTTCTGAGAATGCTACTGTCTAGGTTTTACATGAAGTTATTTCCTTTACTACCATGGGCCTCCAAGCGGTCCATATCTCCACTTGCAGATTCTACAAAAAGAGAGTTTCCAAACTGCTCTGTCAAAGGGAATGTTCCACTCTGTGACTTGAATGCAATCATCCCAAAGTAGTTTCTGATAATGCTTCTATCTAGTTTCTACGGGAAGATATTTCCTTTTCCACCACAGGCCTCAAAGCCCTCCAAATGTCCACTTGCAGATTCTAGAAAAAGAGTGTTTCAAAGCTTCCCTCTCATAAGGAAAGTTCAACTCTGTGAGTTGAATGCAAACATCACAAAGAAGTTTCTGAGAATGCTTCTGTTTAGCTTTTCTGTGAAGAGTATCCCGTTTCCAACGAAATCTTCAAAGCGGTCCAAATATCCACTTGCAGATTCCACAGAAAGAGTGTTTGGAAACTGCTGTTTGAAAAGGAACCTTCAACTCTGTGAGGTGAATGCAATCATCACAAAGAAGTTTCTGACAATGCTTCTCTCTCGTTTCTATGTGACGATAATTCGTTTTCCACCACATGCCTGAAAGCTCTCCAAATGTCCACTTGCAGACACTACGAAAAGAATGTTTCAGAACTGCTCTATGAAAAGCAGTGTGAAACTCTGTGAGTTGAACACCAACATCACAGAGAAGTTTCAGAGAATGCTTCTGTTTAGTTTTTATGTGAAGATATTCCCGTTTCCAAAGAAATCTTCAAAGAGGTCCACATATCCACTTGCAGATTCCACAGAAAGAGAGTTTCAAAACTGCTGTCTCCATAGGAGTGTTCAGCTCTGTGAGTTGAATGCAATCATCACAGAGAAGTTTCTGAGAAGGCTTCCGTCTAGATTTTAAGTGACGATATACGCGTTTCGAACGAAGGCCACAGAGTGGTCCAAATATCCACTTGCAGATCCTACAAAAAGAGTGTTTCAAACCTGAACTGTCAAAGGAAGGTTCAACTCTGGGATTTGAACGGAAACATCACGAAGAAAGTTCTGAGAATGCTTCCGTTTAGTTAGGTGCAGTTATCCCGTTTCCAACGAAATCCTCAGACAGGTCCAAATATCCACTTGCAGATGCTACAAAAAGTGTGTTTCAAACCCGCTCCATCCAAAGGAATGTTCAGCTCTGTGACTTCAACTGAATGATCCCAAAGAATTTTCTGAGAATGCTTCTGTCTTGTTTTTATATGAAGTTATTTCCTTTACTACGAGAGTCCTCAAAGAGGTCCAAATATCCACTTGCAGTTTCTACAAAAAGAGTGTTTCAAACCTGAACTATCAAAGAAAGGTTCAACACTGTGAGTTGAATGCAAACATCACGAAGAAAGTTCTGAGAATGCTTCTGTTTAGTGAGGTGCGGTTTATCCCGTTTCCAACGAAATCCTCAGACAGGTCCAAATATCCACTTGCAGATGCTACAAAAAGTGTGTTTCAAACCCGCTCCATCCAAAGGAATGTTCAGCTCTGTGAGTTCAACTCAATGATCCCAAAGAATTTTCTGAGAATGCTTCTGTCTTGTTTTTATATGAAGTTATTTCCTTTACTACGAGAGTCCTCAAAGAGGTCCAAATATCCACTTGCAGTTTCTACAAAAAGAGTGTTTCAAACCTGAACTATCAAAGAAAGGTTCAACACTGTGAGTTGAATGCAAACATCACGAAGAAAGTTCTGAGAATGCTTCAGTTTAGTGAGGTGCGGTTTTTCCGTTTCCAACGAAATCCTCAGAGAGGTCCAAATATCCACTTGCAGTTTCTACAAAAAGAGTGTTTCAAACCTGAACTTTCCAAGGAAGGTTCAAATCTGGGATTTGAACGCAAGCATCACAAAGAAGATTCTGAGACTGCTTCTGTTTAGTTAGCTGAAATTATCCCGTTTCCAACGAAATCCTCAGAGAGGTCCAAATATCCACTTGCAGTTTCTACAAAAAGAGTGTTTCAACCCTGAACTTTCCAAGGAAGGTTCAAATCTGGGATTTGAACGCAAGCATCACAAAGAAGATTCTGAGACTGCTTCTGTTTAGTTAGCTGAAATTATCCCGTTTCCAACGAAATCCTCAGAGAGGTCCAAATATCCACTTGCAGTTTCTACAAAAAGAGTGTTTCAAACCTGAACTATCAAAGAAAGGTTCAACACTGTGAGTTGAATACAAACATCACGAAGAAAGTTCTGAGAATGCTTCAGTTTAGTGAGGTGCGGTTTTTCCCGTTTCCAACGAAATCCTCAGAGGGGTCAAATTATCCACTTGCAGTTTCTACAAAAAGAGTGTTTCAAACCTGAACTATCAAAGAATGGTTCAACACTGTGAGTTGAATGCAAACATCTCGAAGAAGGTTCTGAGAATGCTACTGTCTAGGTTTTACATGAAGTTATTTCCTTTACTACCATGGGCCTCCAAGCGGTCCATATCTCCACTTGCAGATTCTACAAAAAGAGAGTTTCCAAACTGCTCTGTCAAAGGGAATGTTCCACTCTGTGACTTGAATGCAATCATCCCAAAGTAGTTTCTGAGAATGCTTCTATCTAGTTCCTACGGGAAGATATTTCCTTTTCCACCACAGGCCTCAAAGCCCTCCAAATGTCCACTTGCAGATTCTAGAAAAAGAGTGTTTCAAAGCTTCCCTCTCATAAGGAAAGTTCAACTCTGTGAGTTGAATGCAAACATCACAAAGAAGTTTCTGAGAATGCTTCTGTTTAGCTTTTCTGTGAAGAGTATCCCGTTTCCAACGAAATCTTCAAAGCGGTCCAAATATCCACTTGCAGATTCCACAGAAAGAGTGTTTGGAAACTGCTGTTTGAAAAGGAACCTTCAACTCTGTGAGGTGAATGCAATCATCACAAAGAAGTTTCTGACAATGCTTCTCTCTGGTTTCTATGTGACGATAATTCGTTTTCCACCACATGCCTGAAAGCTCTCCAAATGTCCACTTGCAGACACTACGAAAAGAATGTTTCAGAACTGCTCTATGAAAAGCAGTGTGAAACTCTGTGAGTTGAACACCAACATCACAGAGAAGTTTCAGAGAATGCTTCTGTTTAGTTTTTATGTGAAGATATTCCCGTTTCCAAAGAAATCTTCAAAGAGGTCCACATATCCACTTGCAGATTCCACAGAAAGAGAGTTTCAAAACTGCTGTCTCCATAGGAGTGTTCAGCTCTGTGAGTTGAATGCAATCATCACAGAGAAGTTTCTGAGAAGGCTTCCGTCTAGATTTTAAGTGACGATATACGCGTTTCGAACGAAGGCCACAGAGTGGTCCAAATATCCACTTGCAGATCCTACAAAAAGAGTGTTTCAAACCTGAACTGTCAAAGGAAGGTTCAACTCTGGGATTTGAACGGAAACATCACGAAGAAAGTTCTGAGAATGCTTCCGTTTAGTTAGGTGCAGTTATCCCGTTTCCAACGAAATCCTCAGACAGGTCCAAATATCCACTTGCAGATGCTACAAAAAGTGTGTTTCAAACCCGCTCCATCCAAAGGAATGTTCAGCTCTGTGACTTCAACTGAATGATCCCAAAGAATTTTCTGAGAATGCTTCTGTCTTGTTTTTATATGAAGTTATTTCCTTTACTACGAGAGTCCTCAAAGAGGTCCAAATATCCACTTGCAGTTTCTACAAAAAGAGTGTTTCAAACCTGAACTATCAAAGAAAGGTTCAACACTGTGAGTTGAATGCAAACATCACGAAGAAAGTTCTGAGAATGCTTCTGTTTAGTGAGGTGCGGTTTATCCCGTTTCCAACGAAATCCTCAGAGAGGTCCAAATATCCACTTGCAGATGCTACAAAAAGTGTGTTTCAAACCCGCTCCATCCAAAGGAATGTTCAGCTCTGTGAGTTCAACTCAATGATCCCAAAGAATTTTCTGAGAATGCTTCTGTCTTGTTTTTATATGAAGTTATTTCCTTTACTACGAGAGTCCTCAAAGAGGTCCAAATATCCACTTGCAGTTTCTACAAAAAGAGTGTTTCAACCCTGAACTTTCCAAGGAAGGTTCAAATCTGGGATTTGAACGCAAGCATCACAAAGAAGATTCTGAGACTGCTTCTGTTTAGTTAGCTGAAATTATCCCGTTTCCAACGAAATCCTCAGAGAGGTCCAAATATCCACTTGCAGTTTCTACAAAAAGAGTGTTTCAAACCTGAACTATCAAAGAAAGGTTCAACACTGTGAGTTGAATACAAACATCACGAAGAAAGTTCTGAGAATGCTTCAGTTTAGTGAGGTGCGGTTTTTCCCGTTTCCAACGAAATCCTCAGAGGGGTCAAATTATCCACTTGCAGTTTCTACAAAAAGAGTGTTTCAAACCTGAACTATCAAAGAATGGTTCAACACTGTGAGTTGAATGCAAACATCTCGAAGAAGGTTCTGAGAATGCTACTGTCTAGGTTTTACATGAAGTTATTTCCTTTACTACCATGGGCCTCCAAGCGGTCCATATCTCCACTTGCAGATTCTACAAAAAGAGAGTTTCCAAACTGCTCTGTCAAAGGGAATGTTCCACTCTGTGACTTGAATGCAATCATCCCAAAGTAGTTTCTGAGAATGCTTCTATCTAGTTTCTACGGGAAGATATTTCCTTTTCCACCACAGGCCTCAAAGCCCTCCAAATGTCCACTTGCAGATTCTAGAAAAAGAGTGTTTCAAAGCTTCCCTCTCATAAGGAAAGTTCAACTCTGTGAGTTGAATGCAAACATCACAAAGAAGTTTCTGAGAATGCTTCTGTTTAGCTTTTCTGTGAAGAGTATCCCGTTTCCAACGAAATCTTCAAAGCGGTCCAAATATCCACTTGCAGATTCCACAGAAAGAGTGTTTGGAAACTGCTGTTTGAAAAGGAACCTTCAACTCTGTGAGGTGAATGCAATCATCACAAAGAAGTTTCTGACAATGCTTCTCTCTGGTTTCTATGTGACGATAATTCGTTTTCCACCACATGCCTGAAAGCTCTCCAAATGTCCACTTGCAGACACTACGAAAAGAATGTTTCAGAACTGCTCTATGAAAAGCAGTGTGAAACTCTGTGAGTTGAACACCAACATCACAGAGAAGTTTCAGAGAATGCTTCTGTTTAGTTTTTATGTGAAGATATTCCCGTTTCCAAAGAAATCTTCAAAGAGGTCCACATATCCACTTGCAGATTCCACAGAAAGAGAGTTTCAAAACTGCTGTCTCCATAGGAGTGTTCAGCTCTGTGAGTTGAATGCAATCATCACAGAGAAGTTTCTGAGAAGGCTTCCGTCTAGATTTTAAGTGACGATATACGCGTTTCGAACGAAGGCCACAGAGTGGTCCAAATATCCACTTGCAGATCCTACAAAAAGAGTGTTTCAAACCTGAACTGTCAAAGGAAGGTTCAACTCTGGGATTTGAACGGAAACATCACGAAGAAAGTTCTGAGAATGCTTCCGTTTAGTTAGGTGCAGTTATCCCGTTTCCAACGAAATCCTCAGACAGGTCCAAATATCCACTTGCAGATGCTACAAAAAGTGTGTTTCAAACCCGCTCCATCCAAAGGAATGTTCAGCTCTGTGACTTCAACTGAATGATCCCAAAGAATTTTCTGAGAATGCTTCTGTCTTGTTTTTATATGAAGTTATTTCCTTTACTACGAGAGTCCTCAAAGAGGTCCAAATATCCACTTGCAGTTTCTACAAAAAGAGTGTTTCAAACCTGAACTATCAAAGAAAGGTTCAACACTGTGAGTTGAATGCAAACATCACGAAGAAAGTTCTGAGAATGCTTCTGTTTAGTGAGGTGCGGTTTATCCCGTTTCCAACGAAATCCTCAGAGAGGTCCAAATATCCACTTGCAGATGCTACAAAAAGTGTGTTTCAAACCCGCTCCATCCAAAGGAATGTTCAGCTCTGTGAGTTCAACTCAATGATCCCAAAGAATTTTCTGAGAATGCTTCTGTCTTGTTTTTATATGAAGTTATTTCCTTTACTACGAGAGTCCTCAAAGAGGTCCAAATATCCACTTGCAGTTTCTACAAAAAGAGTGTTTCAACCCTGAACTTTCCAAGGAAGGTTCAAATCTGGGATTTGAACGCAAGCATCACAAAGAAGATTCTGAGACTGCTTCTGTTTAGTTAGCTGAAATTATCCCGTTTCCAACGAAATCCTCAGAGAGGTCCAAATATCCACTTGCAGTTTCTACAAAAAGAGTGTTTCAAACCTGAACTATCAAAGAAAGGTTCAACACTGTGAGTTGAATACAAACATCACGAAGAAAGTTCTGAGAATGCTTCAGTTTAGTGAGGTGCGGTTTTTCCCGTTTCCAACGAAATCCTCAGAGGGGTCAAATTATCCACTTGCAGTTTCTACAAAAAGAGTGTTTCAAACCTGAACTATCAAAGAATGGTTCAACACTGTGAGTTGAATGCAAACATCTCGAAGAAGGTTCTGAGAATGCTACTGTCTAGGTTTTACATGAAGTTATTTCCTTTACTACCATGGGCCTCCAAGCGGTCCATATCTCCACTTGCAGATTCTACAAAAAGAGAGTTTCCAAACTGCTCTGTCAAAGGGAATGTTCCACTCTGTGACTTGAATGCAATCATCCCAAAGTAGTTTCTGAGAATGCTTCTATCTAGTTTCTACGGGAAGATATTTCCTTTTCCACCACAGGCCTCAAAGCCCTCCAAATGTCCACTTGCAGATTCTAGAAAAAGAGTGTTTCAAAGCTTCCCTCTCATAAGGAAAGTTCAACTCTGTGAGTTGAATGCAAACATCACAAAGAAGTTTCTGAGAATGCTTCTGTTTAGCTTTTCTGTGAAGAGTATCCCGTTTCCAACGAAATCTTCAAAGCGGTCCAAATATCCACTTGCAGATTCCACAGAAAGAGTGTTTGGAAACTGCTGTTTGAAAAGGAACCTTCAACTCTGTGAGGTGAATGCAATCATCACAAAGAAGTTTCTGACAATGCTTCTCTCTCGTTTCTATGTGACGATAATTCGTTTTCCACCACATGCCTGAAAGCTCTCCAAATGTCCACTTGCAGACACTACGAAAAGAATGTTTCAGAACTGCTCTATGAAAAGCAGTGTGAAACTCTGTGAGTTGAACACCAACATCACAGAGAAGTTTCAGAGAATGCTTCTGTTTAGTTTTTATGTGAAGATATTCCCGTTTCCAAAGAAATCTTCAAAGAGGTCCACATATCCACTTGCAGATTCCACAGAAAGAGAGTTTCAAAACTGCTGTCTCCATAGGAGTGTTCAGCTCTGTGAGTTGAATGCAATCATCACAGAGAAGTTTCTGAGAAGGCTTCCGTCTAGATTTTAAGTGACGATATACGCGTTTCGAACGAAGGCCACAGAGTGGTCCAAATATCCACTTGCAGATCCTACAAAAAGAGTGTTTCAAACCTGAACTGTCAAAGGAAGGTTCAACTCTGGGATTTGAACGCAAACATCACAAAGAAGTTTCTGAGAATGCTTCCGTTTAGTTAGGTGCAGTTATCCCGTTTCCAACGAAATCCTCAGACAGGTCCAAATATCCACTTGCAGATGCTACAAAAAGTGTGTTTCAAACCCGCTCCATCCAAAGGAATGTTCAGCTCTGTGAGTTCAACTCAATGATCCCAAAGAATTTTCTGAGAATGCTTCTGTCTTGTTTTTATATGAAGTTATTTCCTTTACTACGAGAGTCCTCAAAGAGGTCCAAATATCCACTTGCAGTTTCTACAAAAAGAGTGTTTCAAACCTGAACTATCAAAGAAAGGTTCAACACTGTGAGTTGAATGCAAACATCACGAAGAAAGTTCTGAGAATTCTTCTGTTTAGTGAGGTGCGGTTTATCCCGTTTCCAACGAAATCCTCAGAGAGGTCCAAATATCCACTTGCAGTTTCTACAAAAAGAGTGTTTCAACCCTGAACTTTCCAAGGAAGGTTCAAATCTGGGATTTGAACGCAAGCATCACAAAGAAGATTCTGAGACTGCTTCTGTTTAGTTAGCTGAAATTATCCCGTTTCCAACGAAATCCTCAGAGAGGTCCAAATATCCACTTGCAGTTTCTACAAAAAGAGTGTTTCAAACCTGAACTATCAAAGAAAGGTTCAACACTGTGAGTTGAATACAAACATCACGAAGAAAGTTCTGAGAATGCTTCAGTTTAGTGAGGTGCGGTTTTTCCCGTTTCCAACGAAATCCTCAGAGGGGTCAAATTATCCACTTGCAGTTTCTACAAAAAGAGTGTTTCAAACCTGAACTATCAAAGAATGGTTCAACACTGTGAGTTGAATGCAAACATCTCGAAGAAGGTTCTGAGAATGCTACTGTCTAGGTTTTACATGAAGTTATTTCCTTTACTACCATGGGCCTCCAAGCGGTCCATATCTCCACTTGCAGATTCTACAAAAAGAGAGTTTCCAAACTGCTCTGTCAAAGGGAATGTTCCACTCTGTGACTTGAATGCAATCATCCCAAAGTAGTTTCTGAGAATGCTTCTATCTAGTTTCTACGGGAAGATATTTCCTTTTCCACCACAGGCCTCAAAGCCCTCCAAATGTCCACTTGCAGATTCTAGAAAAAGAGTGTTTCAAAGCTTCCCTCTCATAAGGAAAGTTCAACTCTGTGAGTTGAATGCAAACATCACAAAGAAGTTTCTGAGAATGCTTCTGTTTAGCTTTTCTGTGAAGAGTATCCCGTTTCCAACGAAATCTTCAAAGCGGTCCAAATATCCACTTGCAGATTCCACAGAAAGAGTGTTTGGAAACTGCTGTTTGAAAAGGAACCTTCAACTCTGTGAGGTGAATGCAATCATCACAAAGAAGTTTCTGACAATGCTTCTCTCTGGTTTCTATGTGACGATAATTCGTTTTCCACCACATGCCTGAAAGCTCTCCAAATGTCCACTTGCAGACACTACGAAAAGAATGTTTCAGAACTGCTCTATGAAAAGCAGTGTGAAACTCTGTGAGTTGAACACCAACATCACAGAGAAGTTTCAGAGAATGCTTCTGTTTAGTTTTTATGTGAAGATATTCCCGTTTCCAAAGAAATCTTCAAAGAGGTCCACATATCCACTTGCAGATTCCACAGAAAGAGAGTTTCAAAACTGCTGTCTCCATAGGAGTGTTCAGCTCTGTGAGTTGAATGCAATCATCACAGAGAAGTTTCTGAGAAGGCTTCCGTCTAGATTTTAAGTGACGATATACGCGTTTCGAACGAAGGCCACAGAGTGGTCCAAATATCCACTTGCAGATCCTACAAAAAGAGTGTTTCAAACCTGAACTGTCAAAGGAAGGTTCAACTCTGGGATTTGAACGGAAACATCACGAAGAAAGTTCTGAGAATGCTTCCGTTTAGTTAGGTGCAGTTATCCCGTTTCCAACGAAATCCTCAGACAGGTCCAAATATCCACTTGCAGATGCTACAAAAAGTGTGTTTCAAACCCGCTCCATCCAAAGGAATGTTCAGCTCTGTGACTTCAACTGAATGATCCCAAAGAATTTTCTGAGAATGCTTCTGTCTTGTTTTTATATGAAGTTATTTCCTTTACTACGAGAGTCCTCAAAGAGGTCCAAATATCCACTTGCAGTTTCTACAAAAAGAGTGTTTCAAACCTGAACTATCAAAGAAAGGTTCAACACTGTGAGTTGAATGCAAACATCACGAAGAAAGTTCTGAGAATGCTTCTGTTTAGTGAGGTGCGGTTTATCCCGTTTCCAACGAAATCCTCAGAGAGGTCCAAATATCCACTTGCAGATGCTACAAAAAGTGTGTTTCAAACCCGCTCCATCCAAAGGAATGTTCAGCTCTGTGAGTTCAACTCAATGATCCCAAAGAATTTTCTGAGAATGCTTCTGTCTTGTTTTTATATGAAGTTATTTCCTTTACTACGAGAGTCCTCAAAGAGGTCCAAATATCCACTTGCAGTTTCTACAAAAAGAGTGTTTCAACCCTGAACTTTCCAAGGAAGGTTCAAATCTGGGATTTGAACGCAAGCATCACAAAGAAGATTCTGAGACTGCTTCTGTTTAGTTAGCTGAAATTATCCCGTTTCCAACGAAATCCTCAGAGAGGTCCAAATATCCACTTGCAGTTTCTACAAAAAGAGTGTTTCAAACCTGAACTATCAAAGAAAGGTTCAACACTGTGAGTTGAATACAAACATCACGAAGAAAGTTCTGAGAATGCTTCAGTTTAGTGAGGTGCGGTTTTTCCCGTTTCCAACGAAATCCTCAGAGGGGTCAAATTATCCACTTGCAGTTTCTACAAAAAGAGTGTTTCAAACCTGAACTATCAAAGAATGGTTCAACACTGTGAGTTGAATGCAAACATCTCGAAGAAGGTTCTGAGAATGCTACTGTCTAGCTTTTACATGAAGTTATTTCCTTTACTACCATGGGCCTCCAAGCGGTCCATATCTCCACTTGCAGATTCTACAAAAAGAGAGTTTCCAAACTGCTCTGTCAAAGGGAATGTTCCACTCTGTGACTTGAATGCAATCATCCCAAAGTAGTTTCTGAGAATGCTTCTATCTAGTTTCTACGGGAAGATATTTCCTTTTCCACCACAGGCCTCAAAGCCCTCCAAATGTCCACTTGCAGATTCTAGAAAAAGAGTGTTTCAAAGCTTCCCTCTCATAAGGAAAGTTCAACTCTGTGAGTTCAATGCAAACATCACAAAGAAGTTTCTGAGAATGCTTCTGTTTAGCTTTTCTGTGAAGAGTATCCCGTTTCCAACGAAATCTTCAAAGCGGTCCAAATATCCACTTGCAGATTCCACAGAAAGAGTGTTTGGAAACTGCTGTTTGAGAAGGAACCTTCAACTCTGTGAGGTGAATGCAATCATCACAAAGAAGTCTCTGACAATGCTTCTCTCTGGTTTCTATGTGACGATAATTCGTTTTCCACCACATGCCTGAAAGCTCTCCAAATGTCCACTTGCAGACACTACGAAAAGAATGTTTCAGAACTGCTCTATGAAAAGCAGTGTGAAACTCTGTGAGTTGAACACCAACATCACAGAGAAGTTTCACAGAATGCTTCTGTTTAGTTTTTATGTGAAGATATTCCCGTTTCCAAAGAAATCTTCAAAGAGGTCCACATATCCACTTGCAGATTCCACAGAAAGAGAGTTTCAAAACTGCTGTCTCCATAGGAGTGTTCAGCTCTGTGAGTTGAATGCAATCATCACAGAGAAGTTTCTGAGAAGGCTTCCGTCTAGATTTTAAGTGACGATATACGCGTTTCGAACGAAGGCCACAGAGTGGTCCAAATATCCACTTGCAGATCCTACAAAAAGAGTGTTTCAAACCTGAACTGTCAAAGGAAGGTTCAACTCTGGGATTTGAACGCAAACATCACAAAGAAGTTTCTGAGAATGCTTCCGTTTAGTTAGGTGCAGTTATCCCGTTTCCAACGAAATCCTCAGACAGGTCCAAATATCCACTTGCAGATGCTACAAAAAGTGTGTTTCAAACCCGCTCCATCCAAAGGAATGTTCAGCTCTGTGACTTCAACTGAATGATCCCAAAGAATTTTCTGAGAATGCTTCTGTCTTGTTTTTATATGAAGTTATTTCCTTTACTACGAGAGTCCTCAAAGAGGTCCAAATATCCACTTGCAGTTTCTACAAAAAGAGTGTTTCAAACCTGAACTATCAAAGAAAGGTTCAACACTGTGAGTTGAATGCAAACATCACGAAGAAAGTTCTGAGAATGCTTCTGTTTAGTGAGGTGCGGTTTATCCCGTTTCCAACGAAATCCTCAGAGAGGTCCAAATATCCACTTGCAGATGCTACAAAAAGTGTGTTTCAAACCCGCTCCATCCAAAGGAATGTTCAGCTCTGTGAGTTCAACTCAATGATCCCAAAGAATTTTCTGAGAATGCTTCTGTCTTGTTTTTATATGAAGTTATTTCCTTTACTACGAGAGTCCTCAAAGAGGTCCAAATATCCACTTGCAGTTTCTACAAAAAGAGTGTTTCAACCCTGAACTTTCCAAGGAAGGTTCAAATCTGGGATTTGAACGCAAGCATCACAAAGAAGATTCTGAGACTGCTTCTGTTTAGTTAGCTGAAATTATCCCGTTTCCAACGAAATCCTCAGAGAGGTCCAAATATCCACTTGCAGTTTCTACAAAAAGAGTGTTTCAAACCTGAACTATCAAAGAAAGGTTCAACACTGTGAGTTGAATACAAACATCACGAAGAAAGTTCTGAGAATGCTTCAGTTTAGTGAGGTGCGGTTTTTCCCGTTTCCAACGAAATCCTCAGAGGGGTCAAATTATCCACTTGCAGTTTCTACAAAAAGAGTGTTTCAAACCTGAACTATCAAAGAATGGTTCAACACTGTGAGTTGAATGCAAACATCTCGAAGAAGGTTCTGAGAATGCTACTGTCTAGCTTTTACATGAAGTTATTTCCTTTACTACCATGGGCCTCCAAGCGGTCCATATCTCCACTTGCAGATTCTACAAAAAGAGAGTTTCCAAACTGCTCTGTCAAAGGGAATGTTCCACTCTGTGACTTGAATGCAATCATCCCAAAGTAGTTTCTGAGAATGCTTCTATCTAGTTTCTACGGGAAGATATTTCCTTTTCCACCACAGGCCTCAAAGCCCTCCAAATGTCCACTTGCAGATTCTAGAAAAAGAGTGTTTCAAAGCTTCCCTCTCATAAGGAAAGTTCAACTCTGTGAGTTCAATGCAAACATCACAAAGAAGTTTCTGAGAATGCTTCTGTTTAGCTTTTCTGTGAAGAGTATCCCGTTTCCAACGAAATCTTCAAAGCGGTCCAAATATCCACTTGCAGATTCCACAGAAAGAGTGTTTGGAAACTGCTGTTTGAGAAGGAACCTTCAACTCTGTGAGGTGAATGCAATCATCACAAAGAAGTCTCTGACAATGCTTCTCTCTGGTTTCTATGTGACGATAATTCGTTTTCCACCACATGCCTGAAAGCTCTCCAAATGTCCACTTGCAGACACTACGAAAAGAATGTTTCAGAACTGCTCTATGAAAAGCAGTGTGAAACTCTGTGAGTTGAACACCAACATCACAGAGAAGTTTCACAGAATGCTTCTGTTTAGTTTTTATGTGAAGATATTCCCGTTTCCAAAGAAATCTTCAAAGAGGTCCACATATCCACTTGCAGATTCCACAGAAAGAGAGTTTCAAAACTGCTGTCTCCATAGGAGTGTTCAGCTCTGTGAGTTGAATGCAATCATCACAGAGAAGTTTCTGAGAAGGCTTCCGTCTAGATTTTAAGTGACGATATACGCGTTTCGAACGAAGGCCACAGAGTGGTCCAAATATCCACTTGCAGATCCTACAAAAAGAGTGTTTCAAACCTGAACTGTCAAAGGAAGGTTCAACTCTGGGATTTGAACGCAAACATCACAAAGAAGTTTCTGAGAATGCTTCCGTTTAGTTAGGTGCAGTTATCCCGTTTCCAACGAAATCCTCAGACAGGTCCAAATATCCACTTGCAGATGCTACAAAAAGTGTGTTTCAAACCCGCTCCATCCAAAGGAATGTTCAGCTCTGTGAGTTCAACTCAATGATCCCAAAGAATTTTCTGAGAATGCTTCTGTCTTGTTTTTATATGAAGTTATTTCCTTTACTACGAGAGTCCTCAAAGAGGTCCAAATATCCACTTGCAGTTTCTACAAAAAGAGTGTTTCAAACCTGAACTATCAAAGAAAGGTTCAACACTGTGAGTTGAATGCAAACATCACGAAGAAAGTTCTGAGAATTCTTCTGTTTAGTGAGGTGCGGTTTATCCCGTTTCCAACGAAATCCTCAGAGAGGTCCAAATATCCACTTGCAGTTTCTACAAAAAGAGTGTTTCAACCCTGAACTTTCCAAGGAAGGTTCAAATCTGGGATTTGAACGCAAGCATCACAAAGAAGATTCTGAGACTGCTTCTGTTTAGTTAGCTGAAATTATCCCGTTTCCAACGAAATCCTCAGAGAGGTCCAAATATCCACTTGCAGTTTCTACAAAAAGAGTGTTTCAAACCTGAACTATCAAAGAAAGGTTCAACACTGTGAGTTGAATACAAACATCACGAAGAAAGTTCTGAGAATGCTTCAGTTTAGTGAGGTGCGGTTTTTCCCGTTTCCAACGAAATCCTCAGAGGGGTCAAATTATCCACTTGCAGTTTCTACAAAAAGAGTGTTTCAAACCTGAACTATCAAAGAATGGTTCAACACTGTGAGTTGAATGCAAACATCTCGAAGAAGGTTCTGAGAATGCTACTGTCTAGGTTTTACATGAAGTTATTTCCTTTACTACCATGGGCCTCCAAGCGGTCCATATCTCCACTTGCAGATTCTACAAAAAGAGAGTTTCCAAACTGCTCTGTCAAAGGGAATGTTCCACTCTGTGACTTGAATGCAATCATCCCAAAGTAGTTTCTGAGAATGCTTCTATCTAGTTTCTACGGGAAGATATTTCCTTTTCCACCACAGGCCTCAAAGCCCTCCAAATGTCCACTTGCAGATTCTAGAAAAAGAGTGTTTCAAAGCTTCCCTCTCATAAGGAAAGTTCAACTCTGTGAGTTGAATGCAAACATCACAAAGAAGTTTCTGAGAATGCTTCTGTTTAGCTTTTCTGTGAAGAGTATCCCGTTTCCAACGAAATCTTCAAAGCGGTCCAAATATCCACTTGCAGATTCCACAGAAAGAGTGTTTGGAAACTGCTGTTTGAAAAGGAACCTTCAACTCTGTGAGGTGAATGCAATCATCACAAAGAAGTTTCTGACAATGCTTCTCTCTGGTTTCTATGTGACGATAATTCGTTTTCCACCACATGCCTGAAAGCTCTCCAAATGTCCACTTGCAGACACTACGAAAAGAATGTTTCAGAACTGCTCTATGAAAAGCAGTGTGAAACTCTGTGAGTTGAACACCAACATCACAGAGAAGTTTCAGAGAATGCTTCTGTTTAGTTTTTATGTGAAGATATTCCCGTTTCCAAAGAAATCTTCAAAGAGGTCCACATATCCACTTGCAGATTCCACAGAAAGAGAGTTTCAAAACTGCTGTCTCCATAGGAGTGTTCAGCTCTGTGAGTTGAATGCAATCATCACAGAGAAGTTTCTGAGAAGGCTTCCGTCTAGATTTTAAGTGACGATATACGCGTTTCGAACGAAGGCCACAGAGTGGTCCAAATATCCACTTGCAGATCCTACAAAAAGAGTGTTTCAAACCTGAACTGTCAAAGGAAGGTTCAACTCTGGGATTTGAACGGAAACATCACGAAGAAAGTTCTGAGAATGCTTCCGTTTAGTTAGGTGCAGTTATCCCGTTTCCAACGAAATCCTCAGACAGGTCCAAATATCCACTTGCAGATGCTACAAAAAGTGTGTTTCAAACCCGCTCCATCCAAAGGAATGTTCAGCTCTGTGACTTCAACTGAATGATCCCAAAGAATTTTCTGAGAATGCTTCTGTCTTGTTTTTATATGAAGTTATTTCCTTTACTACGAGAGTCCTCAAAGAGGTCCAAATATCCACTTGCAGTTTCTACAAAAAGAGTGTTTCAAACCTGAACTATCAAAGAAAGGTTCAACACTGTGAGTTGAATGCAAACATCACGAAGAAAGTTCTGAGAATGCTTCTGTTTAGTGAGGTGCGGTTTATCCCGTTTCCAACGAAATCCTCAGAGAGGTCCAAATATCCACTTGCAGATGCTACAAAAAGTGTGTTTCAAACCCGCTCCATCCAAAGGAATGTTCAGCTCTGTGAGTTCAACTCAATGATCCCAAAGAATTTTCTGAGAATGCTTCTGTCTTGTTTTTATATGAAGTTATTTCCTTTACTACGAGAGTCCTCAAAGAGGTCCAAATATCCACTTGCAGTTTCTACAAAAAGAGTGTTTCAACCCTGAACTTTCCAAGGAAGGTTCAAATCTGGGATTTGAACGCAAGCATCACAAAGAAGATTCTGAGACTGCTTCTGTTTAGTTAGCTGAAATTATCCCGTTTCCAACGAAATCCTCAGAGAGGTCCAAATATCCACTTGCAGTTTCTACAAAAAGAGTGTTTCAAACCTGAACTATCAAAGAAAGGTTCAACACTGTGAGTTGAATACAAACATCACGAAGAAAGTTCTGAGAATGCTTCAGTTTAGTGAGGTGCGGTTTTTCCCGTTTCCAACGAAATCCTCAGAGGGGTCAAATTATCCACTTGCAGTTTCTACAAAAAGAGTGTTTCAAACCTGAACTATCAAAGAATGGTTCAACACTGTGAGTTGAATGCAAACATCTCGAAGAAGGTTCTGAGAATGCTACTGTCTAGGTTTTACATGAAGTTATTTCCTTTACTACCATGGGCCTCCAAGCGGTCCATATCTCCACTTGCAGATTCTACAAAAAGAGAGTTTCCAAACTGCTCTGTCAAAGGGAATGTTCCACTCTGTGACTTGAATGCAATCATCCCAAAGTAGTTTCTGATAATGCTTCTATCTAGTTTCTACGGGAAGATATTTCCTTTTCCACCACAGGCCTCAAAGCCCTCCAAATGTCCACTTGCAGATTCTAGAAAAAGAGTGTTTCAAAGCTTCCCTCTCATAAGGAAAGTTCAACTCTGTGAGTTGAATGCAAACATCACAAAGAAGTTTCTGAGAATGCTTCTGTTTAGCTTTTCTGTGAAGAGTATCCCGTTTCCAACGAAATCTTCAAAGCGGTCCAAATATCCACTTGCAGATTCCACAGAAAGAGTGTTTGGAAACTGCTGTTTGAAAAGGAACCTTCAACTCTGTGAGGTGAATGCAATCATCACAAAGAAGTTTCTGACAATGCTTCTCTCTGGTTTCTATGTGACGATAATTCGTTTTCCACCACATGCCTGAAAGCTCTCCAAATGTCCACTTGCAGACACTACGAAAAGAATGTTTCAGAACTGCTCTATGAAAAGCAGTGTGAAACTCTGTGAGTTGAACACCAACATCACAGAGAAGTTTCAGAGAATGCTTCTGTTTAGTTTTTATGTGAAGATATTCCCGTTTCCAAAGAAATCTTCAAAGAGGTCCACATATCCACTTGCAGATTCCACAGAAAGAGAGTTTCAAAACTGCTGTCTCCATAGGAGTGTTCAGCTCTGTGAGTTGAATGCAATCATCACAGAGAAGTTTCTGAGAAGGCTTCCGTCTAGATTTTAAGTGACGATATACGCGTTTCGAACGAAGGCCACAGAGTGGTCCAAATATCCACTTGCAGATCCTACAAAAAGAGTGTTTCAAACCTGAACTGTCAAAGGAAGGTTCAACTCTGGGATTTGAACGCAAACATCACAAAGAAGTTTCTGAGAATGCTTCCGTTTAGTTAGGTGCAGTTATCCCGTTTCCAACGAAATCCTCAGACAGGTCCAAATATCCACTTGCAGATGCTACAAAAAGTGTGTTTCAAACCCGCTCCATCCAAAGGAATGTTCAGCTCTGTGAGTTCAACTCAATGATCCCAAAGAATTTTCTGAGAATGCTTCTGTCTTGTTTTTATATGAAGTTATTTCCTTTACTACGAGAGTCCTCAAAGAGGTCCAAATATCCACTTGCAGTTTCTACAAAAAGAGTGTTTCAAACCTGAACTATCAAAGAAAGGTTCAACACTGTGAGTTGAATGCAAACATCACGAAGAAAGTTCTGAGAATTCTTCTGTTTAGTGAGGTGCGGTTTATCCCGTTTCCAACGAAATCCTCAGAGAGGTCCAAATATCCACTTGCAGTTTCTACAAAAAGAGTGTTTCAACCCTGAACTTTCCAAGGAAGGTTCAAATCTGGGATTTGAACGCAAGCATCACAAAGAAGATTCTGAGACTGCTTCTGTTTAGTTAGCTGAAATTATCCCGTTTCCAACGAAATCCTCAGAGAGGTCCAAATATCCACTTGCAGTTTCTACAAAAAGAGTGTTTCAAACCTGAACTATCAAAGAAAGGTTCAACACTGTGAGTTGAATACAAACATCACGAAGAAAGTTCTGAGAATGCTTCAGTTTAGTGAGGTGCGGTTTTTCCCGTTTCCAACGAAATCCTCAGAGGGGTCAAATTATCCACTTGCAGTTTCTACAAAAAGAGTGTTTCAAACCTGAACTATCAAAGAATGGTTCAACACTGTGAGTTGAATGCAAACATCTCGAAGAAGGTTCTGAGAATGCTACTGTCTAGGTTTTACATGAAGTTATTTCCTTTACTACCATGGGCCTCCAAGCGGTCCATATCTCCACTTGCAGATTCTACAAAAAGAGAGTTTCCAAACTGCTCTGTCAAAGGGAATGTTCCACTCTGTGACTTGAATGCAATCATCCCAAAGTAGTTTCTGAGAATGCTTCTATCTAGTTTCTACGGGAAGATATTTCCTTTTCCACCACAGGCCTCAAAGCCCTCCAAATGTCCACTTGCAGATTCTAGAAAAAGAGTGTTTCAAAGCTTCCCTCTCATAAGGAAAGTTCAACTCTGTGAGTTGAATGCAAACATCACAAAGAAGTTTCTGAGAATGCTTCTGTTTAGCTTTTCTGTGAAGAGTATCCCGTTTCCAACGAAATCTTCAAAGCGGTCCAAATATCCACTTGCAGATTCCACAGAAAGAGTGTTTGGAAACTGCTGTTTGAAAAGGAACCTTCAACTCTGTGAGGTGAATGCAATCATCACAAAGAAGTTTCTGACAATGCTTCTCTCTGGTTTCTATGTGACGATAATTCGTTTTCCACCACATGCCTGAAAGCTCTCCAAATGTCCACTTGCAGACACTACGAAAAGAATGTTTCAGAACTGCTCTATGAAAAGCAGTGTGAAACTCTGTGAGTTGAACACCAACATCACAGAGAAGTTTCAGAGAATGCTTCTGTTTAGTTTTTATGTGAAGATATTCCCGTTTCCAAAGAAATCTTCAAAGAGGTCCACATATCCACTTGCAGATTCCACAGAAAGAGAGTTTCAAAACTGCTGTCTCCATAGGAGTGTTCAGCTCTGTGAGTTGAATGCAATCATCACAGAGAAGTTTCTGAGAAGGCTTCCGTCTAGATTTTAAGTGACGATATACGCGTTTCGAACGAAGGCCACAGAGTGGTCCAAATATCCACTTGCAGATCCTACAAAAAGAGTGTTTCAAACCTGAACTGTCAAAGGAAGGTTCAACTCTGGGATTTGAACGCAAACATCACAAAGAAGTTTCTGAGAATGCTTCCGTTTAGTTAGGTGCAGTTATCCCGTTTCCAACGAAATCCTCAGACAGGTCCAAATATCCACTTGCAGATGCTACAAAAAGTGTGTTTCAAACCCGCTCCATCCAAAGGAATGTTCAGCTCTGTGAGTTCAACTCAATGATCCCAAAGAATTTTCTGAGAATGCTTCTGTCTTGTTTTTATATGAAGTTATTTCCTTTACTACGAGAGTCCTCAAAGAGGTCCAAATATCCACTTGCAGTTTCTACAAAAAGAGTGTTTCAAACCTGAACTATCAAAGAAAGGTTCAACACTGTGAGTTGAATGCAAACATCACGAAGAAAGTTCTGAGAATTCTTCTGTTTAGTGAGGTGCGGTTTATCCCGTTTCCAACGAAATCCTCAGAGAGGTCCAAATATCCACTTGCAGTTTCTACAAAAAGAGTGTTTCAACCCTGAACTTTCCAAGGAAGGTTCAAATCTGGGATTTGAACGCAAGCATCACAAAGAAGATTCTGAGACTGCTTCTGTTTAGTTAGCTGAAATTATCCCGTTTCCAACGAAATCCTCAGAGAGGTCCAAATATCCACTTGCAGTTTCTACAAAAAGAGTGTTTCAAACCTGAACTATCAAAGAAAGGTTCAACACTGTGAGTTGAATACAAACATCACGAAGAAAGTTCTGAGAATGCTTCAGTTTAGTGAGGTGCGGTTTTTCCCGTTTCCAACGAAATCCTCAGAGGGGTCAAATTATCCACTTGCAGTTTCTACAAAAAGAGTGTTTCAAACCTGAACTATCAAAGAATGGTTCAACACTGTGAGTTGAATGCAAACATCTCGAAGAAGGTTCTGAGAATGCTACTGTCTAGGTTTTACATGAAGTTATTTCCTTTACTACCATGGGCCTCCAAGCGGTCCATATCTCCACTTGCAGATTCTACAAAAAGAGAGTTTCCAAACTGCTCTGTCAAAGGGAATGTTCCACTCTGTGACTTGAATGCAATCATCCCAAAGTAGTTTCTGATAATGCTTCTATCTAGTTTCTACGGGAAGATATTTCCTTTTCCACCACAGGCCTCAAAGCCCTCCAAATGTCCACTTGCAGATTCTAGAAAAAGAGTGTTTCAAAGCTTCCCTCTCATAAGGAAAGTTCAACTCTGTGAGTTGAATGCAAACATCACAAAGAAGTTTCTGAGAATGCTTCTGTTTAGCTTTTCTGTGAAGAGTATCCCGTTTCCAACGAAATCTTCAAAGCGGTCCAAATATCCACTTGCAGATTCCACAGAAAGAGTGTTTGGAAACTGCTGTTTGAAAAGGAACCTTCAACTCTGTGAGGTGAATGCAATCATCACAAAGAAGTTTCTGACAATGCTTCTCTCTGGTTTCTATGTGACGATAATTCGTTTTCCACCACATGCCTGAAAGCTCTCCAAATGTCCACTTGCAGACACTACGAAAAGAATGTTTCAGAACTGCTCTATGAAAAGCAGTGTGAAACTCTGTGAGTTGAACACCAACATCACAGAGAAGTTTCAGAGAATGCTTCTGTTTAGTTTTTATGTGAAGATATTCCCGTTTCCAAAGAAATCTTCAAAGAGGTCCACATATCCACTTGCAGATTCCACAGAAAGAGAGTTTCAAAACTGCTGTCTCCATAGGAGTGTTCAGCTCTGTGAGTTGAATGCAATCATCACAGAGAAGTTTCTGAGAAGGCTTCCGTCTAGATTTTAAGTGACGATATACGCGTTTCGAACGAAGGCCACAGAGTGGTCCAAATATCCACTTGCAGATCCTACAAAAAGAGTGTTTCAAACCTGAACTGTCAAAGGAAGGTTCAACTCTGGGATGTGAACGGAAACATCACGAAGAAAGTTCTGAGAATGCTTCCGTTTAGTTAGGTGCAGTTATCCCGTTTCCAACGAAATCCTCAGACAGGTCCAAATATCCACTTGCAGATGCTACAAAAAGTGTGTTTCAAACCCGCTCCATCCAAAGGAATGTTCAGCTCTGTGACTTCAACTGAATGATCCCAAAGAATTTTCTGAGAATGCTTCTGTCTTGTTTTTATATGAAGTTATTTCCTTTACTACGAGAGTCCTCAAAGAGGTCCAAATATCCACTTGCAGTTTCTACAAAAAGAGTGTTTCAAACCTGAACTATCAAAGAAAGGTTCAACACTGTGAGTTGAATGCAAACATCACGAAGAAAGTTCTGAGAATGCTTCTGTTTAGTGAGGTGCGGTTTATCCCGTTTCCAACGAAATCCTCAGAGAGGTCCAAATATCCACTTGCAGATGCTACAAAAAGTGTGTTTCAAACCCGCTCCATCCAAAGGAATGTTCAGCTCTGTGAGTTCAACTCAATGATCCCAAAGAATTTTCTGAGAATGCTTCTGTCTTGTTTTTATATGAAGTTATTTCCTTTACTACGAGAGTCCTCAAAGAGGTCCAAATATCCACTTGCAGTTTCTACAAAAAGAGTGTTTCAACCCTGAACTTTCCAAGGAAGGTTCAAATCTGGGATTTGAACGCAAGCATCACAAAGAAGATTCTGAGACTGCTTCTGTTTAGTTAGCTGAAATTATCCCGTTTCCAACGAAATCCTCAGAGAGGTCCAAATATCCACTTGCAGTTTCTACAAAAAGAGTGTTTCAAACCTGAACTATCAAAGAAAGGTTCAACACTGTGAGTTGAATACAAACATCACGAAGAAAGTTCTGAGAATGCTTCAGTTTAGTGAGGTGCGGTTTTTCCCGTTTCCAACGAAATCCTCAGAGGGGTCAAATTATCCACTTGCAGTTTCTACAAAAAGAGTGTTTCAAACCTGAACTATCAAAGAATGGTTCAACACTGTGAGTTGAATGCAAACATCTCGAAGAAGGTTCTGAGAATGCTACTGTCTAGGTTTTACATGAAGTTATTTCCTTTACTACCATGGGCCTCCAAGCGGTCCATATCTCCACTTGCAGATTCTACAAAAAGAGAGTTTCCAAACTGCTCTGTCAAAGGGAATGTTCCACTCTGTGACTTGAATGCAATCATCCCAAAGTAGTTTCTGAGAATGCTTCTATCTAGTTCCTACGGGAAGATATTTCCTTTTCCACCACAGGCCTCAAAGCCCTCCAAATGTCCACTTGCAGATTCTAGAAAAAGAGTGTTTCAAAGCTTCCCTCTCATAAGGAAAGTTCAACTCTGTGAGTTGAATGCAAACATCACAAAGAAGTTTCTGAGAATGCTTCTGTTTAGCTTTTCTGTGAAGAGTATCCCGTTTCCAACGAAATCTTCAAAGCGGTCCAAATATCCACTTGCAGATTCCACAGAAAGAGTGTTTGGAAACTGCTGTTTGAAAAGGAACCTTCAACTCTGTGAGGTGAATGCAATCATCACAAAGAAGTTTCTGACAATGCTTCTCTCTGGTTTCTATGTGACGATAATTCGTTTTCCACCACATGCCTGAAAGCTCTCCAAATGTCCACTTGCAGACACTACGAAAAGAATGTTTCAGAACTGCTCTATGAAAAGCAGTGTGAAACTCTGTGAGTTGAACACCAACATCACAGAGAAGTTTCAGAGAATGCTTCTGTTTAGTTTTTATGTGAAGATATTCCCGTTTCCAAAGAAATCTTCAAAGAGGTCCACATATCCACTTGCAGATTCCACAGAAAGAGAGTTTCAAAACTGCTGTCTCCATAGGAGTGTTCAGCTCTGTGAGTTGAATGCAATCATCACAGAGAAGTTTCTGAGAAGGCTTCCGTCTAGATTTTAAGTGACGATATACGCGTTTCGAACGAAGGCCACAGAGTGGTCCAAATATCCACTTGCAGATCCTACAAAAAGAGTGTTTCAAACCTGAACTGTCAAAGGAAGGTTCAACTCTGGGATTTGAACGGAAACATCACGAAGAAAGTTCTGAGAATGCTTCCGTTTAGTTAGGTGCAGTTATCCCGTTTCCAACGAAATCCTCAGACAGGTCCAAATATCCACTTGCAGATGCTACAAAAAGTGTGTTTCAAACCCGCTCCATCCAAAGGAATGTTCAGCTCTGTGACTTCAACTGAATGATCCCAAAGAATTTTCTGAGAATGCTTCTGTCTTGTTTTTATATGAAGTTATTTCCTTTACTACGAGAGTCCTCAAAGAGGTCCAAATATCCACTTGCAGTTTCTACAAAAAGAGTGTTTCAAACCTGAACTATCAAAGAAAGGTTCAACACTGTGAGTTGAATGCAAACATCACGAAGAAAGTTCTGAGAATGCTTCTGTTTAGTGAGGTGCGGTTTATCCCGTTTCCAACGAAATCCTCAGAGAGGTCCAAATATCCACTTGCAGATGCTACAAAAAGTGTGTTTCAAACCCGCTCCATCCAAAGGAATGTTCAGCTCTGTGAGTTCAACTCAATGATCCCAAAGAATTTTCTGAGAATGCTTCTGTCTTGTTTTTATATGAAGTTATTTCCTTTACTACGAGAGTCCTCAAAGAGGTCCAAATATCCACTTGCAGTTTCTACAAAAAGAGTGTTTCAAACCTGAACTATCAAAGAAAGGTTCAACACTGTGAGTTGAATGCAAACATCACGAAGAAAGTTCTGAGAATGCTTCAGTTTAGTGAGGTGCGGTTTTTCCGTTTCCAACGAAATCCTCAGAGAGGTCCAAATATCCACTTGCAGTTTCTACAAAAAGAGTGTTTCAACCCTGAACTTTCCAAGGAAGGTTCAAATCTGGGATTTGAACGCAAGCATCACAAAGAAGATTCTGAGACTGCTTCTGTTTAGTTAGCTGAAATTATCCCGTTTCCAACGAAATCCTCAGAGAGGTCCAAATATCCACTTGCAGTTTCTACAAAAAGAGTGTTTCAACCCTGAACTTTCCAAGGAAGGTTCAAATCTGGGATTTGAACGCAAGCATCACAAAGAAGATTCTGAGACTGCTTCTGTTTAGTTAGCTGAAATTATCCCGTTTCCAACGAAATCCTCAGAGAGGTCCAAATATCCACTTGCAGTTTCTACAAAAAGAGTGTTTCAAACCTGAACTATCAAAGAAAGGTTCAACACTGTGAGTTGAATACAAACATCACGAAGAAAGTTCTGAGAATGCTTCAGTTTAGTGAGGTGCGGTTTTTCCCGTTTCCAACGAAATCCTCAGAGGGGTCAAATTATCCACTTGCAGTTTCTACAAAAAGAGTGTTTCAAACCTGAACTATCAAAGAATGGTTCAACACTGTGAGTTGAATGCAAACATCTCGAAGAAGGTTCTGAGAATGCTACTGTCTAGGTTTTACATGAAGTTATTTCCTTTACTACCATGGGCCTCCAAGCGGTCCATATCTCCACTTGCAGATTCTACAAAAAGAGAGTTTCCAAACTGCTCTGTCAAAGGGAATGTTCCACTCTGTGACTTGAATGCAATCATCCCAAAGTAGTTTCTGAGAATGCTTCTATCTAGTTCCTACGGGAAGATATTTCCTTTTCCACCACAGGCCTCAAAGCCCTCCAAATGTCCACTTGCAGATTCTAGAAAAAGAGTGTTTCAAAGCTTCCCTCTCATAAGGAAAGTTCAACTCTGTGAGTTGAATGCAAACATCACAAAGAAGTTTCTGAGAATGCTTCTGTTTAGCTTTTCTGTGAAGAGTATCCCGTTTCCAACGAAATCTTCAAAGCGGTCCAAATATCCACTTGCAGATTCCACAGAAAGAGTGTTTGGAAACTGCTGTTTGAAAAGGAACCTTCAACTCTGTGAGGTGAATGCAATCATCACAAAGAAGTTTCTGACAATGCTTCTCTCTGGTTTCTATGTGACGATAATTCGTTTTCCACCACATGCCTGAAAGCTCTCCAAATGTCCACTTGCAGACACTACGAAAAGAATGTTTCAGAACTGCTCTATGAAAAGCAGTGTGAAACTCTGTGAGTTGAACACCAACATCACAGAGAAGTTTCAGAGAATGCTTCTGTTTAGTTTTTATGTGAAGATATTCCCGTGTCCAAAGAAATCTTCAAAGAGGTCCACATATCCACTTGCAGATTCCACAGAAAGAGAGTTTCAAAACTGCTGTCTCCATAGGAGTGTTCAGCTCTGTGAGTTGAATGCAATCATCACAGAGAAGTTTCTGAGAAGGCTTCCGTCTAGATTTTAAGTGACGATATACGCGTTTCGAACGAAGGCCACAGAGTGGTCCAAATATCCACTTGCAGATCCTACAAAAAGAGTGTTTCAAACCTGAACTGTCAAAGGAAGGTTCAACTCTGGGATTTGAACGCAAACATCACAAAGAAGTTTCTGAGAATGCTTCCGTTTAGTGAGGTGCAGTTATCCCGTTTCCAACGAAATCCTCAGACAGGTCCAAATATCCACTTGCAGATGCTACAAAAAGTGTGTTTCAAACCCGCTCCATCCAAAGGAATGTTCAGCTCTGTGACTTCAACTCAATGATCCCAAAGAATTTTCTGAGAATGCTTCTGTCTTGTTTTTATATGAAGTTATTTCCTTTACTACGAGAGTCCTCAAAGAGGTCCAAATATCCACTTGCAGTTTCTACAAAAAGAGTGTTTCAAACCTGAACTATCAAAGAAAGGTTCAACACTGTGAGTTGAATGCAAACATCACGAAGAAAGTTCTGAGAATTCTTCTGTTTAGTGAGGTGCGGTTTATCCCGTTTCCAACGAAATCCTCAGAGAGGTCCAAATATCCACTTGCAGTTTCTACAAAAAGAGTGTTTCAACCCTGAACTTTCCAAGGAAGGTTCAAATCTGGGATTTGAACGCAAGCATCACAAAGAAGATTCTGAGACTGCTTCTGTTTAGTTAGCTGAAATTATCCCGTTTCCAACGAAATCCTCAGAGAGGTCCAAATATCCACTTGCAGTTTCTACAAAAAGAGTGTTTCAAACCTGAACTATCAAAGAAAGGTTCAACACTGTGAGTTGAATACAAACATCACGAAGAAAGTTCTGAGAATGCTTCAGTTTAGTGAGGTGCGGTTTTTCCCGTTTCCAACGAAATCCTCAGAGGGGTCAAATTATCCACTTGCAGTTTCTACAAAAAGAGTGTTTCAAACCTGAACTATCAAAGAATGGTTCAACACTGTGAGTTGAATGCAAACATCTCGAAGAAGGTTCTGAGAATGCTACTGTCTAGGTTTTACATGAAGTTATTTCCTTTACTACCATGGGCCTCCAAGCGGTCCATATCTCCACTTGCAGATTCTACAAAAAGAGAGTTTCCAAACTGCTCTGTCAAAGGGAATGTTCCACTCTGTGACTTGAATGCAATCATCCCAAAGTAGTTTCTGAGAATGCTTCTATCTAGTTTCTACGGGAAGATATTTCCTTTTCCACCACAGGCCTCAAAGCCCTCCAAATGTCCACTTGCAGATTCTAGAAAAAGAGTGTTTCAAAGCTTCCCTCTCATAAGGAAAGTTCAACTCTGTGAGTTGAATGCAAACATCACAAAGAAGTTTCTGAGAATGCTTCTGTTTAGCTTTTCTGTGAAGAGTATCCCGTTTCCAACGAAATCTTCAAAGCGGTCCAAATATCCACTTGCAGATTCCACAGAAAGAGTGTTTGGAAACTGCTGTTTGAAAAGGAACCTTCAACTCTGTGAGGTGAATGCAATCATCACAAAGAAGTTTCTGACAATGCTTCTCTCTGGTTTCTATGTGACGATAATTCGTTTTCCACCACATGCCTGAAAGCTCTCCAAATGTCCACTTGCAGACACTACGAAAAGAATGTTTCAGAACTGCTCTATGAAAAGCAGTGTGAAACTCTGTGAGTTGAACACCAACATCACAGAGAAGTTTCAGAGAATGCTTCTGTTTAGTTTTTATGTGAAGATATTCCCGTGTCCAAAGAAATCTTCAAAGAGGTCCACATATCCACTTGCAGATTCCACAGAAAGAGAGTTTCAAAACTGCTGTCTCCATAGGAGTGTTCAGCTCTGTGAGTTGAATGCAATCATCACAGAGAAGTTTCTGAGAAGGCTTCCGTCTAGATTTTAAGTGACGATATACGCGTTTCGAACGAAGGCCACAGAGTGGTCCAAATATCCACTTGCAGATCCTACAAAAAGAGTGTTTCAAACCTGAACTGTCAAAGGAAGGTTCAACTCTGGGATTTGAACGCAAACATCACAAAGAAGTTTCTGAGAATGCTTCCGTTTAGTTAGGTGCAGTTATCCCGTTTCCAACGAAATCCTCAGACAGGTCCAAATATCCACTTGCAGATGCTACAAAAAGTGTGTTTCAAACCCGCTCCATCCAAAGGAATGTTCAGCTCTGTGAGTTCAACTCAATGATCCCAAAGAATTTTCTGAGAATGCTTCTGTCTTGTTTTTATATGAAGTTATTTCCTTTACTACGAGAGTCCTCAAAGAGGTCCAAATATCCACTTGCAGTTTCTACAAAAAGAGTGTTTCAAACCTGAACTATCAAAGAAAGGTTCAACACTGTGAGTTGAATGCAAACATCACGAAGAAAGTTCTGAGAATGCTTCTGTTTAGTGAGGTGCGGTTTATCCCGTTTCCAACGAAATCCTCAGAGAGGTCCAAATATCCACTTGCAGTTTCTACAAAAAGAGTGTTTCAACCCTGAACTTTCCAAGGAAGGTTCAAATCTGGGATTTGAACGCAAGCATCACAAAGAAGATTCTGAGACTGCTTCTGTTTAGTTAGCTGAAATTATCCCGTTTCCAACGAAATCCTCAGAGAGGTCCAAATATCCACTTGCAGTTTCTACAAAAAGAGTGTTTCAAACCTGAACTATCAAAGAAAGGTTCAACACTGTGAGTTGAATACAAACATCACGAAGAAAGTTCTGAGAATGCTTCAGTTTAGTGAGGTGCGGTTTTTCCCGTTTCCAACGAAATCCTCAGAGGGGTCAAATTATCCACTTGCAGTTTCTACAAAAAGAGTGTTTCAAACCTGAACTATCAAAGAATGGTTCAACACTGTGAGTTGAATGCAAACATCTCGAAGAAGGTTCTGAGAATGCTACTGTCTAGCTTTTACATGAAGTTATTTCCTTTACTACCATGGGCCTCCAAGCGGTCCATATCTCCACTTGCAGATTCTACAAAAAGAGAGTTTCCAAACTGCTCTGTCAAAGGGAATGTTCCACTCTGTGACTTGAATGCAATCATCCCAAAGTAGTTTCTGAGAATGCTTCTATCTAGTTTCTACGGGAAGATACTTCCTTTTCCACCACAGGCCTCAAAGCCCTCCAAATGTCCACTTGCAGATTCTAGAAAAAGAGTGTTTCAAAGCTTCCCTCTCATAAGGAAAGTTCAACTCTGTGAGTTGAATGCAAACATCACAAAGAAGTTTCTGAGAATGCTTCTGTTTAGCTTTTCTGTGAAGAGTATCCCGTTTCCAACGAAATCTTCAAAGCGGTCCAAATATCCACTTGCAGATTCCACAGAAAGAGTGTTTGGAAACTGCTGTTTGAAAAGGAACCTTCAACTCTGTGAGGTGAATGCAATCATCACAAAGAAGTTTCTGACAATGCTTCTCTCTGGTTTCTATGTGACGATAATTCGTTTTCCACCACATGCCTGAAAGCTCTCCAAATGTCCACTTGCAGACACTACGAAAAGAATGTTTCAGAACTGCTCTATGAAAAGCAGTGTGAAACTCTGTGAGTTGAACACCAACATCACAGAGAAGTTTCAGAGAATGCTTCTGTTTAGTTTTTATGTGAAGATATTCCCGTTTCCAAAGAAATCTTCAAAGAGGTCCACATATCCACTTGCAGATTCCACAGAAAGAGAGTTTCAAAACTGCTGTCTCCATAGGAGTGTTCAGCTCTGTGAGTTGAATGCAATCATCACAGAGAAGTTTCTGAGAAGGCTTCCGTCTAGATTTTAAGTGACGATATACGCGTTTCGAACGAAGGCCACAGAGTGGTCCAAATATCCACTTGCAGATCCTACAAAAAGAGTGTTTCAAACCTGAACTGTCAAAGGAAGGTTCAACTCTGGGATTTGAACGCAAACATCACAAAGAAGTTTCTGAGAATGCTTCCGTTTAGTTAGGTGCAGTTATCCCGTTTCCAACGAAATCCTCAGACAGGTCCAAATATCCACTTGCAGATGCTACAAAAAGTGTGTTTCAAACCCGCTCCATCCAAAGGAATGTTCAGCTCTGTGAGTTCAACTCAATGATCCCAAAGAATTTTCTGAGAATGCTTCTGTCTTGTTTTTATATGAAGTTATTTCCTTTACTACGAGAGTCCTCAAAGAGGTCCAAATATCCACTTGCAGTTTCTACAAAAAGAGTGTTTCAAACCTGAACTATCAAAGAAAGTTTCAACACTGTGAGTTGAATGCAAACATCACGAAGAAAGTTCTGAGAATGCTTCTGTTTAGTGAGGTGCGGTTTATCCCGTTTCCAACGAAATCCTCAGAGAGGTCCAAATATCCACTTGCAGTTTCTACAAAAAGAGTGTTTCAACCCTGAACTTTCCAAGGAAGGTTCAAATCTGGGATTTGAACGCAAGCATCACAAAGAAGATTCTGAGACTGCTTCTGTTTAGTTAGCTGAAATTATCCCGTTTCCAACGAAATCCTCAGAGAGGTCCAAATATCCACTTGCAGTTTCTACAAAAAGAGTGTTTCAAACCTGAACTATCAAAGAAAGGTTCAACACTGTGAGTTGAATACAAACATCACGAAGAAAGTTCTGAGAATGCTTCAGTTTAGTGAGGTGCGGTTTTTCCCGTTTCCAACGAAATCCTCAGAGGGGTCAAATTATCCACTTGCAGTTTCTACAAAAAGAGTGTTTCAAACCTGAACTATCAAAGAATGGTTCAACACTGTGAGTTGAATGCAAACATCTCGAAGAAGGTTCTGAGAATGCTACTGTCTAGCTTTTACATGAAGTTATTTCCTTTACTACCATGGGCCTCCAAGCGGTCCATATCTCCACTTGCAGATTCTACAAAAAGAGAGTTTCCAAACTGCTCTGTCAAAGGGAATGTTCCACTCTGTGACTTGAATGCAATCATCCCAAAGTAGTTTCTGAGAATGCTTCTATCTAGTTTCTACGGGAAGATACTTCCTTTTCCACCACAGGCCTCAAAGCCCTCCAAATGTCCACTTGCAGATTCTAGAAAAAGAGTGTTTCAAAGCTTCCCTCTCATAAGGAAAGTTCAACTCTGTGAGTTGAATGCAAACATCACAAAGAAGTTTCTGAGAATGCTTCTGTTTAGCTTTTCTGTGAAGAGTATCCCGTTTCCAACGAAATCTTCAAAGCGGTCCAAATATCCACTTGCAGATTCCACAGAAAGAGTGTTTGGAAACTGCTGTTTGAAAAGGAACCTTCAACTCTGTGAGGTGAATGCAATCATCACAAAGAAGTTTCTGACAATGCTTCTCTCTGGTTTCTATGTGACGATAATTCGTTTTCCACCACATGCCTGAAAGCTCTCCAAATGTCCACTTGCAGACACTACGAAAAGAATGTTTCAGAACTGCTCTATGAAAAGCAGTGTGAAACTCTGTGAGTTGAACACCAACATCACAGAGAAGTTTCAGAGAATGCTTCTGTTTAGTTTTTATGTGAAGATATTCCCGTTTCCAAAGAAATCTTCAAAGAGGTCCACATATCCACTTGCAGATTCCACAGAAAGAGAGTTTCAAAACTGCTGTCTCCATAGGAGTGTTCAGCTCTGTGAGTTGAATGCAATCATCACAGAGAAGTTTCTGAGAAGGCTTCCGTCTAGATTTTAAGTGACGATATACGCGTTTCGAACGAAGGCCACAGAGTGGTCCAAATATCCACTTGCAGATCCTACAAAAAGAGTGTTTCAAACCTGAACTGTCAAAGGAAGGTTCAACTCTGGGATTTGAACGCAAACATCACAAAGAAGTTTCTGAGAATGCTTCCGTTTAGTGAGGTGCAGTTATCCCGTTTCCAACGAAATCCTCAGACAGGTCCAAATATCCACTTGCAGATGCTACAAAAAGTGTGTTTCAAACCCGCTCCATCCAAAGGAATGTTCAGCTCTGTGAGTTCAACTCAATGATCCCAAAGAATTTTCTGAGAATGCTTCTGTCTTGTTTTTATATGAAGTTATTTCCTTTACTACGAGAGTCCTCAAAGAGGTCCAAATATCCACTTGCAGTTTCTACAAAAAGAGTGTTTCAAACCTGAACTATCAAAGAAAGGTTCAACACTGTGAGTTGAATGCAAACATCACGAAGAAAGTTCTGAGAATTCTTCTGTTTAGTGAGGTGCGGTTTATCCCGTTTCCAACGAAATCCTCAGAGAGGTCCAAATATCCACTTGCAGTTTCTACAAAAAGAGTGTTTCAACCCTGAACTTTCCAAGGAAGGTTCAAATCTGGGATTTGAACGCAAGCATCACAAAGAAGATTCTGAGACTGCTTCTGTTTAGTTAGCTGAAATTATCCCGTTTCCAACGAAATCCTCAGAGAGGTCCAAATATCCACTTGCAGTTTCTACAAAAAGAGTGTTTCAAACCTGAACTATCAAAGAAAGGTTCAACACTGTGAGTTGAATACAAACATCACGAAGAAAGTTCTGAGAATGCTTCAGTTTAGTGAGGTGCGGTTTTTCCCGTTTCCAACGAAATCCTCAGAGGGGTCAAATTATCCACTTGCAGTTTCTACAAAAAGAGTGTTTCAAACCTGAACTATCAAAGAATGGTTCAACACTGTGAGTTGAATGCAAACATCTCGAAGAAGGTTCTGAGAATGCTACTGTCTAGCTTTTACATGAAGTTATTTCCTTTACTACCATGGGCCTCCAAGCGGTCCATATCTCCACTTGCAGATTCTACAAAAAGAGAGTTTCCAAACTGCTCTGTCAAAGGGAATGTTCCACTCTGTGACTTGAATGCAATCATCCCAAAGTAGTTTCTGAGAATGCTTCTATCTAGTTTCTACGGGAAGATATTTCCTTTTCCACCACAGGCCTCAAAGCCCTCCAAATGTCCACTTGCAGATTCTAGAAAAAGAGTGTTTCAAAGCTTCCCTCTCATAAGGAAAGTTCAACTCTGTGAGTTGAATGCAAACATCACAAAGAAGTTTCTGAGAATGCTTCTGTTTAGCTTTTCTGTGAAGAGTATCCCGTTTCCAACGAAATCTTCAAAGCGGTCCAAATATCCACTTGCAGATTCCACAGAAAGAGTGTTTGGAAACTGCTGTTTGAAAAGGAACCTTCAACTCTGTGAGGTGAATGCAATCATCACAAAGAAGTTTCTGACAATGCTTCTCTCTGGTTTCTATGTGACGATAATTCGTTTTCCACCACATGCCTGAAAGCTCTCCAAATGTCCACTTGCAGACACTACGAAAAGAATGTTTCAGAACTGCTCTATGAAAAGCAGTGTGAAACTCTGTGAGTTGAACACCAACATCACAGAGAAGTTTCAGAGAATGCTTCTGTTTAGTTTTTATGTGAAGATATTCCCGTTTCCAAAGAAATCTTCAAAGAGGTCCACATATCCACTTGCAGATTCCACAGAAAGAGAGTTTCAAAACTGCTGTCTCCATAGGAGTGTTCAGCTCTGTGAGTTGAATGCAATCATCACAGAGAAGTTTCTGAGAAGGCTTCCGTCTAGATTTTAAGTGACGATATACGCGTTTCGAACGAAGGCCACAGAGTGGTCCAAATATCCACTTGCAGATCCTACAAAAAGAGTGTTTCAAACCTGAACTGTCAAAGGAAGGTTCAACTCTGGGATTTGAACGCAAACATCACAAAGAAGTTTCTGAGAATGCTTCCGTTTAGTTAGGTGCAGTTATCCCGTTTCCAACGAAATCCTCAGACAGGTCCAAATATCCACTTGCAGATGCTACAAAAAGTGTGTTTCAAACCCGCTCCATCCAAAGGAATGTTCAGCTCTGTGAGTTCAACTCAATGATCCCAAAGAATTTTCTGAGAATGCTTCTGTCTTGTTTTTATATGAAGTTATTTCCTTTACTACGAGAGTCCTCAAAGAGGTCCAAATATCCACTTGCAGTTTCTACAAAAAGAGTGTTTCAAACCTGAACTATCAAAGAAAGTTTCAACACTGTGAGTTGAATGCAAACATCACGAAGAAAGTTCTGAGAATGCTTCTGTTTAGTGAGGTGCGGTTTATCCCGTTTCCAACGAAATCCTCAGAGAGGTCCAAATATCCACTTGCAGTTTCTACAAAAAGAGTGTTTCAACCCTGAACTTTCCAAGGAAGGTTCAAATCTGGGATTTGAACGCAAGCATCACAAAGAAGATTCTGAGACTGCTTCTGTTTAGTTAGCTGAAATTATCCCGTTTCCAACGAAATCCTCAGAGAGGTCCAAATATCCACTTGCAGTTTCTACAAAAAGAGTGTTTCAAACCTGAACTATCAAAGAAAGGTTCAACACTGTGAGTTGAATACAAACATCACGAAGAAAGTTCTGAGAATGCTTCAGTTTAGTGAGGTGCGGTTTTTCCCGTTTCCAACGAAATCCTCAGAGGGGTCAAATTATCCACTTGCAGTTTCTACAAAAAGAGTGTTTCAAACCTGAACTATCAAAGAATGGTTCAACACTGTGAGTTGAATGCAAACATCTCGAAGAAGGTTCTGAGAATGCTACTGTCTAGCTTTTACATGAAGTTATTTCCTTTACTACCATGGGCCTCCAAGCGGTCCATATCTCCACTTGCAGATTCTACAAAAAGAGAGTTTCCAAACTGCTCTGTCAAAGGGAATGTTCCACTCTGTGACTTGAATGCAATCATCCCAAAGTAGTTTCTGAGAATGCTTCTATCTAGTTTCTACGGGAAGATACTTCCTTTTCCACCACAGGCCTCAAAGCCCTCCAAATGTCCACTTGCAGATTCTAGAAAAAGAGTGTTTCAAAGCTTCCCTCTCATAAGGAAAGTTCAACTCTGTGAGTTGAATGCAAACATCACAAAGAAGTTTCTGAGAATGCTTCTGTTTAGCTTTTCTGTGAAGAGTATCCCGTTTCCAACGAAATCTTCAAAGCGGTCCAAATATCCACTTGCAGATTCCACAGAAAGAGTGTTTGGAAACTGCTGTTTGAAAAGGAACCTTCAACTCTGTGAGGTGAATGCAATCATCACAAAGAAGTTTCTGACAATGCTTCTCTCTGGTTTCTATGTGACGATAATTCGTTTTCCACCACATGCCTGAAAGCTCTCCAAATGTCCACTTGCAGACACTACGAAAAGAATGTTTCAGAACTGCTCTATGAAAAGCAGTGTGAAACTCTGTGAGTTGAACACCAACATCACAGAGAAGTTTCAGAGAATGCTTCTGTTTAGTTTTTATGTGAAGATATTCCCGTTTCCAAAGAAATCTTCAAAGAGGTCCACATATCCACTTGCAGATTCCACAGAAAGAGAGTTTCAAAACTGCTGTCTCCATAGGAGTGTTCAGCTCTGTGAGTTGAATGCAATCATCACAGAGAAGTTTCTGAGAAGGCTTCCGTCTAGATTTTAAGTGACGATATACGCGTTTCGAACGAAGGCCACAGAGTGGTCCAAATATCCACTTGCAGATCCTACAAAAAGAGTGTTTCAAACCTGAACTGTCAAAGGAAGGTTCAACTCTGGGATTTGAACGCAAACATCACAAAGAAGTTTCTGAGAATGCTTCCGTTTAGTGAGGTGCAGTTATCCCGTTTCCAACGAAATCCTCAGACAGGTCCAAATATCCACTTGCAGATGCTACAAAAAGTGTGTTTCAAACCCGCTCCATCCAAAGGAATGTTCAGCTCTGTGAGTTCAACTCAATGATCCCAAAGAATTTTCTGAGAATGCTTCTGTCTTGTTTTTATATGAAGTTATTTCCTTTACTACGAGAGTCCTCAAAGAGGTCCAAATATCCACTTGCAGTTTCTACAAAAAGAGTGTTTCAAACCTGAACTATCAAAGAAAGGTTCAACACTGTGAGTTGAATGCAAACATCACGAAGAAAGTTCTGAGAATGCTTCTGTTTAGTGAGGTGCGGTTTATCCCGTTTCCAACGAAATCCTCAGAGAGGTCCAAATATCCACTTGCAGTTTCTACAAAAAGAGTGTTTCAACCCTGAACTTTCCAAGGAAGGTTCAAATCTGGGATTTGAACGCAAGCATCACAAAGAAGATTCTGAGACTGCTTCTGTTTAGTTAGCTGAAATTATCCCGTTTCCAACGAAATCCTCAGAGAGGTCCAAATATCCACTTGCAGTTTCTACAAAAAGAGTGTTTCAAACCTGAACTATCAAAGAAAGGTTCAACACTGTGAGTTGAATACAAACATCACGAAGAAAGTTCTGAGAATGCTTCAGTTTAGTGAGGTGCGGTTTTTCCCGTTTCCAACGAAATCCTCAGAGGGGTCAAATTATCCACTTGCAGTTTCTACAAAAAGAGTGTTTCAAACCTGAACTATCAAAGAATGGTTCAACACTGTGAGTTGAATGCAAACATCTCGAAGAAGGTTCTGAGAATGCTACTGTCTAGCTTTTACATGAAGTTATTTCCTTTACTACCATGGGCCTCCAAGCGGTCCATATCTCCACTTGCAGATTCTACAAAAAGAGAGTTTCCAAACTGCTCTGTCAAAGGGAATGTTCCACTCTGTGACTTGAATGCAATCATCCCAAAGTAGTTTCTGAGAATGCTTCTATCTAGTTTCTACGGGAAGATACTTCCTTTTCCACCACAGGCCTCAAAGCCCTCCAAATGTCCACTTGCAGATTCTAGAAAAAGAGTGTTTCAAAGCTTCCCTCTCATAAGGAAAGTTCAACTCTGTGAGTTGAATGCAAACATCACAAAGAAGTTTCTGAGAATGCTTCTGTTTAGCTTTTCTGTGAAGAGTATCCCGTTTCCAACGAAATCTTCAAAGCGGTCCAAATATCCACTTGCAGATTCCACAGAAAGAGTGTTTGGAAACTGCTGTTTGAAAAGGAACCTTCAACTCTGTGAGGTGAATGCAATCATCACAAAGAAGTTTCTGACAATGCTTCTCTCTGGTTTCTATGTGACGATAATTCGTTTTCCACCACATGCCTGAAAGCTCTCCAAATGTCCACTTGCAGACACTACGAAAAGAATGTTTCAGAACTGCTCTATGAAAAGCAGTGTGAAACTCTGTGAGTTGAACACCAACATCACAGAGAAGTTTCAGAGAATGCTTCTGTTTAGTTTTTATGTGAAGATATTCCCGTTTCCAAAGAAATCTTCAAAGAGGTCCACATATCCACTTGCAGATTCCACAGAAAGAGAGTTTCAAAACTGCTGTCTCCATAGGAGTGTTCAGCTCTGTGAGTTGAATGCAATCATCACAGAGAAGTTTCTGAGAAGGCTTCCGTCTAGATTTTAAGTGACGATATACGCGTTTCGAACGAAGGCCACAGAGTGGTCCAAATATCCACTTGCAGATCCTACAAAAAGAGTGTTTCAAACCTGAACTGTCAAAGGAAGGTTCAACTCTGGGATTTGAACGCAAACATCACAAAGAAGTTTCTGAGAATGCTTCCGTTTAGTGAGGTGCAGTTATCCCGTTTCCAACGAAATCCTCAGACAGGTCCAAATATCCACTTGCAGATGCTACAAAAAGTGTGTTTCAAACCCGCTCCATCCAAAGGAATGTTCAGCTCTGTGAGTTCAACTCAATGATCCCAAAGAATTTTCTGAGAATGCTTCTGTCTTGTTTTTATATGAAGTTATTTCCTTTACTACGAGAGTCCTCAAAGAGGTCCAAATATCCACTTGCAGTTTCTACAAAAAGAGTGTTTCAAACCTGAACTATCAAAGAAAGGTTCAACACTGTGAGTTGAATGCAAACATCACGAAGAAAGTTCTGAGAATTCTTCTGTTTAGTGAGGTGCGGTTTATCCCGTTTCCAACGAAATCCTCAGAGAGGTCCAAATATCCACTTGCAGTTTCTACAAAAAGAGTGTTTCAACCCTGAACTTTCCAAGGAAGGTTCAAATCTGGGATTTGAACGCAAGCATCACAAAGAAGATTCTGAGACTGCTTCTGTTTAGTTAGCTGAAATTATCCCGTTTCCAACGAAATCCTCAGAGAGGTCCAAATATCCACTTGCAGTTTCTACAAAAAGAGTGTTTCAAACCTGAACTATCAAAGAAAGGTTCAACACTGTGAGTTGAATACAAACATCACGAAGAAAGTTCTGAGAATGCTTCAGTTTAGTGAGGTGCGGTTTTTCCCGTTTCCAACGAAATCCTCAGAGGGGTCAAATTATCCACTTGCAGTTTCTACAAAAAGAGTGTTTCAAACCTGAACTATCAAAGAATGGTTCAACACTGTGAGTTGAATGCAAACATCTCGAAGAAGGTTCTGAGAATGCTACTGTCTAGCTTTTACATGAAGTTATTTCCTTTACTACCATGGGCCTCCAAGCGGTCCATATCTCCACTTGCAGATTCTACAAAAAGAGAGTTTCCAAACTGCTCTGTCAAAGGGAATGTTCCACTCTGTGACTTGAATGCAATCATCCCAAAGTAGTTTCTGAGAATGCTTCTATCTAGTTTCTACGGGAAGATATTTCCTTTTCCACCACAGGCCTCAAAGCCCTCCAAATGTCCACTTGCAGATTCTAGAAAAAGAGTGTTTCAAAGCTTCCCTCTCATAAGGAAAGTTCAACTCTGTGAGTTGAATGCAAACATCACAAAGAAGTTTCTGAGAATGCTTCTGTTTAGCTTTTCTGTGAAGAGTATCCCGTTTCCAACGAAATCTTCAAAGCGGTCCAAATATCCACTTGCAGATTCCACAGAAAGAGTGTTTGGAAACTGCTGTTTGAAAAGGAACCTTCAACTCTGTGAGGTGAATGCAATCATCACAAAGAAGTTTCTGACAATGCTTCTCTCTGGTTTCTATGTGACGATAATTCGTTTTCCACCACATGCCTGAAAGCTCTCCAAATGTCCACTTGCAGACACTACGAAAAGAATGTTTCAGAACTGCTCTATGAAAAGCAGTGTGAAACTCTGTGAGTTGAACACCAACATCACAGAGAAGTTTCAGAGAATGCTTCTGTTTAGTTTTTATGTGAAGATATTCCCGTTTCCAAAGAAATCTTCAAAGAGGTCCACATATCCACTTGCAGATTCCACAGAAAGAGAGTTTCAAAACTGCTGTCTCCATAGGAGTGTTCAGCTCTGTGAGTTGAATGCAATCATCACAGAGAAGTTTCTGAGAAGGCTTCCGTCTAGATTTTAAGTGACGATATACGCGTTTCGAACGAAGGCCACAGAGTGGTCCAAATATCCACTTGCAGATCCTACAAAAAGAGTGTTTCAAACCTGAACTGTCAAAGGAAGGTTCAACTCTGGGATTTGAACGCAAACATCACAAAGAAGTTTCTGAGAATGCTTCCGTTTAGTTAGGTGCAGTTATCCCGTTTCCAACGAAATCCTCAGACAGGTCCAAATATCCACTTGCAGATGCTACAAAAAGTGTGTTTCAAACCCGCTCCATCCAAAGGAATGTTCAGCTCTGTGAGTTCAACTCAATGATCCCAAAGAATTTTCTGAGAATGCTTCTGTCTTGTTTTTATATGAAGTTATTTCCTTTACTACGAGAGTCCTCAAAGAGGTCCAAATATCCACTTGCAGTTTCTACAAAAAGAGTGTTTCAAACCTGAACTATCAAAGAAAGTTTCAACACTGTGAGTTGAATGCAAACATCACGAAGAAAGTTCTGAGAATGCTTCTGTTTAGTGAGGTGCGGTTTATCCCGTTTCCAACGAAATCCTCAGAGAGGTCCAAATATCCACTTGCAGTTTCTACAAAAAGAGTGTTTCAACCCTGAACTTTCCAAGGAAGGTTCAAATCTGGGATTTGAACGCAAGCATCACAAAGAAGATTCTGAGACTGCTTCTGTTTAGTTAGCTGAAATTATCCCGTTTCCAACGAAATCCTCAGAGAGGTCCAAATATCCACTTGCAGTTTCTACAAAAAGAGTGTTTCAAACCTGAACTATCAAAGAAAGGTTCAACACTGTGAGTTGAATACAAACATCACGAAGAAAGTTCTGAGAATGCTTCAGTTTAGTGAGGTGCGGTTTTTCCCGTTTCCAACGAAATCCTCAGAGGGGTCAAATTATCCACTTGCAGTTTCTACAAAAAGAGTGTTTCAAACCTGAACTATCAAAGAATGGTTCAACACTGTGAGTTGAATGCAAACATCTCGAAGAAGGTTCTGAGAATGCTACTGTCTAGCTTTTACATGAAGTTATTTCCTTTACTACCATGGGCCTCCAAGCGGTCCATATCTCCACTTGCAGATTCTACAAAAAGAGAGTTTCCAAACTGCTCTGTCAAAGGGAATGTTCCACTCTGTGACTTGAATGCAATCATCCCAAAGTAGTTTCTGAGAATGCTTCTATCTAGTTTCTACGGGAAGATACTTCCTTTTCCACCACAGGCCTCAAAGCCCTCCAAATGTCCACTTGCAGATTCTAGAAAAAGAGTGTTTCAAAGCTTCCCTCTCATAAGGAAAGTTCAACTCTGTGAGTTGAATGCAAACATCACAAAGAAGTTTCTGAGAATGCTTCTGTTTAGCTTTTCTGTGAAGAGTATCCCGTTTCCAACGAAATCTTCAAAGCGGTCCAAATATCCACTTGCAGATTCCACAGAAAGAGTGTTTGGAAACTGCTGTTTGAAAAGGAACCTTCAACTCTGTGAGGTGAATGCAATCATCACAAAGAAGTTTCTGACAATGCTTCTCTCTGGTTTCTATGTGACGATAATTCGTTTTCCACCACATGCCTGAAAGCTCTCCAAATGTCCACTTGCAGACACTACGAAAAGAATGTTTCAGAACTGCTCTATGAAAAGCAGTGTGAAACTCTGTGAGTTGAACACCAACATCACAGAGAAGTTTCAGAGAATGCTTCTGTTTAGTTTTTATGTGAAGATATTCCCGTTTCCAAAGAAATCTTCAAAGAGGTCCACATATCCACTTGCAGATTCCACAGAAAGAGAGTTTCAAAACTGCTGTCTCCATAGGAGTGTTCAGCTCTGTGAGTTGAATGCAATCATCACAGAGAAGTTTCTGAGAAGGCTTCCGTCTAGATTTTAAGTGACGATATACGCGTTTCGAACGAAGGCCACAGAGTGGTCCAAATATCCACTTGCAGATCCTACAAAAAGAGTGTTTCAAACCTGAACTGTCAAAGGAAGGTTCAACTCTGGGATTTGAACGCAAACATCACAAAGAAGTTTCTGAGAATGCTTCCGTTTAGTGAGGTGCAGTTATCCCGTTTCCAACGAAATCCTCAGACAGGTCCAAATATCCACTTGCAGATGCTACAAAAAGTGTGTTTCAAACCCGCTCCATCCAAAGGAATGTTCAGCTCTGTGAGTTCAACTCAATGATCCCAAAGAATTTTCTGAGAATGCTTCTGTCTTGTTTTTATATGAAGTTATTTCCTTTACTACGAGAGTCCTCAAAGAGGTCCAAATATCCACTTGCAGTTTCTACAAAAAGAGTGTTTCAAACCTGAACTATCAAAGAAAGGTTCAACACTGTGAGTTGAATGCAAACATCACGAAGAAAGTTCTGAGAATGCTTCTGTTTAGTGAGGTGCGGTTTATCCCGTTTCCAACGAAATCCTCAGAGAGGTCCAAATATCCACTTGCAGTTTCTACAAAAAGAGTGTTTCAACCCTGAACTTTCCAAGGAAGGTTCAAATCTGGGATTTGAACGCAAGCATCACAAAGAAGATTCTGAGACTGCTTCTGTTTAGTTAGCTGAAATTATCCCGTTTCCAACGAAATCCTCAGAGAGGTCCAAATATCCACTTGCAGTTTCTACAAAAAGAGTGTTTCAAACCTGAACTATCAAAGAAAGGTTCAACACTGTGAGTTGAATACAAACATCACGAAGAAAGTTCTGAGAATGCTTCAGTTTAGTGAGGTGCGGTTTTTCCCGTTTCCAACGAAATCCTCAGAGGGGTCAAATTATCCACTTGCAGTTTCTACAAAAAGAGTGTTTCAAACCTGAACTATCAAAGAATGGTTCAACACTGTGAGTTGAATGCAAACATCTCGAAGAAGGTTCTGAGAATGCTACTGTCTAGCTTTTACATGAAGTTATTTCCTTTACTACCATGGGCCTCCAAGCGGTCCATATCTCCACTTGCAGATTCTACAAAAAGAGAGTTTCCAAACTGCTCTGTCAAAGGGAATGTTCCACTCTGTGACTTGAATGCAATCATCCCAAAGTAGTTTCTGAGAATGCTTCTATCTAGTTTCTACGGGAAGATACTTCCTTTTCCACCACAGGCCTCAAAGCCCTCCAAATGTCCACTTGCAGATTCTAGAAAAAGAGTGTTTCAAAGCTTCCCTCTCATAAGGAAAGTTCAACTCTGTGAGTTGAATGCAAACATCACAAAGAAGTTTCTGAGAATGCTTCTGTTTAGCTTTTCTGTGAAGAGTATCCCGTTTCCAACGAAATCTTCAAAGCGGTCCAAATATCCACTTGCAGATTCCACAGAAAGAGTGTTTGGAAACTGCTGTTTGAAAAGGAACCTTCAACTCTGTGAGGTGAATGCAATCATCACAAAGAAGTTTCTGACAATGCTTCTCTCTGGTTTCTATGTGACGATAATTCGTTTTCCACCACATGCCTGAAAGCTCTCCAAATGTCCACTTGCAGACACTACGAAAAGAATGTTTCAGAACTGCTCTATGAAAAGCAGTGTGAAACTCTGTGAGTTGAACACCAACATCACAGAGAAGTTTCAGAGAATGCTTCTGTTTAGTTTTTATGTGAAGATATTCCCGTTTCCAAAGAAATCTTCAAAGAGGTCCACATATCCACTTGCAGATTCCACAGAAAGAGAGTTTCAAAACTGCTGTCTCCATAGGAGTGTTCAGCTCTGTGAGTTGAATGCAATCATCACAGAGAAGTTTCTGAGAAGGCTTCCGTCTAGATTTTAAGTGACGATATACGCGTTTCGAACGAAGGCCACAGAGTGGTCCAAATATCCACTTGCAGATCCTACAAAAAGAGTGTTTCAAACCTGAACTGTCAAAGGAAGGTTCAACTCTGGGATTTGAACGCAAACATCACAAAGAAGTTTCTGAGAATGCTTCCGTTTAGTTAGGTGCAGTTATCCCGTTTCCAACGAAATCCTCAGACAGGTCCAAATATCCACTTGCAGATGCTACAAAAAGTGTGTTTCAAACCCGCTCCATCCAAAGGAATGTTCAGCTCTGTGAGTTCAACTCAATGATCCCAAAGAATTTTCTGAGAATGCTTCTGTCTTGTTTTTATATGAAGTTATTTCCTTTACTACGAGAGTCCTCAAAGAGGTCCAAATATCCACTTGCAGTTTCTACAAAAAGAGTGTTTCAAACCTGAACTATCAAAGAAAGTTTCAACACTGTGAGTTGAATGCAAACATCACGAAGAAAGTTCTGAGAATGCTTCTGTTTAGTGAGGTGCGGTTTATCCCGTTTCCAACGAAATCCTCAGAGAGGTCCAAATATCCACTTGCAGTTTCTACAAAAAGAGTGTTTCAACCCTGAACTTTCCAAGGAAGGTTCAAATCTGGGATTTGAACGCAAGCATCACAAAGAAGATTCTGAGACTGCTTCTGTTTAGTTAGCTGAAATTATCCCGTTTCCAACGAAATCCTCAGAGAGGTCCAAATATCCACTTGCAGTTTCTACAAAAAGAGTGTTTCAAACCTGAACTATCAAAGAAAGGTTCAACACTGTGAGTTGAATACAAACATCACGAAGAAAGTTCTGAGAATGCTTCAGTTTAGTGAGGTGCGGTTTTTCCCGTTTCCAACGAAATCCTCAGAGGGGTCAAATTATCCACTTGCAGTTTCTACAAAAAGAGTGTTTCAAACCTGAACTATCAAAGAATGGTTCAACACTGTGAGTTGAATGCAAACATCTCGAAGAAGGTTCTGAGAATGCTACTGTCTAGCTTTTACATGAAGTTATTTCCTTTACTACCATGGGCCTCCAAGCGGTCCATATCTCCACTTGCAGATTCTACAAAAAGAGAGTTTCCAAACTGCTCTGTCAAAGGGAATGTTCCACTCTGTGACTTGAATGCAATCATCCCAAAGTAGTTTCTGAGAATGCTTCTATCTAGTTTCTACGGGAAGATACTTCCTTTTCCACCACAGGCCTCAAAGCCCTCCAAATGTCCACTTGCAGATTCTAGAAAAAGAGTGTTTCAAAGCTTCCCTCTCATAAGGAAAGTTCAACTCTGTGAGTTGAATGCAAACATCACAAAGAAGTTTCTGAGAATGCTTCTGTTTAGCTTTTCTGTGAAGAGTATCCCGTTTCCAACGAAATCTTCAAAGCGGTCCAAATATCCACTTGCAGATTCCACAGAAAGAGTGTTTGGAAACTGCTGTTTGAAAAGGAACCTTCAACTCTGTGAGGTGAATGCAATCATCACAAAGAAGTTTCTGACAATGCTTCTCTCTGGTTTCTATGTGACGATAATTCGTTTTCCACCACATGCCTGAAAGCTCTCCAAATGTCCACTTGCAGACACTACGAAAAGAATGTTTCAGAACTGCTCTATGAAAAGCAGTGTGAAACTCTGTGAGTTGAACACCAACATCACAGAGAAGTTTCAGAGAATGCTTCTGTTTAGTTTTTATGTGAAGATATTCCCGTTTCCAAAGAAATCTTCAAAGAGGTCCACATATCCACTTGCAGATTCCACAGAAAGAGAGTTTCAAAACTGCTGTCTCCATAGGAGTGTTCAGCTCTGTGAGTTGAATGCAATCATCACAGAGAAGTTTCTGAGAAGGCTTCCGTCTAGATTTTAAGTGACGATATACGCGTTTCGAACGAAGGCCACAGAGTGGTCCAAATATCCACTTGCAGATCCTACAAAAAGAGTGTTTCAAACCTGAACTGTCAAAGGAAGGTTCAACTCTGGGATTTGAACGCAAACATCACAAAGAAGTTTCTGAGAATGCTTCCGTTTAGTGAGGTGCAGTTATCCCGTTTCCAACGAAATCCTCAGACAGGTCCAAATATCCACTTGCAGATGCTACAAAAAGTGTGTTTCAAACCCGCTCCATCCAAAGGAATGTTCAGCTCTGTGAGTTCAACTCAATGATCCCAAAGAATTTTCTGAGAATGCTTCTGTCTTGTTTTTATATGAAGTTATTTCCTTTACTACGAGAGTCCTCAAAGAGGTCCAAATATCCACTTGCAGTTTCTACAAAAAGAGTGTTTCAAACCTGAACTATCAAAGAAAGGTTCAACACTGTGAGTTGAATGCAAACATCACGAAGAAAGTTCTGAGAATGCTTCTGTTTAGTGAGGTGCGGTTTATCCCGTTTCCAACGAAATCCTCAGAGAGGTCCAAATATCCACTTGCAGTTTCTACAAAAAGAGTGTTTCAACCCTGAACTTTCCAAGGAAGGTTCAAATCTGGGATTTGAACGCAAGCATCACAAAGAAGATTCTGAGACTGCTTCTGTTTAGTTAGCTGAAATTATCCCGTTTCCAACGAAATCCTCAGAGAGGTCCAAATATCCACTTGCAGTTTCTACAAAAAGAGTGTTTCAAACCTGAACTATCAAAGAAAGGTTCAACACTGTGAGTTGAATACAAACATCACGAAGAAAGTTCTGAGAATGCTTCAGTTTAGTGAGGTGCGGTTTTTCCCGTTTCCAACGAAATCCTCAGAGGGGTCAAATTATCCACTTGCAGTTTCTACAAAAAGAGTGTTTCAAACCTGAACTATCAAAGAATGGTTCAACACTGTGAGTTGAATGCAAACATCTCGAAGAAGGTTCTGAGAATGCTACTGTCTAGCTTTTACATGAAGTTATTTCCTTTACTACCATGGGCCTCGAAGCGGTCCATATCTCCACTTGCAGATTCTACAAAAAGAGAGTTTCCAAACTGCTCTGTCAAAGGGAATGTTCCACTCTGTGACTTGAATGCAATCATCCCAAAGTAGTTTCTGAGAATGCTTCTATCTAGTTTCTACGGGAAGATATTTCCTTTTCCACCACAGGCCTCAAAGCCCTCCAAATGTCCACTTGCAGATTCTAGAAAAAGAGTGTTTCAAAGCTTCCCTCTCATAAGGAAAGTTCAACTCTGTGAGTTGAATGCAAACATCACAAAGAACTTTCTGAGAATGCTTCTGTTTAGCTTTTCTGTGAAGAGTATCCCGTTTCCAACGAAATCTTCAAAGCGGTCCAAATATCCACTTGCAGATTCCACAGAAAGAGTGTTTGGAAACTGCTGTTTGAAAAGGAACCTTCAACTCTGTGAGGTGAATGCAATCATCACAAAGAAGTTTCTGACAATGCTTCTCTCTGGTTTCTATGTGACGATAATTCGTTTTCCACCACATGCCTGAAAGCTCTCCAAATGTCCACTTGCAGACACTACGAAAAGAATGTTTCAGAACTGCTCTATGAAAAGCAGTGTGAAACTCTGTGAGTTGAACACCAACATCACAGAGAAGTTTCAGAGAATGCTTCTGTTTAGTTTTTATGTGAAGATATTCCCGTTTCCAAAGAAATCTTCAAAGAGGTCCACATATCCACTTGCAGATTCCACAGAAAGAGAGTTTCAAAACTGCTGTCTCCATAGGAGTGTTCAGCTCTGTGAGTTGAATGCAATCATCACAGAGAAGTTTCTGAGAAGGCTTCCGTCTAGATTTTAAGTGACGATATACGCGTTTCGAACGAAGGCCACAGAGTGGTCCAAATATCCACTTGCAGATCCTACAAAAAGAGTGTTTCAAACCTGAACTGTCAAAGGAAGGTTCAACTCTGGGATTTGAACGCAAACATCACAAAGAAGTTTCTGAGAATGCTTCCGTTTAGTTAGGTGCAGTTATCCCGTTTCCAACGAAATCCTCAGACAGGTCCAAATATCCACTTGCAGATGCTACAAAAAGTGTGTTTCAAACCCGCTCCATCCAAAGGAATGTTCAGCTCTGTGACTTCAACTCAATGATCCCAAAGAATTTTCTGAGAATGCTTCTGTCTTGTTTTTATATGAAGTTATTTCCTTTACTACGAGAGTCCTCAAAGAGGTCCAAATATCCACTTGCAGTTTCTACAAAAAGAGTGTTTCAAACCTGAACTATCAAAGAAAGGTTCAACACTGTGAGTTGAATGCAAACATCACGAAGAAAGTTCTGAGAATGCTTCTGTTTAGTGAGGTGCGGTTTATCCCGTTTCCAACGAAATCCTCAGAGAGGTCCAAATATCCACTTGCAGATGCTACAAAAAGTGTGTTTCAAACCCGCTCCATCCAAAGGAATGTTCAGCTCTGTGACTTCAACTCAATGATCCCAAAGAATTTTCTGAGAATGCTTCTGTCTTGTTTTTATATGAAGTTATTTCCTTTACTACGAGAGTCCTCAAAGAGGTCCAAATATCCACTTGCAGTTTCTACAAAAAGAGTGTTTCAAACCTGAACTATCAAAGAAAGGTTCAACACTGTGAGTTGAATGCAAACATCACGAAGAAAGTTCTGAGAATGCTTCTGTTTAGTGAGGTGCGGTTTATCCCGTTTCCAACGAAATCCTCAGAGAGGTCCAAATATCCACTTGCAGTTTCTACAAAAAGAGTGTTTCAACCCTGAACTTTCCAAGGAAGGTTCAAATCTGGGATTTGAACGCAAGCATCACAAAGAAGATTCTGAGACTGCTTCTGTTTAGTTAGCTGAAATTATCCCGTTTCCAACGAAATCCTCAGAGAGGTCCAAATATCCACTTGCAGTTTCTACAAAAAGAGTGTTTCAAACCTGAACTATCAAAGAAAGGTTCAACACTGTGAGTTGAATACAAACATCACGAAGAAAGTTCTGAGAATGCTTCAGTTTAGTGAGGTGCGGTTTTTCCCGTTTCCAACGAAATCCTCAGAGGGGTCAAATTATCCACTTGCAGTTTCTACAAAAAGAGTGTTTCAAACCTGAACTATCAAAGAATGGTTCAACACTGTGAGTTGAATGCAAACATCTCGAAGAAGGTTCTGAGAATGCTACTGTCTAGCTTTTACATGAAGTTATTTCCTTTACTACCATGGGCCTCCAAGCGGTCCATATCTCCACTTGCAGATTCTACAAAAAGAGAGTTTCCAAACTGCTCTGTCAAAGGGAATGTTCCACTCTGTGACTTGAATGCAATCATCCCAAAGTAGTTTCTGAGAATGCTTCTATCTAGTTTCTACGGGAAGATATTTCCTTTTCCACCACAGGCCTCAAAGCCCTCCAAATGTCCACTTGCAGATTCTAGAAAAAGAGTGTTTCAAAGCTTCCCTCTCATAAGGAAAGTTCAACTCTGTGAGTTGAATGCAAACATCACAAAGAAGTTTCTGAGAATGCTTCTGTTTAGCTTTTCTGTGAAGAGTATCCCGTTTCCAACGAAATCTTCAAAGCGGTCCAAATATCCACTTGCAGATTCCACAGAAAGAGTGTTTGGAAACTGCTGTTTGAAAAGGAACCTTCAACTCTGTGAGGTGAATGCAATCATCACAAAGAAGTTTCTGACAATGCTTCTCTCTGGTTTCTATGTGACGATAATTCGTTTTCCATCACATGCCTGAAAGCTCTCCAAATGTCCACTTGCAGACACTACGAAAAGAATGTTTCAGAACTGCTCTATGAAAAGCAGTGTGAAACTCTGTGAGTTGAACACCAACATCACAGAGAAGTTTCAGAGAATGCTTCTGTTTAGTTTTTATGTGAAGATATTCCCGTTTCCAAAGAAATCTTCAAAGAGGTCCACATATCCACTTGCAGATTCCACAGAAAGAGAGTTTCAAAACTGGCTCTGTGAGTTGAATGCAATCATCACAGAGAAGTTTCTGAGAAGGCTTCCGTCTAGATTTTAAGTGACGATATACGCGTTTCGAACGAAGGCCACAGAGTGGTCCAAATATCCACTTGCAGATCCTACAAAAAGAGTGTTTCAAACCTGAACTGTCAAAGGAAGGTTCAACTCTGGGATTTGAACGCAAACATCACAAAGAAGTTTCTGAGAATGCTTCCGTTTAGTTAGGTGCAGTTATCCCGTTTCCAACGAAATCCTCAGACAGGTCCAAATATCCACTTGCAGATGCTACAAAAAGTGTGTTTCAAACCCGCTCCATCCAAAGGAATGTTCAGCTCTGTGACTTCAACTCAATGATCCCAAAGAATTTCCTGAGAATGCTTCTGTCTTGTTTTTATATGAAGTTATTTCCTTTACTACGAGAGTCCTCAAAGAGGTCCAAATATCCACTTGCAGTTTCTACAAAAAGAGTGTTTCAAACCTGAACTATCAAAGAAAGGTTCAACACTGTGAGTTGAATGCAAACATCACGAAGAAAGTTCTGAGAATGCTTCTGTTTAGTGAGGTGCGGTTTTTCCCGTTTCCAACGAAATCCTCAGAGAGGTCCAAATATCCACTTGCAGATGCTACAAAAAGTGTGTTTCAAACCCGCTCCATCGAAAGGAATGTTCAGCTCTGTGACTTCAACTCAATGATCCCAAAGAATTTTCTGAGAATGCTTCTGTCTTGTTTTTATATGAAGTTATTTCCTTTACTACGAGAGTCCTCAAAGAGGTCCAAATATCCACTTGCAGTTTCTACAAAAAGAGTGTTTCAAACCTGAACTATCAAAGAAAGGTTCAACACTGTGAGTTGAATGCAAACATCACGAAGAAAGTTCTGAGAATGCTTCTGTTTAGTGAGGTGCGGTTTATCCCGTTTCCAACGAAATCCTCAGAGAGGTCCAAATATCCACTTGCAGTTTCTACAAAAAGAGTGTTTCAACCCTGAACTTTCCAAGGAAGGTTCAAATCTGGGATTTGAACGCAAGCATCCCAAAGAAGATTCTGAGACTGCTTCTGTTTAGTTAGCTGAAATTATCCCGTTTCCAACGAAATCCTCAGAGAGGTCCAAATATCCACTTGCAGTTTCTACAAAAAGAGTGTTTCAAACCTGAACTATCAAAGAATGGTTCAACACTGTGAGTTGAATACAAACATCACGAAGAAAGTTCTGAGAATGCTTCAGTTTAGTGAGGTGCGGTTTTTCCCGTTTCCAACGAAATCCTCAGAGGGGTCAAATTATCCACTTGCAGTTTCTACAAAAAGAGTGTTTCAAACCTGAACTATCAAAGAATGGTTCAACACTGTGAGTTGAATGCAAACATCTCGAAGAAGGTTCTGAGAATGCTACTGTCTAGCTTTTACATGAAGTTATTTCCTTTACTACCATGGGCCTCCAAGCGGTCCATATCTCCACTTGCAGATTCTACAAAAAGAGAGTTTCCAAACTGCTCTGTCAAAGGGAATGTTCCACTCTGTGACTTGAATGCAATCATCCCAAAGTAGTTTCTGAGAATGCTTCTATCTAGTTTCTACGGGAAGATATTTCCTTTTCCACCACAGGCCTCAAAGCCCTCCAAATGTCCACTTGCAGATTCTAGAAAAAGAGTGTTTCAAAGCTTCCCTCTCATAAGGAAAGTTCAACTCTGTGAGTTGAATGCAAACATCACAAAGAAGTTTCTGAGAATGCTTCTGTTTAGCTTTTCTGTGAAGAGTATCCCGTTTCCAACGAAATCTTCAAAGCGGTCCAAATATCCACTTGCAGATTCCACAGAAAGAGTGTTTGGAAACTGCTGTTTGAAAAGGAACCTTCAACTCTGTGAGGTGAATGCAATCATCACAAAGAAGTTTCTGACAATGCTTCTCTCTGGTTTCTATGTGACGATAATTCGTTTTCCACCACATGCCTGAAAGCTCTCCAAATGTCCACTTGCAGACACTACGAAAAGAATGTTTCAGAACTGCTCTATGAAAAGCAGTGTGAAACTCTGTGAGTTGAACACCAACATCACAGAGAAGTTTCAGAGAATGCTTCTGTTTAGTTTTTATGTGAAGATATTCCCGTTTCCAAAGAAATCTTCAAAGAGGTCCACATATCCACTTGCAGATTCCACAGAAAGAGAGTTTCAAAACTGCTGTCTCCATAGGAGTGTTCAGCTCTGTGAGTTGAATGCAATCATCACAGAGAAGTTTCTGAGAAGGCTTCCGTCTAGATTTTAAGTGACGATATACGCGTTTCGAACGAAGGCCACAGAGTGGTCCAAATATCCACTTGCAGATCCTACAAAAAGAGTGTTTCAAACCTGAACTGTCAAAGGAAGGTTCAACTCTGGGATTTGAACGCAAACATCACAAAGAAGTTTCTGAGAATGCTTCCGTTTAGTTAGGTGCAGTTATCCCGTTTCCAACGAAATCCTCAGACAGGTCCAAATATCCACTTGCAGATGCTACAAAAAGTGTGTTTCAAACCCGCTCCATCCAAAGGAATGTTCAGCTCTGTGACTTCAACTCAATGATCCCAAAGAATTTTCTGAGAATGCTTCTGTCTTGTTTTTATATGAAGTTATTTCCTTTACTACGAGAGTCCTCAAAGAGGTCCAAATATCCACTTGCAGTTTCTACAAAAAGAGTGTTTCAAACCTGAACTATCAAAGAAAGGTTCAACACTGTGAGTTGAATGCAAACATCACGAAGAAAGTTCTGAGAATGCTTCTGTTTAGTGAGGTGCGGTTTATCCCGTTTCCAACGAAATCCTCAGAGAGGTCCAAATATCCACTTGCAGATGCTACAAAAAGTGTGTTTCAAACCCGCTCCATCCAAAGGAATGTTCAGCTCTGTGAGTTCAACTCAATGATCCCAAAGAATTTTCTGAGAATGCTTCTGTCTTGTTTTTATATGAAGTTATTTCCTTTACTACGAGAGTCCTCAAAGAGGTCCAAATATCCACTTGCAGTTTCTACAAAAAGAGTGTTTCAAACCTGAACTATCAAAGAAAGGTTCAACACTGTGAGTTGAATGCAAACATCACGAAGAAAGTTCTGAGGATGCCTCTGTTTAGTGAGGTGCGGTTTATCCCGTTTCCAACGAAATCCTCAGAGAGGTCCAAATATCCACTTGCAGTTCCTACAAAAAGAGTGTTTCAACCCTGAACTTTCCAAGGAAGGTTCAAATCTGGGATTTGAACGCAAGCATCACAAAGAAGATTCTGAGACTGCTTCTGTTTAGTTAGCTGAAATTATCCCGTTTCCAACGAAATCCTCAGAGAGGTCCAAATATCCATTTGCAGTTTCTACAAAAAGAGTGTTTCAAACCTGAACTATCAAAGAAAGGTTCAACACTGTGAGTTGAATACAAACATCACGAAGAAAGTTCTGAGAATGCTTCAGTTTAGTGAGGTGCGGTTTTTCCCGTTTCCAACCAAATCCTCAGAGGGGTCAAATTATCCACTTGCAGTTTCTACAAAAAGAGTGTTTCAAACCTGAACTATCAAAGAATGGTTCAACACTGTGAGTTGAATGCAAACATCTCGAAGAAGGTTCTGAGAATGCTACTGTCTAGGTTTTACATGAAGTTATTTCCTTTACTACCATGGGCCTCCAAGCGGTCCATATCTCCACTTGCAGATTCTACAAAAAGAGAGTTTCCAAACTGCTCTGTCAAAGGGAATGTTCCACTCTGTGACTTGAATGCAATCATCCCAAAGTAGTTTCTGAGAATGCTTCTATCTAGTTTCTACGGGAAGATATTTCCTTTTCCACCACAGGCCTCAAAGCCCTCCAAATGTCCACTTGCAGATTCTAGAAAAATAGTGTTTCAAAGCTTCCCTCTCATAAGGAAAGTTCAACTCTGTGAGTTGAATGCAAACATCACAAAGAACTTTCTGAGAATGCTTCTGTTTAGCTTTTCTGTGAAGAGTATCCCGTTTCCAACGAAATCTTCAAAGCGGTCCAAATATCCACTTGCAGATTCCACAGAAAGAGTGTTTGGAAACTGCTGTTTGAAAAGGAACCTTCAACTCTGTGAGGTGAATGCAATCATCACAAAGAAGTTTCTGACAATGCTTCTCTCTGGTTTCTATGTGACGATAATTCGTTTTCCACCACATGCCTGAAAGCTCTCCAAATGTCCACTTGCAGACACTACGAAAAGAATGTTTCAGAACTGCTCTATGAAAAGCAGTGTGAAACTCTGTGAGTTGAACACCAACATCACAGAGAAGTTTCAGAGAATGCTTCTGTTTAGTTTTTATGTGAAGATATTCCCGTTTCCAAAGAAATCTTCAAAGAGGTCCACATATCCACTTGCAGATTCCACAGAAAGAGAGTTTCAAAACTGCTGTCTCCATAGGAGTGTTCAGCTCTGTGAGTTGAATGCAATCATCACAGAGAAGTTTCTGAGAAGGCTTCCGTCTAGATTTTAAGTGACGATATACGCGTTTCGAACGAAGGCCACAGAGTGGTCCAAATATCCACTTGCAGATCCTACAAAAAGAGTGTTTCAAACCTGAACTGTCAAAGGAAGGTTCAACTCTGGGATTTGAACGCAAACATCACAAAGAAGTTTCTGAGAATGCTTCCGTTTAGTTAGGTGCAGTTATCCCGTTTCCAACGAAATCCTCAGACAGGTCCAAATATCCACTTGCAGATGCTACAAAAAGTGTGTTTCAAACCCGCTCCATCCAAAGGAATGTTCAGCTCTGTGACTTCAACTCAATGATCCCAAAGAATTTTCTGAGAATGCTTCTGTCTTGTTTTTATATGAAGTTATTTCCTTTACTACGAGAGTCCTCAAAGAGGTCCAAATATCCACTTGCAGTTTCTACAAAAAGAGTGTTTCAAACCTGAACTATCAAAGAAAGGTTCAACACTGTGAGTTGAATGCAAACATCACGAAGAAAGTTCTGAGAATGCTTCTGTTTAGTGAGGTGCGGTTTATCCCGTTTCCAACGAAATCCTCAGAGAGGTCCAAATATCCACTTGCAGATGCTACAAAAAGTGTGTTTCAAACCCGCTCCATCCAAAGGAATGTTCAGCTCTGTGAGTTCAACTCAATGATCCCAAAGAATTTTCTGAGAATGCTTCTGTCTTGTTTTTATATGAAGTTATTTCCTTTACTACGAGAGTCCTCAAAGAGGTCCAAATATCCACTTGCAGTTTCTACAAAAAGAGTGTTTCAAACCTGAACTATCAAAGAAAGGTTCAACACTGTGAGTTGAATGCAAACATCACGAAGAAAGTTCTGAGGATGCCTCTGTTTAGTGAGGTGCGGTTTATCCCGTTTCCAACGAAATCCTCAGAGAGGTCCAAATATCCACTTGCAGTTCCTACAAAAAGAGTGTTTCAACCCTGAACTTTCCAAGGAAGGTTCAAATCTGGGATTTGAACGCAAGCATCACAAAGAAGATTCTGAGACTGCTTCTGTTTAGTTAGCTGAAATTATCCCGTTTCCAACGAAATCCTCAGAGAGGTCCAAATATCCACTTGCAGTTTCTACAAAAAGAGTGTTTCAAACCTGAACTATCAAAGAAAGGTTCAACACTGTGAGTTGAATACAAACATCACGAAGAAAGTTCTGAGAATGCTTCAGTTTAGTGAGGTGCGGTTTTTCCCGTTTCCAACCAAATCCTCAGAGGGGTCAAATTATCCACTTGCAGTTTCTACAAAAAGAGTGTTTCAAACCTGAACTATCAAAGAATGGTTCAACACTGTGAGTTGAATGCAAACATCTCGAAGAAGGTTCTGAGAATGCTACTGTCTAGGTTTTACATGAAGTTATTTCCTTTACTACCATGGGCCTCCAAGCGGTCCATATCTCCACTTGCAGATTCTACAAAAAGAGAGTTTCCAAACTGCTCTGTCAAAGGGAATGTTCCACTCTGTGACTTGAATGCAATCATCCCAAAGTAGTTTCTGAGAATGCTTCTATCTAGTTTCTACGGGAAGATATTTCCTTTTCCACCACAGGCCTCAAAGCCCTCCAAATGTCCACTTGCAGATTCTAGAAAAAGAGTGTTTCAAAGCTTCCCTCTCATAAGGAAAGTTCAACTCTGTGAGTTGAATGCAAACATCACAAAGAACTTTCTGAGAATGCTTCTGTTTAGCTTTTCTGTGAAGAGTATCCCGTTTCCAACGAAATCTTCAAAGCGGTCCAAATATCCACTTGCAGATTCCACAGAAAGAGTGTTTGGAAACTGCTGTTTGAAAAGGAACCTTCAACTCTGTGAGGTGAATGCAATCATCACAAAGAAGTTTCTGACAATGCTTCTCTCTGGTTTCTATGTGACGATAATTCGTTTTCCACCACATGCCTGAAAGCTCTCCAAATGTCCACTTGCAGACACTACGAAAAGAATGTTTCAGAACTGCTCTATGAAAAGCAGTGTGAAACTCTGTGAGTTGAACACCAACATCACAGAGAAGTTTCAGAGAATGCTTCTGTTTAGTTTTTATGTGAAGATATTCCCGTTTCCAAAGAAATCTTCAAAGAGGTCCACATATCCACTTGCAGATTCCACAGAAAGAGAGTTTCAAAACTGCTGTCTCCATAGGAGTGTTCAGCTCTGTGAGTTGAATGCAATCATCACAGAGAAGTTTCTGAGAAGGCTTCCGTCTAGATTTTAAGTGACGATATACGCGTTTCGAACGAAGGCCACAGAGTGGTCCAAATATCCACTTGCAGATCCTACAAAAAGAGTGTTTCAAACCTGAACTGTCAAAGGAAGGTTCAACTCTGGGATTTGAACGCAAACATCACAAAGAAGTTTCTGAGAATGCTTCCGTTTAGTGAGGTGCAGTTATCCCGTTTCCAACGAAATCCTCAGACAGGTCCAAATATCCACTTGCAGATGCTACAAAAAGTGTGTTTCAAACCCGCTCCATCCAAAGGAATGTTCAGCTCTGTGACTTCAACTCAATGATCCCAAAGAATTTTCTGAGAATGCTTCTGTCTTGTTTTTATATGAAGTTATTTCCTTTACTACGAGAGTCCTCAAAGAGGTCCAAATATCCACTTGCAGTTTCTACAAAAAGAGTGTTTCAAACCTGAACTATCAAAGAAAGGTTCAACACTGTGAGTTGAATGCAAACATCACGAAGAAAGTTCTGAGAATGCTTCTGTTTAGTGAGGTGCGGTTTATCCCGTTTCCAACGAAATCCTCAGAGAGGTCCAAATATCCACTTGCAGATGCTACAAAAAGTGTGTTTCAAACCCGCTCCATCCAAAGGAATGTTCAGCTCTGTGAGTTCAACTCAATGATCCCAAAGAATTTTCTGAGAATGCTTCTGTCTTGTTTTTATATGAAGTTATTTCCTTTACTACGAGAGTCCTCAAAGAGGTCCAAATATCCACTTGCAGTTTCTACAAAAAGAGTGTTTCAAACCTGAACTATCAAAGAAAGGTTCAACACTGTGAGTTGAATGCAAACATCACGAAGAAAGTTCTGAGGATGCCTCTGTTTAGTGAGGTGCGGTTTATCCCGTTTCCAACGAAATCCTCAGAGAGGTCCAAATATCCACTTGCAGTTCCTACAAAAAGAGTGTTTCAACCCTGAACTTTCCAAGGAAGGTTCAAATCTGGGATTTGAACGCAAGCATCACAAAGAAGATTCTGAGACTGCTTCTGTTTAGTTAGCTGAAATTATCCCGTTTCCAACGAAATCCTCAGAGAGGTCCAAATATCCACTTGCAGTTTCTACAAAAAGAGTGTTTCAAACCTGAACTATCAAAGAAAGGTTCAACACTGTGAGTTGAATACAAACATCACGAAGAAAGTTCTGAGAATGCTTCAGTTTAGTGAGGTGCGGTTTTTCCCGTTTCCAACCAAATCCTCAGAGGGGTCAAATTATCCACTTGCAGTTTCTACAAAAAGAGTGTTTCAAACCTGAACTATCAAAGAATGGTTCAACACTGTGAGTTGAATGCAAACATCTCGAAGAAGGTTCTGAGAATGCTACTGTCTAGCTTTTACATGAAGTTATTTCCTTTACTACCATGGGCCTCCAAGCGGTCCATATCTCCACTTGCAGATTCTACAAAAAGAGAGTTTCCAAACTGCTCTGTCAAAGGGAATGTTCCACTCTGTGACTTGAATGCAATCATCCCAAAGTAGTTTCTGAGAATGCTTCTATCTAGTTTCTACGGGAAGATATTTCCTTTTCCACCACAGGCCTCAAAGCCCTCCAAATGTCCACTTGCAGATTCTAGAAAAAGAGTGTTTCAAAGCTTCCCTCTCATAAGGAAAGTTCAACTCTGTGAGTTGAATGCAAACATCACAAAGAAGTTTCTGAGAATGCTTCTGTTTAGCTTTTCTGTGAAGAGTATCCCGTTTCCAACGAAATCTTCAAAGCGGTCCAAATATCCACTTGCAGATTCCACAGAAAGAGTGTTTGGAAACTGCTGTTTGAAAAGGAACCTTCAACTCTGTGAGGTGAATGCAATCATCACAAAGAAGTTTCTGACAATGCTTCTCTCTGGTTTCTATGTGACGATAATTCGTTTTCCACCACATGCCTGAAAGCTCTCCAAATGTCCACTTGCAGACACTACGAAAAGAATGTTTCAGAACTGCTCTATGAAAAGCAGTGTGAAACTCTGTGAGTTGAACACCAACATCACAGAGAAGTTTCAGAGAATGCTTCTGTTTAGTTTTTATGTGAAGATATTCCCGTTTCCAAAGAAATCTTCAAAGAGGTCCACATATCCACTTGCAGATTCCACAGAAAGAGAGTTTCAAAACTGCTGTCTCCATAGGAGTGTTCAGCTCTGTGAGTTGAATGCAATCATCACAGAGAAGTTTCTGAGAAGGCTTCCGTCTAGATTTTAAGTGACGATATACGCGTTTCGAACGAAGGCCACAGAGTGGTCCAAATATCCACTTGCAGATCCTACAAAAAGAGTGTTTCAAACCTGAACTGTCAAAGGAAGGTTCAACTCTGGGATTTGAACGCAAACATCACAAAGAAGTTTCTGAGAATGCTTCCGTTTAGTTAGGTGCAGTTATCCCGTTTCCAACGAAATCCTCAGAGAGGTCCAAATATCCACTTGCAGATGCTACAAAAAGTGTGTTTCAAACCCGCTCCATCCAAAGGAATGTTCAGCTCTGTGACTTCAACTCAATGATCCCAAAGAATTTTCTGAGAATGCTTCTGTCTTGTTTTTATATGAAGTTATTTCCTTTACTACGAGAGTCCTCAAAGAGGTCCAAATATCCACTTGCAGTTTCTACAAAAAGAGTGTTTCAAACCTGAACTATCAAAGAAAGGTTCAACACTGTGAGTTGAATGCAAACATCACGAAGAAAGTTCTGAGAATGCTTCTGTTTAGTGAGGTGCGGTTTATCCCGTTTCCAACGAAATCCTCAGAGAGGTCCAAATATCCACTTGCAGTTTCTACAAAAAGAGTGTTTCAACCCTGAACTTTCCAAGGAAGGTTCAAATCTGGGATTTGAACGCAAGCATCACAAAGAAGATTCTGAGACTGCTTCTGTTTAGTTAGCTGAAATTATCCCGTTTCCAACGAAATCCTCAGAGAGGTCCAAATATCCACTTGCAGTTTCTACAAAAAGAGTGTTTCAACCCTGAACTTTCCAAGGAAGGTTCAAATCTGGGATTTGAACGCAAGCATCACAAAGAAGATTCTGAGACTGCTTCTGTGTAGTTAGCTGAAATTATCCCGTTTCCAACGAAATCCTCAGAGAGGTCCAAATATCCACTTGCAGTTTCTACAAAAAGAGTGTTTCAAACCTGAACTATCAAAGAAAGGTTCAACACTGTGAGTTGAATACAAACATCACGAAGAAAGTTCTGAGAATGCTTCAGTTTAGTGAGGTGCGGTTTTTCCCGTTTCCAACGAAATCCTCAGAGGGGTCAAATTATCCACTTGCAGTTTCTACAAAAAGAGTGTTTCAAACCTGAACTATCAAAGAATGGTTCAACACTGTGAGTTGAATGCAAACATCTCGAAGAAGGTTCTGAGAATGCTACTGTCTAGGTTTTACATGAAGTTATTTCCTTTACTACCATGGGCCTCCAAGCGGTCCATATCTCCACTTGCAGATTCTACAAAAAGAGAGTTTCCAAACTGCTCTGTCAAAGGGAATGTTCCACTCTGTGACTTGAATGCAATCATCCCAAAGTAGTTTCTGAGAATGCTTCTATCTAGTTTCTACGGGAAGATATTTCCTTTTCCACCACAGGCCTCAAAGCCCTCCAAATGTCCACTTGCAGATTCTAGAAAAAGAGTGTTTCAAAGCTTCCCTCTCATAAGGAAAGTTCAACTCTGTGAGTTGAATGCAAACATCACAAAGAAGTTTCTGAGAATGCTTCTGTTTAGCTTTTCTGTGAAGAGTATCCCGTTTCCAACGAAATCTTCAAAGCGGTCCAAATATCCACTTGCAGATTCCACAGAAAGAGTGTTTGGAAACTGCTGTTTGAAAAGGAACCTTCAACTCTGTGAGGTGAATGCAATCATCACAAAGAAGTTTCTGACAATGCTTCTCTCTGGTTTCTATGTGACGATAATTCGTTTTCCACCACATGCCTGAAAGCTCTCCAAATGTCCACTTGCAGACACTACGAAAAGAATGTTTCAGAACTGCTCTATGAAAAGCAGTGTGAAACTCTGTGAGTTGAACACCAACATCACAGAGAAGTTTCAGAGAATGCTTCTGTTTAGTTTTTATGTGAAGATATTCCCGTTTCCAAAGAAATCTTCAAAGAGGTCCACATATCCACTTGCAGATTCCACAGAAAGAGAGTTTCAAAACTGCTGTCTCCATAGGAGTGTTCAGCTCTGTGAGTTGAATGCAATCATCACAGAGAAGTTTCTGAGAAGGCTTCCGTCTAGATTTTAAGTGACGATATACGCGTTTCGAACGAAGGCCACAGAGTGGTCCAAATATCCACTTGCAGATCCTACAAAAAGAGTGTTTCAAACCTGAACTGTCAAAGGAAGGTTCAACTCTGGGATTTGAACGCAAACATCACAAAGAAGTTTCTGAGAATGCTTCCGTTTAGTTAGGTGCAGTTATCCCGTTTCCAACGAAATCCTCAGACAGGTCCAAATATCCACTTGCAGATGCTACAAAAAGTGTGTTTCAAACCCGCTCCATCCAAAGGAATGTTCAGCTCTGTGACTTCAACTCAATGATCCCAAAGAATTTTCTGAGAATGCTTCTGTCTTGTTTTTATATGAAGTTATTTCCTTTACTACGAGAGTCCTCAAAGAGGTCCAAATATCCACTTGCAGTTTCTACAAAAAGAGTGTTTCAACCCTGAACTTTCCAAGGAAGGTTCAACTCTGGGATTTGAACGCAAGCATCACAAAGAAGATTCTGAGACTGCTTCTGTTTAGTTAGCTGAAATTATCCCGTTTCCAACGAAATCCTCAGAGAGGTCCAAATATCCACTTGCAGTTTCTACAAAAAGAGTGTTTCAAACCTGAACTATCAAAGAAAGGTTCAACACTGTGAGTTGAATACAAACATCACGAAGAAAGTTCTGAGAATGCTTCAGTTTAGTGAGGTGCGGTTTTTCCCGTTTCCAACGAAATCCTCAGAGGGGTCAAATTATCCACTTGCAGTTTCTACAAAAAGAGTGTTTCAAACCTGAACTATCAAAGAATGGTTCAACACTGTGAGTTGAATGCAAACATCTCGAAGAAGGTTCTGAGAATGCTACTGTCTAGCTTTTACATGAAGTTATTTCCTTTACTACCATGGGCCTCCAAGCGGTCCATATCTCCACTTGCAGATTCTACAAAAAGAGAGTTTCCAAACTGCTCTGTCAAAGGGAATGTTCCACTCTGTGACTTGAATGCAATCATCCCAAAGTAGTTTCTGAGAATGCTTCTATCTAGTTTCTACGGGAAGATATTTCCTTTTCCACCACAGGCCTCAAAGCCCTCCAAATGTCCACTTGCAGATTCTAGAAAAAGAGTGTTTCAAAGCTTCCCTCTCATAAGGAAAGTTCAACTCTGTGAGTTGAATGCAAACATCACAAAGAAGTTTCTGAGAATGCTTCTGTTTAGCTTTTCTGTGAAGAGTATCCCGTTTCCAACGAAATCTTCAAAGCGGTCCAAATATCCACTTGCAGATTCCACAGAAAGAGTGTTTGGAAACTGCTGTTTGAAAAGGAACCTTCAACTCTGTGAGGTGAATGCAATCATCACAAAGAAGTTTCTGACAATGCTTCTCTCTGGTTTCTATGTGACGATAATTCGTTTTCCACCACATGCCTGAAAGCTCTCCAAATGTCCACTTGCAGACACTACGAAAAGAATGTTTCAGAACTGCTCTATGAAAAGCAGTGTGAAACTCTGTGAGTTGAACACCAACATCACAGAGAAGTTTCAGAGAATGCTTCTGTTTAGTTTTTATGTGAAGATATTCCCGTTTCCAAAGAAATCTTCAAAGAGGTCCACATATCCACTTGCAGATTCCACAGAAAGAGAGTTTCAAAACTGCTGTCTCCATAGGAGTGTTCAGCTCTGTGAGTTGAATGCAATCATCACAGAGAAGTTTCTGAGAAGGCTTCCGTCTAGATTTTAAGTGACGATATACGCGTTTCGAACGAAGGCCACAGAGTGGTCCAAATATCCACTTGCAGATCCTACAAAAAGAGTGTTTCAAACCTGAACTGTCAAAGGAAGGTTCAACTCTGGGATTTGAACGCAAACATCACAAAGAAGTTTCTGAGAATGCTTCCGTTTAGTTAGGTGCAGTTATCCCGTTTCCAACGAAATCCTCAGACAGGTCCAAATATCCACTTGCAGATGCTACAAAAAGTGTGTTTCAAACCCGCTCCATCCAAAGGAATGTTCAGCTCTTTGACTTCAACTCAATGATCCCAAAGAATTTTCTGAGAATGCTTCTGTCTTGTTTTTATATGAAGTTATTTCCTTTACTACGAGAGTCCTCAAAGAGGTCCAAATATCCACTTGCAGTTTCTACAAAAAGAGTGTTTCAAACCTGAACTATCAAAGAAAGGTTCAACACTGTGAGTTGAATGCAAACATCACGAAGAAAGTTCTGAGAATTCTTCTGTTTAGTGAGGTGCGGTTTATCCCGTTTCCAACGAAATCCTCAGAGAGGTCCAAATATCCACTTGCAGTTTCTACAAAAAGAGTGTTTCAACCCTGAACTTTCCAAGGAAGGTTCAACTCTGGGATTTGAACGCAAGCATCACAAAGAAGATTCTGAGACTGCTTCTGTTTAGTTAGCTGAAATTATCCCGTTTCCAACGAAATCCTCAGAGAGGTCCAAATATCCACTTGCAGTTTCTACAAAAAGAGTGTTTCAAACCTGAACTATCAAAGAAAGGTTCAACACTGTGAGTTGAATACAAACATCACGAAGAAAGTTCTGAGAATGCTTCAGTTTAGTGAGGTGCGGTTTTTCCCGTTTCCAACGAAATCCTCAGAGGGGTCAAATTATCCACTTGCAGTTTCTACAAAAAGAGTGTTTCAAACCTGAACTATCAAAGAATGGTTCAACACTGTGAGTTGAATGCAAACATCTCGAAGAAGGTTCTGAGAATGCTACTGTCTAGCTTTTACATGAAGTTATTTCCTTTACTACCATGGGCCTCCAAGCGGTCCATATCTCCACTTGCAGATTCTACAAAAAGAGAGTTTCCAAACTGCTCTGTCAAAGGGAATGTTCCACTCTGTGACTTGAATGCAATCATCCCAAAGTAGTTTCTGAGAATGCTTCTATCTAGTTTCTACGGGAAGATATTTCCTTTTCCACCACAGGCCTCAAAGCCCTCCAAATGTCCACTTGCAGATTCTAGAAAAAGAGTGTTTCAAAGCTTCCCTCTCATAAGGAAAGTTCAACTCTGTGAGTTGAATGCAAACATCACAAAGAAGTTTCTGAGAATGCTTCTGTTTAGCTTTTCTGTGAAGAGTATCCCGTTTCCAACGAAATCTTCAAAGCGGTCCAAATATCCACTTGCAGATTCCACAGAAAGAGTGTTTGGAAACTGCTGTTTGAAAAGGAACCTTCAACTCTGTGAGGTGAATGCAATCATCACAAAGAAGTTTCTGACAATGCTTCTCTCTGGTTTCTATGTGACGATAATTCGTTTTCCACCACATGCCTGAAAGCTCTCCAAATGTCCACTTGCAGACACTACGAAAAGAATGTTTCAGAACTGCTCTATGAAAAGCAGTGTGAAACTCTGTGAGTTGAACACCAACATCACAGAGAAGTTTCAGAGAATGCTTCTGTTTAGTTTTTATGTGAAGATATTCCCGTTTCCAAAGAAATCTTCAAAGAGGTCCACATATCCACTTGCAGATTCCACAGAGAGTTTCAAAACTGCTGTCTCCATAGGAGTGTTCAGCTCTGTGAGTTGAATGCAATCATCACAGAGAAGTTTCTGAGAAGGCTTCCGTCTAGATTTTAAGTGACGATATACGCGTTTCGAACGAAGGCCACAGAGTGGTCCAAATATCCACTTGCAGATCCTACAAAAAGAGTGTTTCAAACCTGAACTGTCAAAGGAAGGTTCAACTCTGGGATTTGAACGGAAACATCACGAAGAAAGTTCTGAGAATGCTTCCGTTTAGTTAGGTGCAGTTATCCCGTTTCCAACGAAATCCTCAGACAGGTCCAAATATCCACTTGCAGATGCTACAAAAAGTGTGTTTCAAACCCGCTCCATCCAAAGGAATGTTCAGCTCTTTGACTTCAACTCAATGATCCCAAAGAATTTTCTGAGAATGCTTCTGTCTTGTTTTTATATGAAGTTATTTCCTTTACTACGAGAGTCCTCAAAGAGGTCCAAATATCCACTTGCAGTTTCTACAAAAAGAGTGTTTCAAACCTGAACTATCAAAGAAAGGTTCAATACTGTGAGTTGAATGCAAACATCACGAAGAAAGTTCTGAGAATGCTTCTGTTTAGTGAGGTGCGGTTTATCCCGTTTCCAACGAAATCCTCAGAGAGGTCCAAATATCCACTTGCAGATGCTACAAAAAGTGTGTTTCAAACCCGCTCCATCCAAAGGAATGTTCAGCTCTGTGACTTCAACTCAATGATCCCAAAGAATTTTCTGAGAATGCTTCTGTCTTGTTTTTATATGAAGTTATTTCCTTTACTACGAGAGTCCTCAAAGAGGTCCAAATATCCACTTGCAGTTTCTACAAAAAGAGTGTTTCAACCCTGAACTTTCCAAGGAAGGTTCAAATCTGGGATTTGAACGCAAGCATCACAAAGAAGATTCTGAGACTGCTTCTGTTTAGTTAGCTGAAATTATCCCGTTTCCAACGAAATCCTCAGAGAGGTCCAAATATCCACTTGCAGTTTCTACAAAAAGAGTGTTTCAAACCTGAACTATCAAAGAAAGGTTCAACACTGTGAGTTGAATACAAACATCACGAAGAAAGTTCTGAGAATGCTTCAGTTTAGTGAGGTGCGGTTTTTCCCGTTTCCAACGAAATCCTCAGAGGGGTCAAATTATCCACTTGCAGTTTCTACAAAAAGAGTGTTTCAAACCTGAACTATCAAAGAATGGTTCAACACTGTGAGTTGAATGCAAACATCTCGAAGAAGGTTCTGAGAATGCTACTGTCTAGCTTTTACATGAAGTTATTTCCTTTACTACCATGGGCCTCCAAGCGGTCCATATCTCCACTTGCAGATTCTACAAAAAGAGAGTTTCCAAACTGCTCTGTCAAAGGGAATGTTCCACTCTGTGACTTGAATGCAATCATCCCAAAGTAGTTTCTGAGAATGCTTCTATCTAGTTTCTACGGGAAGATATTTCCTTTTCCACCACAGGCCTCAAAGCCCTCCAAATGTCCACTTGCAGATTCTAGAAAAAGAGTGTTTCAAAGCTTCCCTCTCATAAGGAAAGTTCAACTCTGTGAGTTGAATGCAAACATCACAAAGAAGTTTCTGAGAATGCTTCTGTTTAGCTTTTCTGTGAAGAGTATCCCGTTTCCAACGAAATCTTCAAAGCGGTCCAAATATCCACTTGCAGATTCCACAGAAAGAGTGTTTGGAAACTGCTGTTTGAAAAGGAACCTTCAACTCTGTGAGGTGAATGCAATCATCACAAAGAAGTTTCTGACAATGCTTCTCTCTGGTTTCTATGTGACGATAATTCGTTTTCCACCACATGCCTGAAAGCTCTCCAAATGTCCACTTGCAGACACTACGAAAAGAATGTTTCAGAACTGCTCTATGAAAAGCAGTGTGAAACTCTGTGAGTTGAACACCAACATCACAGAGAAGTTTCAGAGAATGCTTCTGTTTAGTTTTTATGTGAAGATATTCCCGTTTCCAAAGAAATCTTCAAAGAGGTCCACATATCCACTTGCAGATTCCACAGAAAGAGAGTTTCAAAACTGCTGTCTCCATAGGAGTGTTCAGCTCTGTGAGTTGAATGCAATCATCACAGAGAAGTTTCTGAGAAGGCTTCCGTCTAGATTTTAAGTGACGATATACGCGTTTCGAACGAAGGCCACAGAGTGGTCCAAATATCCACTTGCAGATCCTACAAAAAGAGTGTTTCAAACCTGAACTGTCAAAGGAAGGTTCAACTCTGGGATTTGAACGCAAACATCACAAAGAAGTTTCTGAGAATGCTTCCGTTTAGTTAGGTGCAGTTATCCCGTTTCCAACGAAATCCTCAGACAGGTCCAAATATCCACTTGCAGATGCTACAAAAAGTGTGTTTCAAACCCGCTCCATCCAAAGGAATGTTCAGCTCTGTGACTTCAACTCAATGATCCCAAAGAATTTTCTGAGAATGCTTCTGTCTTGTTTTTATATGAAGTTATTTCCTTTACTACGAGAGTCCTCAAAGAGGTCCAAATATCCACTTGCAGTTTCTACAAAAAGAGTGTTTCAAACCTGAACTATCAAAGAAAGGTTCAACACTGTGAGTTGAATGCAAACATCACGAAGAAAGTTCTGAGAATTCTTCTGTTTAGTGAGGTGCGGTTTATCCCGTTTCCAACGAAATCCTCAGAGAGGTCCAAATATCCACTTGCAGTTTCTACAAAAAGAGTGTTTCAACCCTGAACTTTCCAAGGAAGGTTCAAATCTGGGATTTGAACGCAAGCATCACAAAGAAGATTCTGAGACTGCTTCTGTTTAGTTAGCTGAAATTATCCCGTTTCCAACGAAATCCTCAGAGAGGTCCAAATATCCACTTGCAGTTTCTACAAAAAGAGTGTTTCAAACCTGAACTATCAAAGAAAGGTTCAACACTGTGAGTTGAATACAAACATCACGAAGAAAGTTCTGAGAATGCTTCAGTTTAGTGAGGTGCGGTTTTTCCCGTTTCCAACCAAATCCTCAGAGGGGTCAAATTATCCACTTGCAGTTTCTACAAAAAGAGTGTTTCAAACCTGAACTATCAAAGAATGGTTCAACACTGTGAGTTGAATGCAAACATCTCGAAGAAGGTTCTGAGAATGCTACTGTCTAGGTTTTACATGAAGTTATTTCCTTTACTACCATGGGCCTCCAAGCGGTCCATATCTCCACTTGCAGATTCTACAAAAAGAGAGTTTCCAAACTGCTCTGTCAAAGGGAATGTTCCACTCTGTGACTTGAATGCAATCATCCCAAAGTAGTTTCTGAGAATGCTTCTATCTAGTTTCTACGGGAAGATATTTCCTTTTCCACCACAGGCCTCAAAGCCCTCCAAATGTCCACTTGCAGATTCTAGAAAAAGAGTGTTTCAAAGCTTCCCTCTCATAAGGAAAGTTCAACTCTGTGAGTTGAATGCAAACATCACAAAGAAGTTTCTGAGAATGCTTCTGTTTAGCTTTTCTGTGAAGAGTATCCCGTTTCCAACGAAATCTTCAAAGCGGTCCAAATATCCACTTGCAGATTCCACAGAAAGAGTGTTTGGAAACTGCTGTTTGAAAAGGAACCTTCAACTCTGTGAGGTGAATGCAATCATCACAAAGAAGTTTCTGACAATGCTTCTCTCTGGTTTCTATGTGACGATAATTCGTTTTCCACCACATGCCTGAAAGCTCTCCAAATGTCCACTTGCAGACACTACGAAAAGAATGTTTCAGAACTGCTCTATGAAAAGCAGTGTGAAACTCTGTGAGTTGAACACCAACATCACAGAGAAGTTTCAGAGAATGCTTCTGTTTAGTTTTTATGTGAAGATATTCCCGTTTCCAAAGAAATCTTCAAAGAGGTCCACATATCCACTTGCAGATTCCACAGAAAGAGAGTTTCAAAACTGCTGTCTCCATAGGAGTGTTCAGCTCTGTGAGTTGAATGCAATCATCACAGAGAAGTTTCTGAGAAGGCTTCCGTCTAGATTTTAAGTGACGATATACGCGTTTCGAACGAAGGCCACAGAGTGGTCCAAATATCCACTTGCAGATCCTACAAAAAGAGTGTTTCAAACCTGAACTGTCAAAGGAAGGTTCAACTCTGGGATTTGAACGCAAACATCACAAAGAAGTTTCTGAGAATGCTTCCGTTTAGTTAGGTGCAGTTATCCCGTTTCCAACGAAATCCTCAGACAGGTCCAAATATCCACTTGCAGATGCTACAAAAAGTGTGTTTCAAACCCGCTCCATCCAAAGGAATGTTCAGCTCTGTGAGTTCAACTCAATGATCCCAAAGAATTTTCTGAGAATGCTTCTGTCTTGTTTTTATATGAAGTTATTTCCTTTACTACGAGAGTCCTCAAAGAGGTCCAAATATCCACTTGCAGTTTCTACAAAAAGAGTGTTTCAAACCTGAACTATCAAAGAAAGGTTCAACACTGTGAGTTGAATGCAAACATCACGAAGAAAGTTCTGAGAATTCTTCTGTTTAGTGAGGTGCGGTTTATCCCGTTTCCAACGAAATCCTCAGAGAGGTCCAAATATCCACTTGCAGTTTCTACAAAAAGAGTGTTTCAACCCTGAACTTTCCAAGGAAGGTTCAAATCTGGGATTTGAACGCAAGCATCACAAAGAAGATTCTGAGACTGCTTCTGTTTAGTTAGCTGAAATTATCCCGTTTCCAACGAAATCCTCAGAGAGGTCCAAATATCCACTTGCAGTTTCTACAAAAAGAGTGTTTCAAACCTGAACTATCAAAGAAAGGTTCAACACTGTGAGTTGAATACAAACATCACGAAGAAAGTTCTGAGAATGCTTCAGTTTAGTGAGGTGCGGTTTTTCCCGTTTCCAACGAAATCCTCAGAGGGGTCAAATTATCCACTTGCAGTTTCTACAAAAAGAGTGTTTCAAACCTGAACTATCAAAGAATGGTTCAACACTGTGAGTTGAATGCAAACATCTCGAAGAAGGTTCTGAGAATGCTACTGTCTAGCTTTTACATGAAGTTATTTCCTTTACTACCATGGGCCTCCAAGCGGTCCATATCTCCACTTGCAGATTCTACAAAAAGAGAGTTTCCAAACTGCTCTGTCAAAGGGAATGTTCCACTCTGTGACTTGAATGCAATCATCCCAAAGTAGTTTCTGAGAATGCTTCTATCTAGTTTCTACGGGAAGATATTTCCTTTTCCACCACAGGCCTCAAAGCCCTCCAAATGTCCACTTGCAGATTCTAGAAAAAGAGTGTTTCAAAGCTTCCCTCTCATAAGGAAAGTTCAACTCTGTGAGTTGAATGCAAACATCACAAAGAAGTTTCTGAGAATGCTTCTGTTTAGCTTTTCTGTGAAGAGTATCCCGTTTCCAACGAAATCTTCAAAGCGGTCCAAATATCCACTTGCAGATTCCACAGAAAGAGTGTTTGGAAACTGCTGTTTGAAAAGGAACCTTCAACTCTGTGAGGTGAATGCAATCATCACAAAGAAGTTTCTGACAATGCTTCTCTCTGGTTTCTATGTGACGATAATTCGTTTTCCACCACATGCCTGAAAGCTCTCCAAATGTCCACTTGCAGACACTACGAAAAGAATGTTTCAGAACTGCTCTATGAAAAGCAGTGTGAAACTCTGTGAGTTGAACACCAACATCACAGAGAAGTTTCAGAGAATGCTTCTGTTTAGTTTTTATGTGAAGATATTCCCGTTTCCAAAGAAATCTTCAAAGAGGTCCACATATCCACTTGCAGATTCCACAGAAAGAGAGTTTCAAAACTGCTGTCTCCATAGGAGTGTTCAGCTCTGTGAGTTGAATGCAATCATCACAGAGAAGTTTCTGAGAAGGCTTCCGTCTAGATTTTAAGTGACGATATACGCGTTTCGAACGAAGGCCACAGAGTGGTCCAAATATCCACTTGCAGATCCTACAAAAAGAGTGTTTCAAACCTGAACTGTCAAAGGAAGGTTCAACTCTGGGATTTGAACGCAAACATCACAAAGAAGTTTCTGAGAATGCTTCCGTTTAGTTAGGTGCAGTTATCCCGTTTCCAACGAAATCCTCAGACAGGTCCAAATATCCACTTGCAGATGCTACAAAAAGTGTGTTTCAAACCCGCTCCATCCAAAGGAATGTTCAGCTCTGTGACTTCAACTCAATGATCCCAAAGAATTTTCTGAGAATGCTTCTGTCTTGTTTTTATATGAAGTTATTTCCTTTACTACGAGAGTCCTCAAAGAGGTCCAAATATCCACTTGCAGTTTCTACAAAAAGAGTGTTTCAAACCTGAACTATCAAAGAAAGGTTCAACACTGTGAGTTGAATGCAAACATCACGAAGAAAGTTCTGAGAATGCTTCTGTTTAGTGAGGTGCGGTTTATCCCGTTTCCAACGAAATCCTCAGAGAGGTCCAAATATCCACTTGCAGATGCTACAAAAAGTGTGTTTCAAACCCGCTCCATCCAAAGGAATGTTCAGCTCTGTGAGTTCAACTCAATGATCCCAAAGAATTTTCTGAGAATGCTTCTGTCTTGTTTTTATATGAAGTTATTTCCTTTACTACGAGAGTCCTCAAAGAGGTCCAAATATCCACTTGCAGTTTCTACAAAAAGAGTGTTTCAAACCTGAACTATCAAAGAAAGGTTCAACACTGTGAGTTGAATGCAAACATCACGAAGAAAGTTCTGAGAATTCTTCTGTTTAGTGAGGTGCGGTTTATCCCGTTTCCAACGAAATCCTCAGAGAGGTCCAAATATCCACTTGCAGTTTCTACAAAAAGAGTGTTTCAACCCTGAACTTTCCAAGGAAGGTTCAAATCTGGGATTTGAACGCAAGCATCACAAAGAAGATTCTGAGACTGCTTCTGTTTAGTTAGCTGAAATTATCCCGTTTCCAACGAAATCCTCAGAGAGGTCCAAATATCCACTTGCAGTTTCTACAAAAAGAGTGTTTCAAACCTGAACTATCAAAGAAAGGTTCAACACTGTGAGTTGAATACAAACATCACGAAGAAAGTTCTGAGAATGCTTCAGTTTAGTGAGGTGCGGTTTTTCCCGTTTCCAACGAAGTCCTCAGAGGGGTCAAATTATCCACTTGCAGTTTCTACAAAAAGAGTGTTTCAAACCTGAACTATCAAAGAATGGTTCAACACTGTGAGTTGAATGCAAACATCTCGAAGAAGGTTCTGAGAATGCTACTGTCTAGCTTTTACATGAAGTTATTTCCTTTACTACCATGGGCCTCCAAGCGGTCCATATCTCCACTTGCAGATTCTACAAAAAGAGAGTTTCCAAACTGCTCTGTCAAAGGGAATGTTCCACTCTGTGACTTGAATGCAATCATCCCAAAGTAGTTTCTGAGAATGCTTCTATCTAGTTTCTACGGGAAGATATTTCCTTTTCCACCACAGGCCTCAAAGCCCTCCAAATGTCCACTTGCAGATTCTAGAAAAAGAGTGTTTCAAAGCTTCCCTCTCATAAGGAAAGTTCAACTCTGTGAGTTGAATGCAAACATCACAAAGAAGTTTCTGAGAATGCTTCTGTTTAGCTTTTCTGTGAAGAGTATCCCGTTTCCAACGAAATCTTCAAAGCGGTCCAAATATCCACTTGCAGATTCCACAGAAAGAGTGTTTGGAAACTGCTGTTTGAAAAGGAACCTTCAACTCTGTGAGGTGAATGCAATCATCACAAAGAAGTTTCTGACAATGCTTCTCTCTGGTTTCTATGTGACGATAATTCGTTTTCCACCACATGCCTGAAAGCTCTCCAAATGTCCACTTGCAGACACTACGAAAAGAATGTTTCAGAACTGCTCTATGAAAAGCAGTGTGAAACTCTGTGAGTTGAACACCAACATCACAGAGAAGTTTCAGAGAATGCTTCTGTTTAGTTTTTATGTGAAGATATTCCCGTTTCCAAAGAAATCTTCAAAGAGGTCCACATATCCACTTGCAGATTCCACAGAAAGAGAGTTTCAAAACTGCTGTCTCCATAGGAGTGTTCAGCTCTGTGAGTTGAATGCAATCATCACAGAGAAGTTTCTGAGAAGGCTTCCGTCTAGATTTTAAGTGACGATATACGCGTTTCGAACGAAGGCCACAGAGTGGTCCAAATATCCACTTGCAGATCCTACAAAAAGAGTGTTTCAAACCTGAACTGTCAAAGGAAGGTTCAACTCTGGGATTTGAACGCAAACATCACAAAGAAGTTTCTGAGAATGCTTCCGTTTAGTTAGGTGCAGTTATCCCGCTTCCAACGAAATCCTCAGACAGGTCCAAATATCCACTTGCAGATGCTACAAAAAGTGTGTTTCAAACCCGCTCCATCCAAAGGAATGTTCAGCTCTGTGACTTCAACTCAATGATCCCAAAGAATTTTCTGAGAATGCTTCTGTCTTGTTTTTATATGAAGTTATTTCCTTTACTACGAGAGTCCTCAAAGAGGTCCAAATATCCACTTGCAGATCCTACAAAAAGAGTGTTTCAAACCTGAACTGTCAAAGGAAGGTTCAACTCTGGGATTTGAACGCAAACATCACAAAGAAGTTTCTGAGAATGCTTCCGTTTAGTTAGGTGCAGTTATCCCGTTTCCAACGAAATCCTCAGACAGGTCCAAATATCCACTTGCAGATGCTACAAAAAGTGTGTTTCAAACCCGCTCCATCCAAAGGAATGTTCAGCTCTGTGACTTCAACTCAATGATCCCAAAGAATTTTCTGAGAATGCTTCTGTCTTGTTTTTATATGAAGTTATTTCCTTTACTACGAGAGTCCTCAAAGAGGTCCAAATATCCACTTGCAGATCCTACAAAAAGAGTGTTTCAAACCTGAACTGTCAAAGGAAGGTTCAACTCTGGGATTTGAACGCAAACATCACAAAGAAGTTTCTGAGAATGCTTCTGTTTAGTGAGGTGCGGTTTATCCCGTTTCCAACGAAATCCTCAGAGAGGTCCAAATATCCACTTGCAGTTTCTACAAAAAGAGTGTTTCAACCCTGAACTTTCCAAGGAAGGTTCAAATCTGGGATTTGAACGCAAGCATCACAAAGAAGATTCTGAGACTGCTTCTGTTTAGTTAGCTGAAATTATCCCGTTTCCAACGAAATCCTCAGAGAGGTCCAAATATCCACTTGCAGTTTCTACAAAAAGAGTGTTTCAAACCTGAACTATCAAAGAAAGGTTCAACACTGTGAGTTGAATACAAACATCACGAAGAAAGTTCTGAGAATGCTTCAGTTTAGTGAGGTGCGGTTTTTCCCGTTTCCAACGAAATCCTCAGAGAGGTCCAAATATCCACTTGCAGATGCTACAAAAAGTGTGTTTCAAACCCGCTCCATCGAAAGGAATGTTCAGCTCTGTGACTTCAACTCAATGATCCCAAAGAATTTTCTGAGAATGCTTCTGTCTTGTTTTTATATGAAGTTATTTCCTTTACTACGAGAGTCCTCAAAGAGGTCCAAATATCCACTTGCAGTTTCTACAAAAAGAGTGTTTCAAACCTGAACTATCAAAGAAAGGTTCAACACTGTGAGTTGAATGCAAACATCACGAAGAAAGTTCTGAGAATGCTTCTGTTTAGTGAGGTGCGGTTTATCCCGTTTCCAACGAAATCCTCAGAGAGGTCCAAATATCCACTTGCAGTTTCTACAAAAAGAGTGTTTCAACCCTGAACTTTCCAAGGAAGGTTCAAATCTGGGATTTGAACGCAAGCATCCCAAAGAAGATTCTGAGACTGCTTCTGTTTAGTTAGCTGAAATTATCCCGTTTCCAACGAAATCCTCAGAGAGGTCCAAATATCCACTTGCAGTTTCTACAAAAAGAGTGTTTCAAACCTGAACTATCAAAGAATGGTTCAACACTGTGAGTTGAATACAAACATCACGAAGAAAGTTCTGAGAATGCTTCAGTTTAGTGAGGTGCGGTTTTTCCCGTTTCCAACGAAATCCTCAGAGGGGTCAAATTATCCACTTGCAGTTTCTACAAAAAGAGTGTTTCAAACCTGAACTATCAAAGAATGGTTCAACACTGTGAGTTGAATGCAAACATCTCGAAGAAGGTTCTGAGAATGCTACTGTCTAGCTTTTACATGAAGTTATTTCCTTTACTACCATGGGCCTCCAAGCGGTCCATATCTCCACTTGCAGATTCTACAAAAAGAGAGTTTCCAAACTGCTCTGTCAAAGGGAATGTTCCACTCTGTGACTTGAATGCAATCATCCCAAAGTAGTTTCTGAGAATGCTTCTATCTAGTTTCTACGGGAAGATATTTCCTTTTCCACCACAGGCCTCAAAGCCCTCCAAATGTCCACTTGCAGATTCTAGAAAAAGAGTGTTTCAAAGCTTCCCTCTCATAAGGAAAGTTCAACTCTGTGAGTTGAATGCAAACATCACAAAGAAGTTTCTGAGAATGCTTCTGTTTAGCTTTTCTGTGAAGAGTATCCCGTTTCCAACGAAATCTTCAAAGCGGTCCAAATATCCACTTGCAGATTCCACAGAAAGAGTGTTTGGAAACTGCTGTTTGAAAAGGAACCTTCAACTCTGTGAGGTGAATGCAATCATCACAAAGAAGTTTCTGACAATGCTTCTCTCTGGTTTCTATGTGACGATAATTCGTTTTCCACCACATGCCTGAAAGCTCTCCAAATGTCCACTTGCAGACACTACGAAAAGAATGTTTCAGAACTGCTCTATGAAAAGCAGTGTGAAACTCTGTGAGTTGAACACCAACATCACAGAGAAGTTTCAGAGAATGCTTCTGTTTAGTTTTTATGTGAAGATATTCCCGTTTCCAAAGAAATCTTCAAAGAGGTCCACATATCCACTTGCAGATTCCACAGAAAGAGAGTTTCAAAACTGCTGTCTCCATAGGAGTGTTCAGCTCTGTGAGTTGAATGCAATCATCACAGAGAAGTTTCTGAGAAGGCTTCCGTCTAGATTTTAAGTGACGATATACGCGTTTCGAACGAAGGCCACAGAGTGGTCCAAATATCCACTTGCAGATCCTACAAAAAGAGTGTTTCAAACCTGAACTGTCAAAGGAAGGTTCAACTCTGGGATTTGAACGCAAACATCACAAAGAAGTTTCTGAGAATGCTTCCGTTTAGTTAGGTGCAGTTATCCCGTTTCCAACGAAATCCTCAGACAGGTCCAAATATCCACTTGCAGATGCTACAAAAAGTGTGTTTCAAACCCGCTCCATCCAAAGGAATGTTCAGCTCTGTGACTTCAACTCAATGATCCCAAAGAATTTTCTGAGAATGCTTCTGTCTTGTTTTTATATGAAGTTATTTCCTTTACTACGAGAGTCCTCAAAGAGGTCCAAATATCCACTTGCAGTTTCTACAAAAAGAGTGTTTCAAACCTGAACTATCAAAGAAAGGTTCAACACTGTGAGTTGAATGCAAACATCACGAAGAAAGTTCTGAGAATGCTTCTGTTTAGTGAGGTGCGGTTTATCCCGTTTCCAACGAAATCCTCAGAGAGGTCCAAATATCCACTTGCAGATGCTACAAAAAGTGTGTTTCAAACCCGCTCCATCCAAAGGAATGTTCAGCTCTGTGAGTTCAACTCAATGATCCCAAAGAATTTTCTGAGAATGCTTCTGTCTTGTTTTTATATGAAGTTATTTCCTTTACTACGAGAGTCCTCAAAGAGGTCCAAATATCCACTTGCAGTTTCTACAAAAAGAGTGTTTCAAACCTGAACTATCAAAGAAAGGTTCAACACTGTGAGTTGAATGCAAACATCACGAAGAAAGTTCTGAGGATGCCTCTGTTTAGTGAGGTGCGGTTTATCCCGTTTCCAACGAAATCCTCAGAGAGGTCCAAATATCCACTTGCAGTTCCTACAAAAAGAGTGTTTCAACCCTGAACTTTCCAAGGAAGGTTCAAATCTGGGATTTGAACGCAAGCATCACAAAGAAGATTCTGAGACTGCTTCTGTTTAGTTAGCTGAAATTATCCCGTTTCCAACGAAATCCTCAGAGAGGTCCAAATATCCATTTGCAGTTTCTACAAAAAGAGTGTTTCAAACCTGAACTATCAAAGAAAGGTTCAACACTGTGAGTTGAATACAAACATCACGAAGAAAGTTCTGAGAATGCTTCAGTTTAGTGAGGTGCGGTTTTTCCCGTTTCCAACCAAATCCTCAGAGGGGTCAAATTATCCACTTGCAGTTTCTACAAAAAGAGTGTTTCAAACCTGAACTATCAAAGAATGGTTCAACACTGTGAGTTGAATGCAAACATCTCGAAGAAGGTTCTGAGAATGCTACTGTCTAGGTTTTACATGAAGTTATTTCCTTTACTACCATGGGCCTCCAAGCGGTCCATATCTCCACTTGCAGATTCTACAAAAAGAGAGTTTCCAAACTGCTCTGTCAAAGGGAATGTTCCACTCTGTGACTTGAATGCAATCATCCCAAAGTAGTTTCTGA